>NW_028126514.1:1200000-1605429 GCF_965194825.1 Balaenoptera physalus | reverse complement strand
GTCATGGAGCACTGTGATTACAGGGGCCATGTATAATTGTGATGAAAAAGGCCATGGAGCATTGTGATGACAGTTGTCATGGAGCATTGCATTGAAAGGGGCATGGAGCATTGTGATGACAATGGTCATGGAGCATTGTGATGACTGGTATCATGGAGCATTGTTATGAAGAAGGTCATGGGGCAGTGTAATGACAAGTATCATGGAGCATGTGATGAAAGGAGTCATGGAGCATTGTGATTAAATGGATCATGAGGCATTTTGATGACAAGAGGCATGGAACATTGTGATGACAGGGATCATGGAGCATTGTGATGAGAGGGGCCTTGGAGCATTATGATGATAGGCGTCATGGGGTATTGTGATGAGAGTGGTCATAGAGCATTGTGATGAAAGGGATCATGGAGTAATGTGATTACAGGGGCCATGGCACATTGTGAATGCATAGGCCATGGAGTAATGAAATGACAGGGGTCAAGGAGCATTGTGATGTAAGTTGTCATGGAGCATTGTGATGACAAGTGTCCATGAACATTGTGATGACATGGTTTATGGAGCATTGTGATGACAAGTGCCATGGCGAATTGTGATGACAGGTGTCATGGGTCATTGTGATGACAGTGCTCATATAGAATTGTGTGGAAAGGTATCATGGAAGACACTGATGACAGGGGCCGTGGAGCACAGTGATGAGAGTGGTCATCTAGAATTGTGATGAAATATACCAGGGAGCATTTTGATGACAGGGGTCGTAAAGCACCGCAATTACAGGGGCCATGGAGCATTGTGAATACAAAGGTCATGGAGCATTGAGATGACAGAGGTCATGGATCATTGTGATGACAAGGGTCTTGGAACCTTGTGATGACACGGTTCAGGGAGCATTGTGATGACAAGGTTCATCAAGAATTGTGATGACAGCGGTCATGGAGCATTGTGAGGACAAAGGCCATGGAACATTTTGATGACAAGAATTCTGGAGCACTGTGATGACAAGCGCATGGAGCATTGTGATTATAGGGACAATGGAGCATTGTGATGACAAGGGTCTTGGAGCATTGTGATGACAGGGGTCATGGAGCATTGTGATGAAAGGGATCATGGAGCAATGTGATTACAGGGGCCATGGAGCATTGTGAATGCATAGGCCATGGAGCAATGAAATGACAGTGGTCAAGGAGCATGGTGATGTAAGTTGTCATGGAGCATTGTGATGACATGTGTCCATGAACATTGTGATGACATGGTTCATGGAGCATTGTGATGACAAGTGCCATGGCGAATTGTGATGACAGGTGTCATGGGGCATTTTGATGACAGTGGTCATGTAGAATTGTGATGAAAGGTATCATGGAGGACTCTGATGACAGGGGCCGTGGAGCACTGTGATGACAGTGGTCATCTAGAATTGTGATGAAATATACCAAGGAGCATTTTGATAACAGGGGTCATGGAGCCCCGCAATTATAGAGGCCATGGAGCATTGTGAATACAAAGGTCATGGAGCATTGAGATGACAGGGGTGATGGCTAATTGTGATGACACGTTTCATGGAGCATTGTGATGACAAGGTTCATCAAGCATTGTGATGACAGGGGTCATGGAGCATTGTGATGACAAAGGCCATGGAACATTTTGATGACAATAATTCTGGAGCACTGTGATGAGAAGCACATGGAGCATTGTGATTATAGGGAAGATGGAGCATTTTGATGACAGGTGTCATGGAGCAATTTGATGAAAGGGTTCATAAGGAATTGTAATGACAATGGCCATGGAGTATTGTGGTGAAGGGGTCAGCGAGGATTGTGATGAAAATGGTTATTGAGCATTGTGGTGGAAACGGCCAAGGAGCTTTGTGATGATAAGTGTCATGGAGCATCGTGATGACAAGGGCCATGGATCATTGTGATGAAAGGTGTCAGTGAACATTGTGATGAAAACGGTCATTCAGCATTGTGATGTTAAGCGCCATGGAGCATTGTGATGACAAGGCTCGAGGAGCATTGTGATGACAAGTGTCATGGTATATTGTGATGACATTGGCTTGAAGCATTGTGATGACAAGACTTCGGGTTCATTGTGATGACAGGGGCACGGAGCAATGTGATGACAAGGCGCATGGAGCATTGTGATGAAACAGATACTGGAGCATTGTGATGAGAGGGGTCATGGATCATTGTGATTACATGGGCCATGGAGCATTGTGAAGACAAGGGTCTTAGAGCATTGTGACGATGGGATCATGGAGCATTGTGATAAAAGTGGTCATGGAGCACTCTGATTACAGGGGCCATGGAGCATGGTGGTGACAAATGCCATGGAGCATTCTCATGACAGGTGTCAAGGAGCAATGTGATGAAATGGGTCATGGATCATTGTGATGACATGAGTCTTGGAGAATTGTGATGACTTAGGTCATGGGGCTTTGTGATGACAGGGGGCATGGAATATCGTGATGAAAGTTTTCAAGATACACTGTGATGACAGTGCTCATTGAGCATTTTGATGACACGGTCATGGAGTCTTGTGATTACAGGGGCCATGGAGCATTGTGATGAACAGGGTCATGGAGCATTCTGATAACAGGGGTCATGGAGCATTGTGATCACAAGGACCATGTAGTGTCGTGATGACAGGTGTCATGGGGCTTTGGAATGAAAAGGATCATGGAGCAGTGTGATGACTGGGGCCATGGAGCATTGTGATGACAAAAGCCATGGAGCTTTGTGATGACAGGTGTCATGGAGCATTGTGATGAAAGGGGTCATAGGGAATTGTAATGACAAGGGCCATGGAGCATTGTGATGACAAGGGTTATGGAGCATTGTGATGAGAGGTGTCATGGAGCATTGTGATCACAAAGACCATGGACTATTGTGATGACAGGTGTCATGAGGCATTGTGATGACAGTGGTCATAGAGCATTGTGATGACAAGTGTCATGGAGCATTGTAATGACAAGAGGAATTGAGCATTGTGATGAATGTGGTACTTGAGCATTGTGAGGAAAGGTTTCATGGATCATTGTGATTACAGCAATCATGGGGTAATGTGATGACAAAGGTCATGGAGCACTGTGATGAGCAGGGCCATGAAAATTGTGATCACAAGGGCCATGGAACACTGTGATGACAGGGGTCATGGGTTATTTTGATGTCAAGCGGGATGGAATATTGTGATGAAAATGGTCATGGAGCATTTTGATGAGAAGCACAATGGAGCAGTGTGATGACAAGGGCCATGGAGCATTGTGATGAAAGGGGTCATGGAGCATTGTGATGAAGGGGGTCATGGAGCATTGGTGTGAAAGGGATCATGGGACATTGAGATGAGAAGCGCTATGGAGCATACTGATGACAAGGGCCCTGGAGCATTGTGATGACACAGGCATGGAGCATTGTGATGACAAGAGTTCGGAAACATTGCCATGACAAGGGCATGGAACATTGTGATTACAGGGGCCAGAGAGCATTGTGATGACAAGGGCATGGAGCATTTTGATGAATAGGGTCATGGATCAGTGTGACTACAGGGATCATGGAGCATTGTGATGACAAGGGTCATGGAGCATTGTGATGAGAATGGCCATGGAGTATTGTGATGACAGGGTTCAAGGGGCCTTTTGATGACAGGGGTCATGGAGCATTGTGATGAAAGGGGTCATGGAGCACTCTGATTACAGGGGCCATGGAGGATGTTGATGACAAAGGCCATGGAGCATTCTGATGACAAGTGTCAAGGAGCATTATGATGAATTGGGTCATGGATCATTGCCAGGATAGGCGTCATGGAACATTGTGATGATATGGGCATGGAGAACTGTGATGAGAGTGGTCATGGAACAATGTGCTGAAAGGCGTCCTGGAGCATTGTGATGACAAGGGCCCTGGAGCATTGTGATGACACGGGCATGGATCATTGTGATGACAAGAGTTCTGGAGCATTGTCATGACAAGGGATTGGAGCTTTGTGATTACAGGGCCATGAAGCATTTTGATTAAAAGTGCAAGGAGCATTGTGATGTAAGAGGTATTGGAGCATTGTGAGGAAAGGGTTCATGGAACACTGTGATTAAAATGATCATGGAGCATTGTGATGACAAAGGTCATGGAGCATTGTAATGACAGAAGTCATAGAATATTGTGATGACCACGACCATGGAGAATTGTGATGAAAGGGGTTATCTGGCATTGTGATGAGAGTGGTCATGGAGCATTGTGATTACAGTTGTCATGAAGCACTGTTATTACAGGGGCCGTGTACAATTTTGATGACAAAGGCCATGGAGCATTGTGATGACAGGCATCAGGGAACATTGTGATGAAATGGGCATGGAGCATTGTGAAGAAAAGCGCCATGGAGCATTGTAATGACAAGTGTCCTGGAGCATTGTGATGACACAGGCAAGGAGAATTGTGATGAGATGGGCTCTGCATCATTGTGATGACAAGTACATGGAGCGTTGTTATTACATGGGCCATGGAGCATTTGATGACATGGTCATGGACCATGTGATGACAAGGGGCATGGAGCATTGTGATGAAAGCGTTCATGGGTCATTGTGATTACAGGGATCATGGAGCATTGTGATGACAAGGGTCATGGAACATTGTGATGAAAGTGGTCATGGAGCATTGTGATGCCAAGAGTATGGAGAATTGTGGTGACCTGAGTTCTGGAATATCTTGATGTCAAGGGCATGGAGAATTGTGATTAGAGGGGCCATGTAGCATTGTGATGACAACTGCATGGAGCACTGTGATGACAAGGGGCATGGAGAATTATGATGAAAGGCGTCCTGGAGCATTGTGAGGAAAGGTGTCATGGATCATTGTGATTACAGCGATAATGAAGCATTGTAATGACAGGGTTCATGGAGCATTGTGATGAGAAGGGCCATGGAGCATTGTGATTACAGGGGTGATGGGGCATTGTGAAGAGTGGGGTCATGGAGCAATGTGATGAAACAGGTCATGGAGCACTGTGATTAGAGGGGCCATGGAGCATTGTGATGACAAAGGCCCTGGAGCATTCTGATGACAGGTGCCATGCAGCATTGAGATGAAACGGGTCATGGATCATTGTGATGACAGGTGTCATGGAGCATTGTTATGAAAGTGGTCATGGAGCACTGTGATTAAATGGATCCTGGGCCATTGTGATGACAAGAGCATGTATAATTTTGATGACTAGTGGCATAGAGACTTGGAATGAATGGGGTACTGGAGCATTGTGAGGAAACGTGCCATGGAGCATTGTGATTATAAGGCATGGAGCACTGTGATAACAAGTGACATGAGCATTGTGATGAAAGAGGTTTTGGAGCATTGTGAGGAAAGGGGTCATGGATCATTGTGATTACTCGGATCATGGAGCATTGTGATGACCTTGGTCATCTGGCATTGTGATGACAGTGCTCATGGAGCATTGTGATGAAAGGTGTCTTGGAGAACTGTGATCAAAGGGGCCATGGAGCATTGTGATGACATGTGTCATACAGCATTGTGATGAGAGTGGTCATGGAGCATTGTGAAGACAAAGGAATGGAGCATTGTGATGACATGACTTCTGGAGCATTTTGATGACAAGGGCATGGAGAATTGTGATTACAGGGGCCATGGTGCATTGTGATGACAACTGCATTCAGCATTGTGATGACAAGGGGCATGGGGCATTGTGATGAAAGGCGAACTGGAGCCTTGTGAAGAAAAGTGTCATGGGTCATTGTGATTACAGCGATCATGGAACATTGTGATGACAGTGGTCATGGAGCATTGTAATGACAGGGGCAATGGGGCATTGTGATGACAGTGGTCATGTAGCATTGTGATGAAAGGGGTCATGGAGCACTGTGATTACAGGGGCCATGTATAATTTTGATGACAAAGGCCATGGAGCATTGTGATGACAGTTGTCATGGAGCATTGCATTGAAAGGGGCATGGAACATTGTGATGACAATGGTCATGGAGCATTGTGATGACTGGTATCATGGAGCATTGTTATGAAGAAGGTCATGGGGCAGTGTAATGACAAGTATCATGGAGCATGTGATGAAAGGAGTCATGGAGCATTGTGATTAAATGGATCATGAGGCATTTTGATGACAAGAGGCATGGAACATTGTGATGACAGGGATCATGGAGCATTGTGATGAGAGGGGCCTTGGAGCATTATGATGATAGGCGTCATGGGGTATTGTGATGAGAGTGGTCATAGAGCATTGTGATGAAAGGGATCATGGAGCAATGTGATTACAGGGGTCATGGCACATTGTGAATGCATAGGCCATGGAGCAATGAAATGACAGGGGTCAAGGAGCATTGTGATGTAAGTTGTCATGGAGCATTGTGATGACAAGTGTCCATGAACATTGTGATGACATGGTTTATGGAGCATTGTGATGACAAGTGCCATGGCGAATTGTGATGACAGGTGTCATGGGTCATTGTGATGACAGTGCTCATATAGAATTGTGTGGAAAGGTATCATGGAGGACTCTGATGACAGGGGCCGTGGAGCACAGTGATGAGAGTGGTCATCTAGAATTGTGATGAAATATACCAGGGAGCATTTTGATGACAGGGGTCGTGGAGCACCGCAATTACAGGGGCCATGGAGCATTGTGAATACAAAGGTCATGGAGCATTGAGATGACAGAGGTCATGGATCATTGTGATGACAAGGGTCTTGGAACCTTGTGATGACACGGTTCAGGGAGCATTGTGATGACAAGGTTCATCAAGAATTGTGATGACAGCGGTCATGGAGCATTGTGAGGACAAAGGCCATGGAACATTTTGATGACAAGAATTCTGGAGCACTGTGATGACAAGCGCATGGAGCATTGTGATTATAGGGACAATGGAGCATTGTGATGACAAGGGTCTTGGAGCATTGTGATGACAGGGGTCATGGAGCATTGTGATGAAAGGGATCATGGAGCAATGTGATTACAGGGGCCATGGAGCATTTTGAATGCATAGGCCATGGAGCACTGTGATGACAGGGGTCATGGAGCCTTCTGATGAATGTGGTCATAGTTCATTGTGATGATAAGTGTCCAGGAACAGTGTGATGACATGGATCATGGAGCATTGTGATGAGAAGTGATCTGGAGCATTGCGATGACAAGGGTATGGAGCATTGTGATTACAGGGGCCAGGGAGCATTGAGATTACAAGGGCAGGGAACATTGTGATGAGAGCGGTCATGGATCATTGTGATGAGATCTGTCATGGAACATTGTGCTGACAGGGGCCATAGAGCATTGTGATGACAGGTGTCATGTGGCCTTGTGATGAGAGTGGTCATAGAGCATTGTGATGAAAAGGATCATGGAGCAATGTGATTACAGGGGCCATGGAGCATTGTGAATACATAGGCCATGGAGCATTGTGATGACAGGGGTCAAGGAGCATTGTGATGAAAGTGGTCATGGAGCATTGTGATGACACGGGCATGGAGCATTATGATGACAAGAGTTCTGGAGCATTGTGATGAAAAGGGTATGGAGCATTGTGATTACAGGGGACCAGGAGCATTGTGATTACATGGGCAGTGAATATTGTGATGACAGGCGTTCATGGAGCACTGTGATGACAAATGTCATGGAACATTGTGATGACAGGGTTCAT
Organism: Balaenoptera physalus; assembly: GCF_965194825.1. Taxonomy (NCBI): domain Eukaryota; kingdom Metazoa; phylum Chordata; class Mammalia; order Artiodactyla; family Balaenopteridae; genus Balaenoptera; species Balaenoptera physalus. The sequence goes on along the minus strand of NW_028126514.1, from coordinate 1,597,790 downwards.
GGAGCATTGTGATGAGAGGGGCCTTGGAGCATTATGATGATAGACGTCATTGGGTATTGTGATGAGTGTGGTTCTAGAATATTTTGATGAAATAGATCATGGAGCAATGTGATGACAGGTGCCATGGAGCATTGTGAATGCATAGGCCATGGAGCAATGAAATGACAGTGGTCAAGGAACATGGTGATGTAAGTTGTCATGGAGCATTGTGATGACATGTGTCCATGAACATTGTGATGACATGGTTCATGGAGCATTGTGATGACAAGTGCCATGGCGAATTGTGATGACAGGTGTCATGGGGCATTTTGATGACAGCGGTTATGTAGAATTGTGATGAAAGGTATCATGGAGGACTCTGATGACAGGGGCCGTGGAGCACTGTGATGACAGTGGTCATCTAGAATTGTGATGACATATACCAAGGAGCATTGTGATGACAGGGGTCATGGAGCCCCGCAATTATAGAGGCCATGGAGCATTGTGAATACAAAGGTCATGGAGCATTGAGATGACAGGGGTGATGGCTAATTGTGATGACATGGTTCATGGAGCATTGTGATGACAAGGTTCATCAAGCATTGTGATGACAGGGGTCATGGAGCATTGTGATGACTGGTATCATGGAGCATTGTTATGAAGAAGGTCATGGGGCAGTGTAATGACAAGTATCATGGAGCATGTGATGAAAGGAGCCATGGAGCATTGTGATTAAATGGATCATGAGGCATTTTGATGACAAGAGTCATGGAACATTGTGATGAGAGGGATCATGGAGCATTGTGATGACAAGGGCTATGGAGCATTGTGATGACTGGGGTCATGGGGCATGGTGATGACAGTGGTCATGGAGCATTGTGATGACGAAGACCACGGAGCATTGTGATGACAGGTGTCATGGAGAATTGTGATGAAAGGGGTCATGGATCACTACGATGACATGGGTCATGGAGCATTGTGATGATAGGGGCATGGAGCATTGTGATGACAGGGGTCATGCAGCATTGTGAAGACAGGGGTCATGCAGCATTGTGATGACATGGGCATGGAGCATAGTGATGACAAAGTTCTGGAGCATTTTGATGAAAAGGGCATGGATCATTGTGATTACAGTGGCCATGAAACATTGAGATGACAAGGGAATGGAGCATTGTGATGAAAGTGGTCCTGGAGAATTGTGAGGAAACAGGTCATGGATTATTGGGCTGGAAGGAAACCTGGAGCCTTGTGATGACAAGTGCCATGGAGCATTTTAATGAAAGGGGTACTGGAGCATTGTATGGAAATGGTTCATGGATCATCGTGATTACACGGATCATGGAATGGAATATTGTGATGAGAAGGGTTTTGGAGCATTGTGATGACAGGGGTCATGGAGCACTGTAATAGCAGGGGTGATGGGGCATTGTGATGACAGGGGCATGGAGCATTGTGATGACAGAAGTCATAGAATATTGTGATGACAAGGGCCATGGAGCATTGTCATAAAAGGTCTTATCTGGCATTGTGATGAGAGTGGTCATGGAGCATTGTGATAAAAGTTGTCATGAAGCACTGTTATTACAGGGACCATGTAGAATTTTAATGACAAAGGCCATGGAGCACTGTGATGACAGGCATCATGGAGCAATTTGATGAAAGTGGTTATGGAGCATTGTGAGGAAATGTGCCATGGAACATTGTGAAGACAAGTGTCCTGGAGCATTGTGATGACAAGGGCCATGGCCAATTCTGATGACAGGTGTCATGGAGCACTGTGATGACAGTGGTCATCTCTCATTATGATGAAAGGTATCACGGAGCACTGTGATGACAGGTGCCATGGAGCATTGCGATGACAAGGGCATGGAGCATTATGATGAGAAGTGATCTGGAGCATTGCTATGACAAGGGTATGGAGCATTGTGATTACAGGGGCCAGGGAGCATTGAGATGACAAGGGCAGGGAACATTGTGATGACAGCGGTCATGGATGATTGTGATGAGATCTGTCATGGAACATTCTGCTGACAGGGGCTATAGAGCATTGTGATGACAGGTGTCATGTGGCCTTGTGAGGACAGTGGTCATAGAGCATTGTGATGAAAAGGATCATGGAGCAATGTGAATACAGGGGCCATGGAGCATTGTGAATACATAGGCCATGGAGCATTGTGATGACAGGGGTCAAGGAGCATTGTGATGAAAGTGGTCATGGAGCATTTTGATGACACGGGCATGGAGCATTATGATGACAAGAGTTCTGGAGTATTGTGATGAAAAGGGTATGGAGCATTGTGATTACAGGGGACCAGGAGCATTGTGATTACATGGGCAGTGAATATTGTGATGACAGGGGTTCATGGAGCACTGTGATGACAAGTGTTATGGGACATTGTGATGACAGGGTTCATGGAGCATTGTGATGAGAGGGGCCTTGGAGCATTATGATGATAGGCGTCATTGGGTATTGTGATGAGAGTGGTCATAGAATATTGTGATGAAAAGGATCATGGAGCAATGTGATTACAGGTGCCATGGAGCATTGTGAATGCATAGGCCATGGAGCAATGAAATGACAGTGGTCAAGGAGCATGGTGATGTAAGTTGTCATGGAGCATTGTGATGACATGTGTCCATGAACATTGTGATGACATGGTTCATGGAGCATTGTGATGACAAGTGCCATGGCGAATTGTGATGACAGGTGTCATGGGGCATTTTGATGACAGTTGTCATGTAGAATTGTGATGAAAGGTATCATGGAGGACTCTGATGACAGGGGCCGTGGAGCACTGTGATGACAGTGGTCATCTAGAATTGTGATGAAATATACCAAGGAGCATTGTGATAACAGGGGTCATGGAGCCCCGCAATTATAGAGGCCATGGAGCATTGTGAATACAAAGGTCATGGAGCATTGAGATGACAGGGGTGATGGCTAATTGTGATGACACGTTTCATGGAGCATTGTGATGACAAGGTTCATCAAGCATTGTGATGACAGGGGTCATGGAGCATTGTGATGACAAAGGCCATGGAACATTTTGATGACAATAATTCTGGAGCACTGTGATGAGAAGCACATGGAGCATTGTGATTATAGGGACGATGGAGCATTTTGATGACAGGTGTCATGGAGCAATTTGATGAAAGGGTTCATAAGGAATTGTAATGACAATGGCCATGGAGTATTGTGGTGAAGGGGTCAGCGAGGATTGTGATGAAAATGGTTATTGAGCATTGTGGTGGAAACGGCCAAGGAGCTTTGTGATGATAAGTGTCATGGAGCATCGTGATGACAAGGGCCATGGATCATTGTGATGAAAGGTGTCAGTGAACATTGTGATGAAAACGGTCATTCAGCATTGTGATGTTAAGCGCCATGGAGCATTGTGATGACAAGGCTCAAGGAGCATTGTGATGACAAGTGTCATGGTATATTGTGATGACATTGGCTTGAAGCATTGTGATGACAAGACTTCGGGTTCATTGTGATGACAGGGGCACGGAGCAATGTGATGACAAGGCGCATGGAGCATTGTGATGAAACAGATACTGGAGCATTGTGATGAGAGGGGTCATGGATCATTGTGATTACATGGGCCATGGAGCATTGTGAAGACAAGGGTCTTAGAGCATTGTGACGATGGGATCATGGAGCATTGTGATAAAAGTGGTCATGGAGCACTCTGATTACAGGGGCCATGGAGCATGGTGGTGACAAATGCCATGGAGCATTCTCATGACAGGTGTCAAGGAGCAATGTGATGAAATGGGTCATGGATCATTGTGATGACATGAGTCTTGGAGAATTGTGATGACTTAGGTCATGGGGCTTTGTGATGACAGGGGGCATGGAATATCGTGATGAAAGTTGTCAAGATACACTGTGATGACAGTGCTCATTGAGCATTTTGATGACACGGTCATGGAGTCTTGTGATTACAGGGGCCATGGAGCATTGTGATGAACAGGGTCATGGAGCATTCTGATAACAGGGGTCATGGAGCATTGTGATCACAAGGACCATGTAGTGTCGTGATGACAGGTGTCATGGGGCTTTGGAATGAAAAGGATCATGGAGCACTGTGATGACTGGGGCCATGGAGCATTGTGATGACAAAAGCCATGGAGCTTTGTGATGACAGGTGTCATGGAGCATTGTGATGAAAGGGGTCATAGGGAATTGTAATGACAAGGGCCATGGAGCATTGTGATGACAAGGGTTATGGAGCATTGTGATGAGAGGTGTCATGGAGCATTGTGATCACAAAGACCATGGACTATTGTGATGACAGGTGTCATGAGGCATTGTGATGACAGTGGTCATAGAGCATTGTGATGACAAGTGTCATGGAGCATTGTAATGACAAGAGGAATTGAGCATTGTGATGAATGTGGTACTTGAGCATTGTGAGGAAAGGTTTCATGGATCATTGTGATTACAGCAATCATGGGGTAATGTGATGACAAAGGTCATGGAGCACTGTGATGAGCAGGGCCATGAAAATTGTGATCACAAGGGCCATGGAACACTGTGATGACAGGGGTCATGGGTTATTTTGATGTCAAGCGGGATGGAATATTGTGATGAAAATGGTCATGGAGCATTTTGATGAGAAGCACAATGGAGCAGTGTGATGACAAGGGCCATGGAGCATTGTGATGAAAGGGGTCATGGAGCATTGTGATGAAGGGGGTCATGGAGCATTGGTGTGAAAGGGATCATGGGACATTGAGATGAGAAGCGCTATGGAGCATACTGATGACAAGGGCCCTGGAGCATTGTGATGACACAGGCATGGAGCATTGTGATGACAAGAGTTCGGAAACATTGCCATGACAAGGGCATGGAACATTGTGATTACAGGGGCCAGAGAGCATTGTGATGACAAGGGCATGGAGCATTTTGATGAATAGGGTCATGGATCAGTGTGACTACAGGGATCATGGAGCATTGTGATGACAAGGGTCATGGAGCATTGTGATGAGAATGGCCATGGAGTATTGTGATGACAGGGTTCAAGGGGCCTTTTGATGACAGGGGTCATGGAGCATTGTGATGAAAGGGGTCATGGAGCACTCTGATTACAGGGGCCATGGAGGATGTTGATGACAAAGGCCATGGAGCATTCTGATGACAAGTGTCAAGGAGCATTATGATGAATTGGGTCATGGATCATTGCCAGGATAGGTGTCATGGAACATTGTGATGATATGGGCATGGAGAACTGTGATGAGAGTGGTCATGGAACAATGTGCTGAAAGGCGTCCTGGAGCATTGTGATGACAAGGGCCCTGGAGCATTGTGATGACACGGGCATGGATCATTGTGATGACAAGAGTTCTGGAGCATTGTCATGACAAGGGATTGGAGCTTTGTGATTACAGGGCCATGGAGCATTTTGATTAAAAGTGCAAGGAGCATTGTGATGAAAGAGGTATTGGAGCATTGTGAGGAAAGGGTTCATGGAACACTGTGATTAAAATGATCATGGAGCATTGTGATGACAAAGGTCATGGAGCACTGTGATGAGCAGGGCCATGAAAATTGTGATCACAAGGGCCATGGAACACTGTGATGACAGGGGTCATGGGTTATTTTGATGTCAAGCGGGATGGAATATTGTGATGAAAATGGTCATGGAGCATTTTGATGAGAAGCACAATGGAGCAGTGTGATGACAAGGACCATGGAGCATTGTGATGAAAGGGGTCATGGAGCATTGTGATGAAGGGTGTCATGGAGCATTGGTGTGAAAGGGATCATGGGACATTGAGATGAGAAGCGCTATGGAGCATACTGATGACAAGGGCCCTGGAGCATTGTGATGACACAGGCATGGAGCATTGTGATGACAAGAGTTCGGAAACATTGCCATGACAAGGGCATGGAACATTGTGATTACAGGGGCCAGAGAGCATTGTGATGACAAGGGCATGGAGCATTTTGATGAATAGGGTCATGGATCAGTGTGACTACAGGGATCATGGAGCATTGTGATGACAAGTGTCATGGAGCATTGTGATGAGAATGGCCATGGAGTATTGTGATGACAGGGTTCAAGGGGCCTTTTGATGACAGGTGTCATGGAGCATTGTGATGAAAGGGGTCATGGAGCACTCTGATTACAGGGGCCATGGAGGATGTTGATGACAAAGGCCATGGAGCATTCTGATGACAAGTGTCAAGGAGCATTATGATGAATTGTGTCATGGATCATTGCCAGGATAGGTGTCATGGAACATTGTGATGATATGGGCATGGAGAACTGTGATGAGAGTGGTCATGGAACAATGTGCTGAAAGGCGTCCTGGAGCATTGTGATGACAAGGGCCCTGGAGCATTGTGATGACACGGGCATGGATCATTGTGATGACAAGAGTTCTGGAGCATTGTCATGACAAGGGATTGGAGCTTTGTGATTACAGGGCCATGAAGCATTTTGATTAAAAGTGCAAGGAGCATTTTGATGAAAGAGGTATTGGAGCATTGTGAGGAAAGGGTTCATGGAACACTGTGATTAAAATGATCATGGAGCATTGTGATGACAAAGGTCATGGAGCATTGTAATGACAGAAGTCATAGAATATTGTGATGACCACGACCATGGAGAATTGTGATGAAAGGGGTTATCTGGCATTGTGATGAGAGTGGTCATGGAGCATTGTGATTACAGTTGTCATGAAGCACTGTTATTACAGGGGCCGTGTACAATTTTGATGACAAAGGCCATGGAGCATTGTGATGACAGGCATCAGGGAACATTGTGATGAAATGGGCATGGAGCATTGTGAAGAAAAGCGCCATGGAGCATTGTAATGACAAGTGTCCTGGAGCATTGTGATGACACAGGCAAGGAGAATTGTGATGAGATGGGCTCTGCATCATTGTGATGACAAGTACATGGAGCGTTGTTATTACATGGGCCATGGAGCATTTGATGACATGGTCATGGACCATGTGATGACAAGGGGCATGGAGCATTGTGATGAAAGCGTTCATGGGTCATTGTGATTACAGGGATCATGGAGCATTGTGATGACAAGGGTCATGGAACATTGTGATGAAAGTGGTCATGGAGCATTGTGATGCCAAGAGTATGGAGAATTGTGATGACCTGAGTTCTGGAATATCTTGATGTCAAGGGCATGGAGAATTGTGATTAGAGGGGCCATGTAGCATTGTGATGACAACTGCATGGAGCACTGTGATGACAAGGGGCATGGAGAATTATGATGAAAGGCGTCCTGGAGCATTGTGAGGAAAGGTGTCATGGATCATTGTGATTACAGCGATAATGAAGCATTGTAATGACAGGGTTCATGGAGCATTGTGATGAGAAGGGCCATGGAGCATTGTGATTACAGGGGTGATGGGGCATTGTGAAGAGTGGGGTCATGGAGCAATGTGATGAAACAGGTCATGGAGCACTGTGATTAGAGGGGCCATGGAGCATTGTGATGACAAAGGCCCTGGAGCATTCTGATGACAGGTGCCATGCAGCATTGAGATGAAACGGGTCATGGATCATTGTGATGACAGGTGTCATGGAGCATTGTTATGAAAGTGGTCATGGAGCACTGTGATTAAATGGATCCTGGGCCATTGTGATGACAAGAGCATGTATAATTTTGATGACTAGTGGCATAGAGACTTGGAATGAATGGGGTACTGGAGCATTGTGAGGAAACGTGCCATGGAGCATTGTGATTATAAGGCATGGAGCACTGTGATAACAAGTGACATGAGCATTGTGATGAAAGAGGTTTTGGAGCATTGTGAGGAAAGGGGTCATGGATCATTGTGATTACTCGGATCATGGAGCATTGTGATGACCTTGGTCATCTGGCATTGTGATGACAGTGCTCATGGAGCATTGTGATGAAAGGTGTCTTGGAGAACTGTGATCAAAGGGGCCATGGAGCATTGTGATGACATGTGTCATACAGCATTGTGATGAGAGTGGTCATGGAGCATTGTGAAGACAAAGGAATGGAGCATTGTGATGACATGACTTCTGGAGCATTTTGATGACAAGGGCATGGAGAATTGTGATTACAGGGGCCATGGTGCATTGTGATGACAACTGCATTCAGCATTGTGATGACAAGGGGCATGGGGCATTGTGATGAAAGGCGAACTGGAGCCTTGTGAAGAAAAGTGTCATGGGTCATTGTGATTACAGCGATCATGGAACATTGTGATGACAGTGGTCATGGAGCATTGTAATGACAGGGGCAATGGGGCATTGTGATGACAGTGGTCATGTAGCATTGTGATGAAAGGGGTCATGGAGCACTGTGATTACAGGGGCCATGTATAATTGTGATGACAAAGGCCATGGAGCATTGTGATGACAGTTGTCATGGAGCATTGCGTTGAAAGGGGCATGGAGCATTGTGATGACAATGGTCATGGAGCATTGTGATGACTGGTATCATGGAGCATTTTTATGAAGAAGGTCATGGGGCAGTGTAATGACAAGTATCATGGAGCATGTGATGAAAGGAGTCATGGAGCATTGTGATTAAATGGATCATGAGGCATTTTGATGACAAGAGGCATGGAACATTGTGATGACAGGGATCATGGAGCATTGTGATGAGAGGGGCCTTGGAGCATTATGATGATAGGCGTCATGGGGTATTGTGATGAGAGTGGTCATAGAGCATTGTGATGAAAGGGATCATGGAGCAATGTGATTACAGGGGCCATGGCACATTGTGAATGCATAGGCCATGGAGCAATGAAATGACAGGGGTCAAGGAGCATTGTGATGTAAGTTGTCATGGAGCATTGTGATGACAAGTGTCCATGAACATTGTGATGACATGGTTTATGGAGCATTGTGATGACAAGTGCCATGGCGAATTGTGATGACAGGTGTCATGGGTCATTGTGATGACAGTGCTCATATAGAATTGTGTGGAAAGGTATCATGGAGGACTCTGATGACAGGGGCCGTGGAGCACAGTGATGAGAGTGGTCATCTAGAATTGTGATGAAATATACCAGGGAGCATTTTGATGACAGGGGTCGTGGAGCACCGCAATTACAGGGGCCATGGAGCATTGTGAATACAAAGGTCATGGAGCATTGAGATGACAGAGGTCATGGATCATTGTGATGACAAGGGTCTTGGAACCTTGTGATGACACGGTTCAGGGAGCATTGTGATGACAAGGTTCATCAAGAATTGTGATGACAGCGGTCATGGAGCATTGTGAGGACAAAGGCCATGGAACATTTTGATGACAAGAATTCTGGAGCACTGTGATGACAAGCGCATGGAGCATTGTGATTATAGGGACAATGGAGCATTGTGATGACAAGGGTCTTGGAGCATTGTGATGACAGGGGTCATGGAGCATTGTGATGAAAGGGATCATGGAGCAATGTGATTACAGGGGCCATGGAGCATTTTGAATGCATAGGCCATGGAGCACTGTGATGACAGGGGTCATGGAGCCTTCTGATGAATGTGGTCATAGTTCATTGTGATGATAAGTGTCCAGGAACAGTGTGATGACATGGATCATGGAGCATTGTGATGAGAAGTGATCTGGAGCATTGCGATGACAAGGGTATGGAGCATTGTGATTACAGGGGCCAGGGAGCATTGAGATTACAAGGGCAGGGAACATTGTGATGAGAGCCGTCATGGATCATTGTGATGAGATCTGTCATGGAACATTGTGCTGACAGGGGCCATAGAGCATTGTGATGACAGGTGTCATGTGGCCTTGTGATGAGAGTGGTCATAGAGCATTGTGATGAAAAGGATCATGGAGCAATGTGATTACAGGGGCCATGGAGAATTGTGAATACATAGGCCATGGAGCATTGTGATGACAGGGGTCAAGGAGCATTGTGATGAAAGTGGTCATGGAGCATTGTGATGACACGGGCATGGAGCATTATGATGACAAGAGTTCTGGAGCATTGTGATGAAAAGGGTATGGAGCATTGTGATTACAGGGGACCAGGAGCATTGTGATTACATGGGCAGTGAATATTGTGATGACAGGCGTTCATGGAGCACTGTGATGACAAATGTCATGGAACATTGTGATGACAGGGTTCATGGACCATTGTGATGAGAGGGGCCTTGGAGCATTATGATGATAGACGTCATTGGGTATTGTGATGAGTGTGGTTCTAGAATATTTTGATGAAATAGATCATGGAGCAATGTGATGACAGGTGCCATGGAGCATTGTGAATGCATAGGCCATGGAGCAATGAAATGACAGTGGTCAAGGAACATGGTGATGTAAGTTGTCATGGAGCATTGTGATGACATGTGTCCATGAACATTGTGATGACATGGTTCATGGAGCATTGTGATGACAAGTGCCATGGCGAATTGTGATGACAGGTGTCATGGGGCATTTTGATGACAGCGGTCATGTAGAATTGTGATGAAAGGTATCATGGAGGACTCTGATGACAGGGGCCGTGGAGCACTGTGATGACAGTGGTCATCTAGAATTGTGATGACATATACCAAGGAGCATTGTGATGACAGGGGTCATGGAGCCCCGCAATTATAGAGGCCATGAAGCATTGTGAATACAAAGGTCATGGAGCATTGAGATGACAGGGGTGATGGCTAATTGTGATGACATGGTTCATGGAGCATTGTGATGACAAGGTTCATCAAGCATTGTGATGACAGGGGTCATGGAGCATTGTGATGACTGGTATCATGGAGCATTGTTATGAAGAAGGTCATGGGGCAGTGTAATGACAAGTATCATGGAGCATGTGATGAAAGGAGCCATGGAGCATTGTGATTAAATGGATCATGAGGCATTTTGATGACAAGAGTCATGGAACATTGTGATGAGAGGGATCATGGAGCATTGTGATGACAAGAGCTATGGAGCATTGTGATGACTGGGGTCATGGGGCATGGTGATGACAGTGGTCATGGAGCATTGTGATGACGAAGACCACGGAGCATTGTGATGACAGGTGTCATGGAGAATTGTGATGAAAGGGGTCATGGATCACTACGATGACATGGGTAATGGAGCATTGTGATGATAGGGGCATGGAGCATTGTGATGACAGGGGTCATGCAGCATTGTGAAGACAGGGGTCATGCAACATTGTGATGACATGGGCATGGAGCATAGTGATGACAAAGTTCTGGAACATTTTGATGACAAGGGCATGGATCATTGTGATTACAGTGGCCATGAAACATTGAGATGACAAGGGAATGGAGCATTGTGATGAAAGTGGTCCTGGAGAATTGTGAGGAAACAGGTCATGGATTATTGGGCTGGAAGGAAACCTGGAGCCTTGTGATGACAAGTGCCATGGAGCATTTTAATGAAAGGGGTACTGGAGCATTGTATGGAAATGGTTCATGGATCATCGTGATTACACGGATCATGGAATGGAATATTGTGATGAGAAGGGTTTTGGAGCATTGTGATGACAGGGGTCATGGAGCACTGTAATAGCAGGGGTGATGGGGCATTGTGATGACAGGGGCATGGAGCATTGTGATGACAGAAGTCATAGAATATTGTGATGACAAGGGCCATGGAGCATTGTCATAAAAGGTCTTATCTGGCATTGTGATGAGAGTGGTCATGGAGCATTGTGATAAAAGTTGTCATGAAGCACTGTTATTACAGGGACCATGTAGAATTTTAATGACAAAGGCCATGGAGCACTGTGATGACAGGCATCATGGAGCAATTTGATGAAAGTGGTCATGGAGCATTGTGAGGAAATGCGCCATGGAACATTGTGAAGACAAGTGTCCTGGAGCATTGTGATGACAAGGGCCATGGCCAATTCTGATGACAGGTGTCATGGAGCACTGTGATGACAGTGGTCATCTCTCATTATGATGAAAGGTATCACGGAGCACTGTGATGACAGGTGCCATGGAGCATTGCGATGACAAGGGCATGGAGCATTATGATGAGAAGTGATCTGGAGCATTGCTATGACAAGGGTATGGAGCATTGTGATTACAGGGGCCAGGGAGCATTGAGATGACAAGGGCAGGGAACATTGTGATGACAGCGGTCATGGATGATTGTGATGAGATCTGTCATGGAACATTCTGCTGACAGGGGCTATAGAGCATTGTGATGACAGGTGTCATGTGGCCTTGTGAGGACAGTGGTCATAGAGCATTGTGATGAAAAGGATCATGGAGCAATGTGAATACAGGGGCCATGGAGCATTGTGAATACATAGGCCATGGAGCATTGTGATGACAGGGGTCAAGGAGCATTGTGATGAAAGTGGTCATGGAGCATTTTGATGACACGGGCATGGAGCATTATGATGACAAGAGTTCTGGAGTATTGTGATGAAAAGGGTATGGAGCATTGTGATTACAGGGGACCAGGAGCATTGTGATTACATGGGCAGTGAATATTGTGATGACAGGGGTTCATGGAGCACTGTGATGACAAGTGTCATGGAACATTGTGATGACAGGGTTCATGGAGCATTGTGATGAGAGGGGCCTTGGAGCATTATGATGATAGGCGTCATTGGGTATTGTGATGAGAGTGGTCATAGAATATTGTGATGAAAAGGATCATGGAGCAATGTGATTACAGGTGCCATGGAGCATTGTGAATGCATAGGCCATGGAGCAATGAAATGACAGTGGTCAAGGAGCATGGTGATGTAAGTTGTCATGGAGCATTGTGATGACATGTGTCCATGAACATTGTGATGACATGGTTCATGGAGCATTGTGATGACAAGTGCCATGGCGAATTGTGATGACAGGTGTCATGGGGCATTTTGATGACAGTGGTCATGTAGAATTGTGATGAAAGGTATCATGGAGGACTCTGATGACAGGGGCCGTGGAGCACTGTGATGACAGTGGTCATCTAGAATTGTGATGAAATATACCAAGGAGCATTGTGATAACAGGGGTCATGGAGCCCCGCAATTATAGAGGCCATGGAGCATTGTGAATACAAAGGTCATGGAGCATTGAGATGACAGGGGTGATGGCTAATTGTGATGACACGTTTCATGGAGCATTGTGATGACAAGGTTCATCAAGCATTGTGATGACAGGGGTCATGGAGCATTGTGATGACAAAGGCCATGGAACATTTTGATGACAATAATTCTGGAGCACTGTGATGAGAAGCACATGGAGCATTGTGATTATAGGGACGATGGAGCATTTTGATGACAGGTGTCATGGAGCAATTTGATGAAAGGGTTCATAAGGAATTGTAATGACAATGGCCATGGAGTATTGTGGTGAAGGGGTCAGCGAGGATTGTGATGAAAATGGTTATTGAGCATTGTGGTGGAAACGGCCAAGGAGCTTTGTGATGATAAGTGTCATGGAGCATCGTGATGACAAGGGCCATGGATCATTGTGATGAAAGGTGTCAGTGAACATTGTGATGAAAACGGTCATTCAGCATTGTGATGTTAAGCGCCATGGAGCATTGTGATGACAAGGCTCAAGGAGCATTGTGATGACAAGTGTCATGGTATATTGTGATGACATTGGCTTGAAGCATTGTGATGACAAGACTTCGGGTTCATTGTGATGACAGGGGCACGGAGCAATGTGATGACAAGGCGCATGGAGCATTGTGATGAAACAGATACTGGAGCATTGTGATGAGAGGGGTCATGGATCATTGTGATTACATGGGCCATGGAGCATTGTGAAGACAAGGGTCTTAGAGCATTGTGACGATGGGATCATGGAGCATTGTGATAAAAGTGGTCATGGAGCACTCTGATTACAGGGGCCATGGAGCATGGTGGTGACAAATGCCATGGAGCATTCTCATGACAGGTGTCAAGGAGCAATGTGATGAAATGGGTCATGGATCATTGTGATGACATGAGTCTTGGAGAATTGTGATGACTTAGGTCATGGGGCTTTGTGATGACAGGGGGCATGGAATATCGTGATGAAAGTTGTCAAGGAACACTGTGATGACAGTGCTCATTGAGCATTTTGATGACACGGTCATGGAATCTTGTGATTACAGGGGCCATGGAGCATTGTGATGAACAGGGTCATGGAGCATTCTGATAACAGGGGTCATGGAGCATTGTGATCACAAGGACCATGTAGTGTCGTGATGACAGGTGTCATGGGGCTTTGGAATGAAAAGGATCATGGAGCACTGTGATGACTGGGGCCATGGAGCATTGTGATGACAAAAGCCATGGAGCTTTGTGATGACAGGTGTCATGGAGCATTGTGATGAAAGGGGTCATAGGGAATTGTAATGACAAGGGCCATGGAGCATTGTGATGACAAGGGTTATGGAGCATTGTGATGAGAGGTGTCATGGAGCATTGTGATCACAAAGACCATGGACTATTGTGATGACAGGTGTCATGAGGCATTGTGATGACAGTGGTCATAGAGCATTGTGATGACAAGTGTCATGGAGCATTGTAATGACAAGAGGAATTGAGCATTGTGATGAATGTGGTACTTGAGCATTGTGAGGAAAGGTTTCATGGATCATTGTGATTACAGCAATCATGGGGTAATGTGATGACAAAGGTCATGGAGCACTGTGATGAGCAGGGCCATGAAAATTGTGATCACAAGGGCCATGGAACACTGTGATGACAGGGGTCATGGGTTATTTTGATGTCAAGCGGGATGGAATATTGTGATGAAAATGGTCATGGAGCATTTTGATGAGAAGCACAATGGAGCAGTGTGATGACAAGGACCATGGAGCATTGTGATGAAAGGGGTCATGGAGCATTGTGATGAAGGGTGTCATGGAGCATTGGTGTGAAAGGGATCATGGGACATTGAGATGAGAAGCGCTATGGAGCATACTGATGACAAGGGCCCTGGAGCATTGTGATGACACAGGCATGGAGCATTGTGATGACAAGAGTTCGGAAACATTGCCATGACAAGGGCATGGAACATTGTGATTACAGGGGCCAGAGAGCATTGTGATGACAAGGGCATGGAGCATTTTGATGAATAGGGTCATGGATCAGTGTGACTACAGGGATCATGGAGCATTGTGATGACAAGGGTCATGGAGCATTGTGATGAGAATGGCCATGGAGTATTGTGATGACAGGGTTCAAGGGGCCTTTTGATGACAGGTGTCATGGAGCATTGTGATGAAAGGGGTCATGGAGCACTCTGATTACAGGGGCCATGGAGGATGTTGATGACAAAGGCCATGGAGCATTCTGATGACAAGTGTCAAGGAGCATTATGATGAATTGGGTCATGGATCATTGCCAGGATAGGCGTCATGGAACATTGTGATGATATGGGCATGGAGAACTGTGATGAGAGTGGTCATGGAACAATGTGCTGAAAGGCGTCCTGGAGCATTGTGATGACAAGGGCCCTGGAGCATTGTGATGACACGGGCATGGATCATTGTGATGACAAGAGTTCTGGAGCATTGTCATGACAAGGGATTGGAGCTTTGTGATTACAGGGCCATGAAGCATTTTGATTAAAAGTGCAAGGAGCATTGTGATGTAAGAGGTATTGGAGCATTGTGAGGAAAGGGTTCATGGAACACTGTGATTAAAATGATCATGGAGCATTGTGATGACAAAGGTCATGGAGCATTGTAATGACAGAAGTCATAGAATATTGTGATGACCACGACCATGGAGAATTGTGATGAAAGGGGTTATCTGGCATTGTGATGAGAGTGGTCATGGAGCATTGTGATTACAGTTGTCATGAAGCACTGTTATTACAGGGGCCGTGTACAATTTTGATGACAAAGGCCATGGAGCATTGTGATGACAGGCATCAGGGAACATTGTGATGAAATGGGCATGGAGCATTGTGAAGAAAAGCGCCATGGAGCATTGTAATGACAAGTGTCCTGGAGCATTGTGATGACACAGGCAAGGAGAATTGTGATGAGATGGGCTCTGCATCATTGTGATGACAAGTACATGGAGCGTTGTTATTACATGGGCCATGGAGCATTTGATGACATGGTCATGGACCATGTGATGACAAGGGGCATGGAGCATTGTGATGAAAGCGTTCATGGGTCATTGTGATTACAGGGATCATGGAGCATTGTGATGACAAGGGTCATGGAACATTGTGATGAAAGTGGTCATGGAGCATTGTGATGCCAAGAGTATGGAGAATTGTGATGACCTGAGTTCTGGAATATCTTGATGTCAAGGGCATGGAGAATTGTGATTAGAGGGGCCATGTAGCATTGTGATGACAACTGCATGGAGCACTGTGATGACAAGGGGCATGGAGAATTATGATGAAAGGCGTCCTGGAGCATTGTGAGGAAAGGTGTCATGGATCATTGTGATTACAGCGATAATGAAGCATTGTAATGACAGGGTTCATGGAGCATTGTGATGAGAAGGGCCATGGAGCATTGTGATTACAGGGGTGATGGGGCATTGTGAAGAGTGGGGTCATGGAGCAATGTGATGAAACAGGTCATGGAGCACTGTGATTAGAGGGGCCATGGAGCATTGTGATGACAAAGGCCCTGGAGCATTCTGATGACAGGTGCCATGCAGCATTGAGATGAAACGGGTCATGGATCATTGTGATGACAGGTGTCATGGAGCATTGTTATGAAAGTGGTCATGGAGCACTGTGATTAAATGGATCCTGGGCCATTGTGATGACAAGAGCATGTATAATTTTGATGACTAGTGGCATAGAGACTTGGAATGAATGGGGTACTGGAGCATTGTGAGGAAACGTGCCATGGAGCATTGTGATTATAAGGCATGGAGCACTGTGATAACAAGTGACATGAGCATTGTGATGAAAGAGGTTTTGGAGCATTGTGAGGAAAGGGGTCATGGATCATTGTGATTACTCGGATCATGGAGCATTGTGATGACCTTGGTCATCTGGCATTGTGATGACAGTGCTCATGGAGCATTGTGATGAAAGGTGTCTTGGAGAACTGTGATCAAAGGGGCCATGGAGCATTGTGATGACATGTGTCATACAGCATTGTGATGAGAGTGGTCATGGAGCATTGTGAAGACAAAGGAATGGAGCATTGTGATGACATGACTTCTGGAGCATTTTGATGACAAGGGCATGGAGAATTGTGATTACAGGGGCCATGGTGCATTGTGATGACAACTGCATTCAGCATTGTGATGACAAGGGGCATGGGGCATTGTGATGAAAGGCGAACTGGAGCCTTGTGAAGAAAAGTGTCATGGGTCATTGTGATTACAGCGATCATGGAACATTGTGATGACAGTGGTCATGGAGCATTGTAATGACAGGGGCAATGGGGCATTGTGATGACAGTGGTCATGTAGCATTGTGATGAAAGGGGTCATGGAGCACTGTGATTACAGGGGCCATGTATAATTGTGATGACAAAGGCCATGGAGCATTGTGATGACAGTTGTCATGGAGCATTGCGTTGAAAGGGGCATGGAGCATTGTGATGACAATGGTCATGGAGCATTGTGATGACTGGTATCATGGAGCATTGTTATGAAGAAGGTCATGGGGCAGTGTAATGACAAGTATCATGGAGCATGTGATGAAAGGAGTCATGGAGCATTGTGATTAAATGGATCATGAGGCATTTTGATGACAAGAGGCATGGAACATTGTGATGACAGGGATCATGGAGCATTGTGATGAGAGGGGCCTTGGAGCATTATGATGATAGGCGTCATGGGGTATTGTGATGAGAGTGGTCATAGAGCATTGTGATGAAAGGGATCATGGAGCAATGTGATTACAGGGGCCATGGCACATTGTGAATGCATAGGCCATGGAGCAATGAAATGACAGGGGTCAAGGAGCATTGTGATGTAAGTTGTCATGGAGCATTGTGATGACAAGTGTCCATGAACATTGTGATGACATGGTTTATGGAGCATTGTGATGACAAGTGCCATGGCGAATTGTGATGACAGGTGTCATGGGTCATTGTGATGACAGTGCTCATATAGAATTGTGTGGAAAGGTATCATGGAGGACTCTGATGACAGGGGCCGTGGAGCACAGTGATGAGAGTGGTCATCTAGAATTGTGATGAAATATACCAGGGAGCATTTTGATGACAGGGGTCGTGGAGCACCGCAATTACAGGGGCCATGGAGCATTGTGAATACAAAGGTCATGGAGCATTGAGATGACAGAGGTCATGGATCATTGTGATGACAAGGGTCTTGGAACCTTGTGATGACACGGTTCAGGGAGCATTGTGATGACAAGGTTCATCAAGAATTGTGATGACAGCGGTCATGGAGCATTGTGAGGACAAAGGCCATGGAACATTTTGATGACAAGAATTCTGGAGCACTGTGATGACAAGCGCATGGAGCATTGTGATTATAGGGACAATGGAGCATTGTGATGACAAGGGTCTTGGAGCATTGTGATGACAGGGGTCATGGAGCATTGTGATGAAAGGGATCATGGAGCAATGTGATTACAGGGGCCATGGAGCATTTTGAATGCATAGGCCATGGAGCACTGTGATGACAGGGGTCATGGAGCCTTCTGATGAATGTGGTCATAGTTCATTGTGATGATAAGTGTCCAGGAACAGTGTGATGACATGGATCATGGAGCATTGTGATGAGAAGTGATCTGGAGCATTGCGATGACAAGGGTATGGAGCATTGTGATTACAGGGGCCAGGGAGCATTGAGATTACAAGGGCAGGGAACATTGTGATGAGAGCCGTCATGGATCATTGTGATGAGATCTGTCATGGAACATTGTGCTGACAGGGGCCATAGAGCATTGTGATGACAGGTGTCATGTGGCCTTGTGATGAGAGTGGTCATAGAGCATTGTGATGAAAAGGATCATGGAGCAATGTGATTACAGGGGCCATGGAGAATTGTGAATACATAGGCCATGGAGCATTGTGATGACAGGGGTCAAGGAGCATTGTGATGAAAGTGGTCATGGAGCATTGTGATGACACGGGCATGGAGTATTATGATGACAAGAGTTCTGGAGCATTGTGATGAAAAGGGTATGGAGCATTGTGATTACAGGGGACCAGGAGCATTGTGATTACATGGGCAGTGAATATTGTGATGACAGGCGTTCATGGAGCACTGTGATGACAAATGTCATGGAACATTGTGATGACAGGGTTCATGGACCATTGTGATGAGAGGGGCCTTGGAGCATTATGATGATAGACGTCATTGGGTATTGTGATGAGTGTGGTTCTAGAATATTTTGATGAAATAGATCATGGAGCAATGTGATGACAGGTGCCATGGAGCATTGTGAATGCATAGGCCATGGAGCAATGAAATGACAGTGGTCAAGGAACATGGTGATGTAAGTTGTCATGGAGCATTGTGATGACATGTGTCCATGAACATTGTGATGACATGGTTCATGGAGCATTGTGATGACAAGTGCCATGGCGAATTGTGATGACAGGTGTCATGGGGCATTTTGATGACAGCGGTCATGTAGAATTGTGATGAAATGTATCATGGAGGACTCTGATGACAGGGGCCGTGGAGCACTGTGATGACAGTGGTCATCTAGAATTGTGATGACATATACCAAGGAGCATTGTGATGACAGGGGTCATGGAGCCCCGCAATTATAGAGGCCATGAAGCATTGTGAATACAAAGGTCATGGAGCATTGAGATGACAGGGGTGATGGCTAATTGTGATGACATGGTTCATGGAGCATTGTGATGACAAGGTTCATCAAGCATTGTGATGACAGGGGTCATGGAGCATTGTGATGACTGGTATCATGGAGCATTGTTATGAAGAAGGTCATGGGGCAGTGTAATGACAAGTATCATGGAGCATGTGATGAAAGGAGCCATGGAGCATTGTGATTAAATGGATCATGAGGCATTTTGATGACAAGAGTCATGGAACATTGTGATGAGAGGGATCATGGAGCATTGTGATGACAAGGGCTATGGAGCATTGTGATGACTGGGGTCATGGGGCATGGTGATGACAGTGGTCATGGAGCATTGTGATGACGAAGACCACGGAGCATTGTGATGACAGGTGTCATGGAGAATTGTGATGAAAGGGGTCATGGATCACTACGATGACATGGGTCATGGAGCATTGTGATGATAGGGGCATGGAGCATTGTGATGACAGGGGTCATGCAGCATTGTGAAGACAGGGGTCATGCAGCATTGTGATGACATGGGCATGGAGCATAGTGATGACAAAGTTCTGGAGCATTTTGATGACAAGGGCATGGATCATTGTGATTACAGTGGCCATGAAACATTGAGATGACAAGGGAATGGAGCATTGTGATGAAAGTGGTCCTGGAGAATTGTGAGGAAACAGGTCATGGATTATTGGGCTGGAAGGAAACCTGGAGCCTTGTGATGACAAGTGCCATGGAGCATTTTAATGAAAGGGGTACTGGAGCATTGTATGGAAATGGTTCATGGATCATCGTGATTACACGGATCATGGAATGGAATATTGTGATGAGAAGGGTTTTGGAGCATTGTGATGACAGGGGTCATGGAGCACTGTAAAGCAGGGGTGATGGGGCATTGTGATGACAGGGGCATGGAGCATTGTGATGACAGAAGTCATAGAATATTGTGATGACAAGGGCCATGGAGCATTGTCATAAAAGGTCTTATCTGGCATTGTGATGAGAGTGGTCATGGAGCATTGTGATAAAAGTTGTCATGAAGCACTGTTATTACAGGGACCATGTAGAATTTTAATGACAAAGGCCATGGAGCACTGTGATGACAGGCATCATGGAGCAATTTGATGAAAGTGGTCATGGAGCATTGTGAGGAAATGCGCCATGGAACATTGTGAAGACAAGTGTCCTGGAGCATTGTGATGACAAGGGCCATGGCCAATTCTGATGACAGGTGTCATGGAGCACTGTGATGACAGTGGTCATCTCTCATTATGATGAAAGGTATCACGGAGCACTGTGATGACAGGTGCCATGGAGCATTGCGATGACAAGGGCATGGAGCATTATGATGAGAAGTGATCTGGAGCATTGCTATGACAAGGGTATGGAGCATTGTGATTACAGGGGCCAGGGAGCATTGAGATGACAAGGGCAGGGAACATTGTGATGACAGCGGTCATGGATGATTGTGATGAGATCTGTCATGGAACATTCTGCTGACAGGGGCTATAGAGCATTGTGATGACAGGTGTCATGTGGCCTTGTGAGGACAGTGGTCATAGAGCATTGTGATGAAAAGGATCATGGAGCAATGTGAATACAGGGGCCATGGAGCATTGTGAATACATAGGCCATGGAGCATTGTGATGACAGGGGTCAAGGAGCATTGTGATGAAAGTGGTCATGGAGCATTTTGATGACACGGGCATGGAGCATTATGATGACAAGAGTTCTGGAGTATTGTGATGAAAAGGGTATGGAGCATTGTGATTACAGGGGACCAGGAGCATTGTGATTACATGGGCAGTGAATATTGTGATGACAGGGGTTCATGGAGCACTGTGATGACAAGTGTCATGGAACATTGTGATGACAGGGTTCATGGAGCATTGTGATGAGAGGGGCCTTGGAGCATTATGATGATAGGCGTCATTGGGTATTGTGATGAGAGTGGTCATAGAATATTGTGATGAAAAGGATCATGGAGCAATGTGATTACAGGTGCCATGGAGCATTGTGAATGCATAGGCCATGGAGCAATGAAATGACAGTGGTCAAGGAGCATGGTGATGTAAGTTGTCATGGAGCATTGTGATGACATGTGTCCATGAACATTGTGATGACATGGTTCATGGAGCATTGTGATGACAAGTGCCATGGCGAATTGTGATGACAGGTGTCATGGGGCATTTTGATGACAGTGGTCATGTAGAATTGTGATGAAAGGTATCATGGAGGACTCTGATGACAGGGGCCGTGGAGCACTGTGATGACAGTGGTCATCTAGAATTGTGATGAAATATACCAAGGAGCATTGTGATAACAGGGGTCATGGAGCCCCGCAATTATAGAGGCCATGGAGCATTGTGAATACAAAGGTCATGGAGCATTGAGATGACAGGGGTGATGGCTAATTGTGATGACACGTTTCATGGAGCATTGTGATGACAAGGTTCATCAAGCATTGTGATGACAGGGGTCATGGAGCATTGTGATGACAAAGGCCATGGAACATTTTGATGACAATAATTCTGGAGCACTGTGATGAGAAGCACATGGAGCATTGTGATTATAGGGACGATGGAGCATTTTGATGACAGGTGTCATGGAGCAATTTGATGAAAGGGTTCATAAGGAATTGTAATGACAATGGCCATGGAGTATTGTGGTGAAGGGGTCAGCGAGGATTGTGATGAAAATGGTTATTGAGCATTGTGGTGGAAACGGCCAAGGAGCTTTGTGATGATAAGTGTCATGGAGCATCGTGATGACAAGGGCCATGGATCATTGTGATGAAAGGTGTCAGTGAACATTGTGATGAAAACGGTCATTCAGCATTGTGATGTTAAGCGCCATGGAGCATTGTGATGACAAGGCTCAAGGAGCATTGTGATGACAAGTGTCATGGTATATTGTGATGACATTGGCTTGAAGCATTGTGATGACAAGACTTCGGGTTCATTGTGATGACAGGGGCACGGAGCAATGTGATGACAAGGCGCATGGAGCATTGTGATGAAACAGATACTGGAGCATTGTGATGAGAGGGGTCATGGATCATTGTGATTACATGGGCCATGGAGCATTGTGAAGACAAGGGTCTTAGAGCATTGTGACGATGGGATCATGGAGCATTGTGATAAAAGTGGTCATGGAGCACTCTGATTACAGGGGCCATGGAGCATGGTGGTGACAAATGCCATGGAGCATTCTCATGACAGGTGTCAAGGAGCAATGTGATGAAATGGGTCATGGATCATTGTGATGACATGAGTCTTGGAGAATTGTGATGACTTAGGTCATGGGGCTTTGTGATGACAGGGGGCATGGAATATCGTGATGAAAGTTGTCAAGATACACTGTGATGACAGTGCTCATTGAGCATTTTGATGACACGGTCATGGAGTCTTGTGATTACAGGGGCCATGGAGCATTGTGATGAACAGGGTCATGGAGCATTCTGATAACAGGGGTCATGGAGCATTGTGATCACAAGGACCATGTAGTGTCGTGATGACAGGTGTCATGGGGCTTTGGAATGAAAAGGATCATGGAGCAGTGTGATGACTGGGGCCATGGAGCATTGTGATGACAAAAGCCATGGAGCTTTGTGATGACAGGTGTCATGGAGCATTGTGATGAAAGGGGTCATAGGGAATTGTAATGACAAGGGCCATGGAGCATTGTGATGACAAGGGTTATGGAGCATTGTGATGAGAGGTGTCATGGAGCATTGTGATCACAAAGACCATGGACTATTGTGATGACAGGTGTCATGAGGCATTGTGATGACAGTGGTCATAGAGCATTGTGATGACAAGTGTCATGGAGCATTGTAATGACAAGAGGAATTGAGCATTGTGATGAATGTGGTACTTGAGCATTGTGAGGAAAGGTTTCATGGATCATTGTGATTACAGCAATCATGGGGTAATGTGATGACAAAGGTCATGGAGCACTGTGATGAGCAGGGCCATGAAAATTGTGATCACAAGGGCCATGGAACACTGTGATGACAGGGGTCATGGGTTATTTTGATGTCAAGCGGGATGGAATATTGTGATGAAAATGGTCATGGAGCATTTTGATGAGAAGCACAATGGAGCAGTGTGATGACAAGGGCCATGGAGCATTGTGATGAAAGGGGTCATGGAGCATTGTGATGAAGGGGGTCATGGAGCATTGGTGTGAAAGGGATCATGGGACATTGAGATGAGAAGCGCTATGGAGCATACTGATGACAAGGGCCCTGGAGCATTGTGATGACACAGGCATGGAGCATTGTGATGACAAGAGTTCGGAAACATTGCCATGACAAGGGCATGGAACATTGTGATTACAGGGGCCAGAGAGCATTGTGATGACAAGGGCATGGAGCATTTTGATGAATAGGGTCATGGATCAGTGTGACTACAGGGATCATGGAGCATTGTGATGACAAGGGTCATGGAGCATTGTGATGAGAATGGCCATGGAGTATTGTGATGACAGGGTTCAAGGGGCCTTTTGATGACAGGGGTCATGGAGCATTGTGATGAAAGGGGTCATGGAGCACTCTGATTACAGGGGCCATGGAGGATGTTGATGACAAAGGCCATGGAGCATTCTGATGACAAGTGTCAAGGAGCATTATGATGAATTGGGTCATGGATCATTGCCAGGATAGGTGTCATGGAACATTGTGATGATATGGGCATGGAGAACTGTGATGAGAGTGGTCATGGAACAATGTGCTGAAAGGCGTCCTGGAGCATTGTGATGACAAGGGCCCTGGAGCATTGTGATGACACGGGCATGGATCATTGTGATGACAAGAGTTCTGGAGCATTGTCATGACAAGGGATTGGAGCTTTGTGATTACAGGGCCATGAAGCATTTTGATTAAAAGTGCAAGGAGCATTGTGATGTAAGAGGTATTGGAGCATTGTGAGGAAAGGGTTCATGGAACACTGTGATTAAAATGATCATGGAGCATTGTGATGACAAAGGTCATGGAGCATTGTAATGACAGAAGTCATAGAATATTGTGATGACCACGACCATGGAGAATTGTGATGAAAGGGGTTATCTGGCATTGTGATGAGAGTGGTCATGGAGCATTGTGATTACAGTTGTCATGAAGCACTGTTATTACAGGGGCCGTGTACAATTTTGATGACAAAGGCCATGGAGCATTGTGATGACAGGCATCAGGGAACATTGTGATGAAATGGGCATGGAGCATTGTGAAGAAAAGCGCCATGGAGCATTGTAATGACAAGTGTCCTGGAGCATTGTGATGACACAGGCAAGGAGAATTGTGATGAGATGGGCTCTGCATCATTGTGATGACAAGTACATGGAGCGTTGTTATTACATGGGCCATGGAGCATTTGATGACATGGTCATGGACCATGTGATGACAAGGGGCATGGAGCATTGTGATGAAAGCGTTCATGGGTCATTGTGATTACAGGGATCATGGAGCATTGTGATGACAAGGGTCATGGAACATTGTGATGAAAGTGGTCATGGAGCATTGTGATGCCAAGAGTATGGAGAATTGTGATGACCTGAGTTCTGGAATATCTTGATGTCAAGGGCATGGAGAATTGTGATTAGAGGGGCCATGTAGCATTGTGATGACAACTGCATGGAGCACTGTGATGACAAGGGGCATGGAGAATTATGATGAAAGGCGTCCTGGAGCATTGTGAGGAAAGGTGTCATGGATCATTGTGATTACAGCGATAATGAAGCATTGTAATGACAGGGTTCATGGAGCATTGTGATGAGAAGGGCCATGGAGCATTGTGATTACTGGGGTGATGGGGCATTGTGAAGAGTGGGGTCATGGAGCAATGTGATGAAACAGGTCATGGAGCACTGTGATTAGAGGGGCCATGGAGCATTGTGATGACAAAGGCCCTGGAGCATTCTGATGACAGGTGCCATGCAGCATTGAGATGAAACGGGTCATGGATCATTGTGATGACAGGTGTCATGGAGCATTGTTATGAAAGTGGTCATGGAGCACTGTGATTAAATGGATCCTGGGCCATTGTGATGACAAGAGCATGTATAATTTTGATGACTAGTGGCATAGAGACTTGGAATGAATGGGGTACTGGAGCATTGTGAGGAAACGTGCCATGGAGCATTGTGATTATAAGGCATGGAGCACTGTGATAACAAGTGACATGAGCATTGTGATGAAAGAGGTTTTGGAGCATTGTGAGGAAAGGGGTCATGGATCATTGTGATTACTCGGATCATGGAGCATTGTGATGACCTTGGTCATCTGGCATTGTGATGACAGTGCTCATGGAGCATTGTGATGAAAGGTGTCTTGGAGAACTGTGATCAAAGGGGCCATGGAGCATTGTGATGACATGTGTCATACAGCATTGTGATGAGAGTGGTCATGGAGCATTGTGAAGACAAAGGAATGGAGCATTGTGATGACATGACTTCTGGAGCATTTTGATGACAAGGGCATGGAGAATTGTGATTACAGGGGCCATGGTGCATTGTGATGACAACTGCATTCAGCATTGTGATGACAAGGGGCATGGGGCATTGTGATGAAAGGCGAACTGGAGCCTTGTGAAGAAAAGTGTCATGGGTCATTGTGATTACAGCGATCATGGAACATTGTGATGACAGTGGTCATGGAGCATTGTAATGACAGGGGCAATGGGGCATTGTGATGACAGTGGTCATGTAGCATTGTGATGAAAGGGGTCATGGAGCACTGTGATTACAGGGGCCATGTATAATTGTGATGACAAAGGCCATGGAGCATTGTGATGACAGTTGTCATGGAGCATTGCGTTGAAAGGGGCATGGAGCATTGTGATGACAATGGTCATGGAGCATTGTGATGACTGGTATCATGGAGCATTGTTATGAAGAAGGTCATGGGGCAGTGTAATGACAAGTATCATGGAGCATGTGATGAAAGGAGTCATGGAGCATTGTGATTAAATGGATCATGAGGCATTTTGATGACAAGAGGCATGGAACATTGTGATGACAGGGATCATGGAGCATTGTGATGAGAGGGGCCTTGGAGCATTATGATGATAGGCGTCATGGGGTATTGTGATGAGAGTGGTCATAGAGCATTGTGATGAAAGGGATCATGGAGCAATGTGATTACAGGGGCCATGGCACATTGTGAATGCATAGGCCATGGAGCAATGAAATGACAGGGGTCAAGGAGCATTGTGATGTAAGTTGTCATGGAGCATTGTGATGACAAGTGTCCATGAACATTGTGATGACATGGTTTATGGAGCATTGTGATGACAAGTGCCATGGCGAATTGTGATGACAGGTGTCATGGGTCATTGTGATGACAGTGCTCATATAGAATTGTGTGGAAAGGTATCATGGAGGACTCTGATGACAGGGGCCGTGGAGCACAGTGATGAGAGTGGTCATCTAGAATTGTGATGAAATATACCAGGGAGCATTTTGATGACAGGGGTCGTGGAGCACCGCAATTACAGGGGCCATGGAGCATTGTGAATACAAAGGTCATGGAGCATTGAGATGACAGAGGTCATGGATCATTGTGATGACAAGGGTCTTGGAACCTTGTGATGACACGGTTCAGGGAGCATTGTGATGACAAGGTTCATCAAGAATTGTGATGACAGCGGTCATGGAGCATTGTGAGGACAAAGGCCATGGAACATTTTGATGACAAGAATTCTGGAGCACTGTGATGACAAGCGCATGGAGCATTGTGATTATAGGGACAATGGAGCATTGTGATGACAAGGGTCTTGGAGCATTGTGATGACAGGGGTCATGGAGCATTGTGATGAAAGGGATCATGGAGCAATGTGATTACAGGGGCCATGGAGCATTTTGAATGCATAGGCCATGGAGCACTGTGATGACAGGGGTCATGGAGCCTTCTGAAGAATGTGGTCATAGTTCATTGTGATGATAAGTGTCCAGGAACAGTGTGATGACATGGATCATGGAGCATTGTGATGAGAAGTGATCTGGAGCATTGCGATGACAAGGGTATGGAGCATTGTGATTACAGGGGCCAGGGAGCATTGAGATTACAAGGGCAGGGAACATTGTGATGAGAGCCGTCATGGATCATTGTGATGAGATCTGTCATGGAACATTGTGCTGACAGGGGCCATAGAGCATTGTGATGACAGGTGTCATGTGGCCTTGTGATGAGAGTGGTCATAGAGCATTGTGATGAAAAGGATCATGGAGCAATGTGATTACAGGGGCCATGGAGCATTGTGAATACATAGGCCATGGAGCATTGTGATGACAGGGGTCAAGGAGCATTGTGATGAAAGTGGTCATGGAGCATTGTGATGACACGGGCATGGAGCATTATGATGACAAGAGTTCTGGAGCATTGTGATGAAAAGGGTATGGAGCATTGTGATTACAGGGGACCAGGAGCATTGTGATTACATGGGCAGTGAATATTGTGATGACAGGCGTTCATGGAGCACTGTGATGACAAATGTCATGGAACATTGTGATGACAGGTTTCATGGAGCATTGTGATGAGAGGGGCCTTGGAGCATTATGATGATAGACGTCATTGGGTATTGTGATGAATGTGGTTCTAGAATATTTTGATGAAATAGATCATGGAGCAATGTGATGACAGGTGCCATGGAGCATTGTGAATGCATAGGCCATGGAGCAATGAAATGACAGTGGTCAAGGAACATGGTGATGTAAGTTGTCATGGAGCATTGTGATGACATGTGTCCATGAACATTGTGATGACATGGTTCATGGAGCATTGTGATGACAAGTGCCATGGCGAATTGTGATGACAGGTGTCATGGGGCATTTTGATGACAGCGGTCATGTAGAATTGTGATGAAAGGTATCATGGAGGACTCTGATGACAGGGGCCGTGGAGCACTGTGATGACAGTGGTCATCTAGAATTGTGATGACATATACCAAGGAGCATTGTGATGACAGGGGTCATGGAGCCCCGCAATTATAGAGACCATGGAGCATTGTGAATACAAAGGTCATGGAGCATTGAGATGACAGGGGTGATGGCTAATTGTGATGACATGGTTCATGGAGCATTGTGATGACAAGGTTCATCAAGCATTGTGATGACAGGGGTCATGGAGCATTGTGATGACTGGTATCATGGAGCATTGTTATGAAGAAGGTCATGGGGCAGTGTAATGACAAGTATCATGGAGCATGTGATGAAAGGAGCCATGGAGCATTGTGATTAAATGGATCATGAGGCATTTTGATGACAAGAGTCATGGAACATTGTGATGAGAGGGATCATGGAGCATTGTGATGACAAGGGCTATGGAGCATTGTGATGACTGGGGTCATGGGGCATGGTGATGACAGTGGTCATGGAGCATTGTGATGACGAAGACCACGGAGCATTGTGATGACAGGTGTCATGGAGAATTGTGATGAAAGGGGTCATGGATCACTACGATGACATGGGTCATGGAGCATTGTGATGATAGGGGCATGGAGCATTGTGATGACAGGGGTCATGCAGCATTGTGAAGACAGGGGTCATGCAGCATTGTGATGACATGGGCATGGAGCATAGTGATGACAAAGTTCTGGAGCATTTTGATGACAAGGGCATGGATCATTGTGATTACAGTGGCCATGAAACATTGAGATGACAAGGGAATGGAGCATTGTGATGAAAGTGGTCCTGGAGAATTGTGAGGAAACAGGTCATGGATTATTGGGCTGGAAGGAAACCTGGAGCCTTGTGATGACAAGTGCCATGGAGCATTTTAATGAAAGGGGTACTGGAGCATTGTATGGAAATGGTTCATGGATCATCGTGATTACACGGATCATGGAATGGAATATTGTGATGAGAAGGGTTTTGGAGCATTGTGATGACAGGGGTCATGGAGCACTGTAATAGCAGGGGTGATGGGGCATTGTGATGACAGGGGCATGGAGCATTGTGATGACAGAAGTCATAGAATATTGTGATGACAAGGGCCATGGAGCATTGTCATAAAAGGTCTTATCTGGCATTGTGATGAGAGTGGTCATGGAGCATTGTGATAAAAGTTGTCATGAAGCACTGTTATTACAGGGACCATGTAGAATTTTAATGACAAAGGCCATGGAGCACTGTGATGACAGGCATCATGGAGCAATTTGATGAAAGTGGTCATGGAGCATTGTGAGGAAATGCGCCATGGAACATTGTGAAGACAAGTGTCCTGGAGCATTGTGATGACAAGGGCCATGGCCAATTCTGATGACAGGTGTCATGGAGCACTGTGATGACAGTGGTCATCTCTCATTATGATGAAAGGTATCACGGAGCACTGTGATGACAGGTGCCATGGAGCATTGCGATGACAAGGGCATGGAGCATTATGATGAGAAGTGATCTGGAGCATTGCTATGACAAGGGTATGGAGCATTGTGATTACAGGGGCCAGGGAGCATTGAGATGACAAGGGCAGGGAACATTGTGATGACAGCGGTCATGGATGATTGTGATGAGATCTGTCATGGAACATTCTGCTGACAGGGGCTATAGAGCATTGTGATGACAGGTGTCATGTGGCCTTGTGAGGACAGTGGTCATAGAGCATTGTGATGAAAAGGATCATGGAGCAATGTGAATACAGGGGCCATGGAGCATTGTGAATACATAGGCCATGGAGCATTGTGATGACAGGGGTCAAGGAGCATTGTGATGAAAGTGGTCATGGAGCATTTTGATGACACGGGCATGGAGCATTATGATGACAAGAGTTCTGGAGTATTGTGATGAAAAGGGTATGGAGCATTGTGATTACAGGGGACCAGGAGCATTGTGATTACATGGGCAGTGAATATTGTGATGACAGGGGTTCATGGAGCACTGTGATGACAAGTGTCATGGAACATTGTGATGACAGGGTTCATGGAGCATTGTGATGAGAGGGGCCTTGGAGCATTATGATGATAGGCGTCATTGGGTATTGTGATGAGAGTGGTCATAGAATATTGTGATGAAAAGGATCATGGAGCAATG
The DNA here is from genome assembly GCF_965194825.1 of Balaenoptera physalus. NCBI lineage: Eukaryota > Metazoa > Chordata > Mammalia > Artiodactyla > Balaenopteridae > Balaenoptera > Balaenoptera physalus. Next base: position 1,567,158 of record NW_028126514.1, on the reverse strand, counting down.
TGATTACAGGTGCCATGGAGCATTGTGAATGCATAGGCCATGGAGCAATGAAATGACAGTGGTCAAGGAGCATGGTGATGTAAGTTGTCATGGAGCATTGTGATGACATGTGTCCATGAACATTGTGATGACATGGTTCATGGAGCATTGTGATGACAAGTGCCATGGCGAATTGTGATGACAGGTGTCATGGGGCATTTTGATGACAGTGGTCATGTAGAATTGTGATGAAAGGTATCATGGAGGACTCTGATGACAGGGGCCGTGGAGCACTGTGATGACAGTGGTCATCTAGAATTGTGATGAAATATACCAAGGAGCATTGTGATAACAGGGGTCATGGAGCCCCGCAATTATAGAGGCCATGGAGCATTGTGAATACAAAGGTCATGGAGCATTGAGATGACAGGGGTGATGGCTAATTGTGATGACACGTTTCATGGAGCATTGTGATGACAAGGTTCATCAAGCATTGTGATGACAGGGGTCATGGAGCATTGTGATGACAAAGGCCATGGAACATTTTGATGACAATAATTCTGGAGCACTGTGATGAGAAGCACATGGAGCATTGTGATTATAGGGACGATGGAGCATTTTGATGACAGGTGTCATGGAGCAATTTGATGAAAGGGTTCATAAGGAATTGTAATGACAATGGCCATGGAGTATTGTGGTGAAGGGGTCAGCGAGGATTGTGATGAAAATGGTTATTGAGCATTGTGGTGGAAACGGCCAAGGAGCTTTGTGATGATAAGTGTCATGGAGCATCGTGATGACAAGGGCCATGGATCATTGTGATGAAAGGTGTCAGTGAACATTGTGATGAAAACGGTCATTCAGCATTGTGATGTTAAGCGCCATGGAGCATTGTGATGACAAGGCTCAAGGAGCATTGTGATGACAAGTGTCATGGTATATTGTGATGACATTGGCTTGAAGCATTGTGATGACAAGACTTCGGGTTCATTGTGATGACAGGGGCACGGAGCAATGTGATGACAAGGCGCATGGAGCATTGTGATGAAACAGATACTGGAGCATTGTGATGAGAGGGGTCATGGATCATTGTGATTACATGGGCCATGGAGCATTGTGAAGACAAGGGTCTTAGAGCATTGTGACGATGGGATCATGGAGCATTGTGATAAAAGTGGTCATGGAGCACTCTGATTACAGGGGCCATGGAGCATGGTGGTGACAAATGCCATGGAGCATTCTCATGACAGGTGTCAAGGAGCAATGTGATGAAATGGGTCATGGATCATTGTGATGACATGAGTCTTGGAGAATTGTGATGACTTAGGTCATGGGGCTTTGTGATGACAGGGGGCATGGAATATCGTGATGAAAGTTGTCAAGGAACACTGTGATGACAGTGCTCATTGAGCATTTTGATGACACGGTCATGGAATCTTGTGATTACAGGGGCCATGGAGCATTGTGATGAACAGGGTCATGGAGCATTCTGATAACAGGGGTCATGGAGCATTGTGATCACAAGGACCATGTAGTGTCGTGATGACAGGTGTCATGGGGCTTTGGAATGAAAAGGATCATGGAGCACTGTGATGACTGGGGCCATGGAGCATTGTGATGACAAAAGCCATGGAGCTTTGTGATGACAGGTGTCATGGAGCATTGTGATGAAAGGGGTCATAGGGAATTGTAATGACAAGGGCCATGGAGCATTGTGATGACAAGGGTTATGGAGCATTGTGATGAGAGGTGTCATGGAGCATTGTGATCACAAAGACCATGGACTATTGTGATGACAGGTGTCATGAGGCATTGTGATGACAGTGGTCATAGAGCATTGTGATGACAAGTGTCATGGAGCATTGTAATGACAAGAGGAATTGAGCATTGTGATGAATGTGGTACTTGAGCATTGTGAGGAAAGGTTTCATGGATCATTGTGATTACAGCAATCATGGGGTAATGTGATGACAAAGGTCATGGAGCACTGTGATGAGCAGGGCCATGAAAATTGTGATCACAAGGGCCATGGAACACTGTGATGACAGGGGTCATGGGTTATTTTGATGTCAAGTGGGATGGAATATTGTGATGAAAATGGTCATGGAGCATTTTGATGAGAAGCACAATGGAGCAGTGTGATGACAAGGGCCATGGAGCATTGTGATGAAAGGGGTCATGGAGCATTGTGATGAAGGGGGTCATGGAGCATTGGTGTGAAAGGGATCATGGGACATTGAGATGAGAAGCGCTATGGAGCATACTGATGACAAGGGCCCTGGAGCATTGTGATGACACAGGCATGGAGCATTGTGATGACAAGAGTTCGGAAACATTGCCATGACAAGGGCATGGAACATTGTGATTACAGGGGCCAGAGAGCATTGTGATGACAAGGGCATGGAGCATTTTGATGAATAGGGTCATGGATCAGTGTGACTACAGGGATCATGGAGCATTGTGATGACAAGGGTCATGGAGCATTGTGATGAGAATGGCCATGGAGTATTGTGATGACAGGGTTCAAGGGGCCTTTTGATGACAGGGGTCATGGAGCATTGTGATGAAAGGGGTCATGGAGCACTCTGATTACAGGGGCCATGGAGGATGTTGATGACAAAGGCCATGGAGCATTCTGATGACAAGTGTCAAGGAGCATTATGATGAATTGGGTCATGGATCATTGCCAGGATAGGTGTCATGGAACATTGTGATGATATGGGCATGGAGAACTGTGATGAGAGTGGTCATGGAACAATGTGCTGAAAGGCGTCCTGGAGCATTGTGATGACAAGGGCCCTGGAGCATTGTGATGACACGGGCATGGATCATTGTGATGACAAGAGTTCTGGAGCATTGTCATGACAAGGGATTGGAGCTTTGTGATTACAGGGCCATGGAGCATTTTGATTAAAAGTGCAAGGAGCATTGTGATGAAAGAGGTATTGGAGCATTGTGAGGAAAGGGTTCATGGAACACTGTGATTAAAATGATCATGGAGCATTGTGATGACAAAGGTCATGGAGCACTGTGATGAGCAGGGCCATGAAAATTGTGATCACAAGGGCCATGGAACACTGTGATGACAGGGGTCATGGGCTATTTTGATGTCAAGCGGGATGGAATATTGTGATGAAAATGGTCATGGAGCATTTTGATGAGAAGCACAATGGAGCAGTGTGATGACAAGGACCATGGAGCATTGTGATGAAAGGGGTCATGGAGCATTGTGATGAAGGGTGTCATGGAGCATTGGTGTGAAAGGGATCATGGGACATTGAGATGAGAAGCGCTATGGAGCATACTGATGACAAGGGCCCTGGAGCATTGTGATGACACAGGCATGGAGCATTGTGATGACAAGAGCTCGGAAACATTGCCATGACAAGGGCATGGAACATTGTGATTACAGGGGCCAGAGAGCATTGTGATGACAAGGGCATGGAGCATTTTGATGAATAGGGTCATGGATCAGTGTGACTACAGGGATCATGGAGCATTGTGATGACAAGTGTCATGGAGCATTGTGATGAGAATGGCCATGGAGTATTGTGATGACAGGGTTCAAGGGGACTTTTGATGACAGGTGTCATGGAGCATTGTGATGAAAGGGGTCATGGAGCACTCTGATTACAGGGGCCATGGAGGATGTTGATGACAAAGGCCATGGAGCATTCTGATGACAAGTGTCAAGGAGCATTATGATGAATTGGGTCATGGATCATTGCCAGGATAGGCGTCATGGAACATTGTGATGATATGGGCATGGAGAACTGTGATGAGAGTGGTCATGGAACAATGTGCTGAAAGGCGTCCTGGAGCATTGTGATGACAAGGGCCCTGGAGCATTGTGATGACACGGGCATGGATCATTGTGATGACAAGAGTTCTGGAGCATTGTCATGACAAGGGATTGGAGCTTTGTGATTACAGGGCCATGAAGCATTTTGATTAAAAGTGCAAGGAGCATTGTGATGTAAGAGGTATTGGAGCATTGTGAGGAAAGGGTTCATGGAACACTGTGATTAAAATGATCATGGAGCATTGTGATGACAAAGGTCATGGAGCATTGTAATGACAGAAGTCATAGAATATTGTGATGACCACGACCATGGAGAATTGTGATGAAAGGGGTTATCTGGCATTGTGATGAGAGTGGTCATGGAGCATTGTGATTACAGTTGTCATGAAGCACTGTTATTACAGGGGCCGTGTACAATTTTGATGACAAAGGCCATGGAGCATTGTGATGACAGGCATCAGGGAACATTGTGATGAAATGGGCATGGAGCATTGTGAAGAAAAGCGCCATGGAGCATTGTAATGACAAGTGTCCTGGAGCATTGTGATGACACAGGCAAGGAGAATTGTGATGAGATGGGCTCTGCATCATTGTGATGACAAGTACATGGAGCGTTGTTATTACATGGGCCATGGAGCATTTGATGACATGGTCATGGACCATGTGATGACAAGGGGCATGGAGCATTGTGATGAAAGCGTTCATGGGTCATTGTGATTACAGGGATCATGGAGCATTGTGATGACAAGGGTCATGGAACATTGTGATGAAAGTGGTCATGGAGCATTGTGATGCCAAGAGTATGGAGAATTGTGATGACCTGAGTTCTGGAATATCTTGATGTCAAGGGCATGGAGAATTGTGATTAGAGGGGCCATGTAGCATTGTGATGACAACTGCATGGAGCACTGTGATGACAAGGGGCATGGAGAATTATGATGAAAGGCGTCCTGGAGCATTGTGAGGAAAGGTGTCATGGATCATTGTGATTACAGCGATAATGAAGCATTGTAATGACAGGGTTCATGGAGCATTGTGATGAGAAGGGCCATGGAGCATTGTGATTACTGGGGTGATGGGGCATTGTGAAGAGTGGGGTCATGGAGCAATGTGATGAAACAGGTCATGGAGCACTGTGATTAGAGGGGCCATGGAGCATTGTGATGACAAAGGCCCTGGAGCATTCTGATGACAGGTGCCATGCAGCATTGAGATGAAACGGGTCATGGATCATTGTGATGACAGGTGTCATGGAGCATTGTTATGAAAGTGGTCATGGAGCACTGTGATTAAATGGATCCTGGGCCATTGTGATGACAAGAGCATGTATAATTTTGATGACTAGTGGCATAGAGACTTGGAATGAATGGGGTACTGGAGCATTGTGAGGAAACGTGCCATGGAGCATTGTGATTATAAGGCATGGAGCACTGTGATAACAAGTGACATGAGCATTGTGATGAAAGAGGTTTTGGAGCATTGTGAGGAAAGGGGTCATGGATCATTGTGATTACTCGGATCATGGAGCATTGTGATGACCTTGGTCATCTGGCATTGTGATGACAGTGCTCATGGAGCATTGTGATGAAAGGTGTCTTGGAGAACTGTGATCAAAGGGGCCATGGAGCATTGTGATGACATGTGTCATACAGCATTGTGATGAGAGTGGTCATGGAGCATTGTGAAGACAAAGGAATGGAGCATTGTGATGACATGACTTCTGGAGCATTTTGATGACAAGGGCATGGAGAATTGTGATTACAGGGGCCATGGTGCATTGTGATGACAACTGCATTCAGCATTGTGATGACAAGGGGCATGGGGCATTGTGATGAAAGGCGAACTGGAGCCTTGTGAAGAAAAGTGTCATGGGTCATTGTGATTACAGCGATCATGGAACATTGTGATGACAGTGGTCATGGAGCATTGTAATGACAGGGGCAATGGGGCATTGTGATGACAGTGGTCATGTAGCATTGTGATGAAAGGGGTCATGGAGCACTGTGATTACAGGGGCCATGTATAATTTTGATGACAAAGGCCATGGAGCATTGTGATGACAGTTGTCATGGAGCATTGCATTGAAAGGGGCATGGAACATTGTGATGACAATGGTCATGGAGCATTGTGATGACTGGTATCATGGAGCATTGTTATGAAGAAGGTCATGGGGCAGTGTAATGACAAGTATCATGGAGCATGTGATGAAAGGAGTCATGGAGCATTGTGATTAAATGGATCATGAGGCATTTTGATGACAAGAGGCATGGAACATTGTGATGACAGGGATCATGGAGCATTGTGATGAGAGGGGCCTTGGAGCATTATGATGATAGGCGTCATGGGGTATTGTGATGAGAGTGGTCATAGAGCATTGTGATGAAAGGGATCATGGAGCAATGTGATTACAGGGGCCATGGCACATTGTGAATGCATAGGCCATGGAGCAATGAAATGACAGGGGTCAAGGAGCATTGTGATGTAAGTTGTCATGGAGCATTGTGATGACAAGTGTCCATGAACATTGTGATGACATGGTTTATGGAGCATTGTGATGACAAGTGCCATGGCGAATTGTGATGACAGGTGTCATGGGTCATTGTGATGACAGTGCTCATATAGAATTGTGTGGAAAGGTATCATGGAGGACTCTGATGACAGGGGCCGTGGAGCACAGTGATGAGAGTGGTCATCTAGAATTGTGATGAAATATACCAGGGAGCATTTTGATGACAGGGGTCGTGGAGCACCGCAATTACAGGGGCCATGGAGCATTGTGAATACAAAGGTCATGGAGCATTGAGATGACAGAGGTCATGGATCATTGTGATGACAAGGGTCTTGGAACCTTGTGATGACATGGTTCAGGGAGCATTGTGATGACAAGGTTCATCAAGAATTGTGATGACAGCGGTCATGGAGCATTGTGAGGACAAAGGCCATGGAACATTTTGATGACAAGAATTCTGGAGCACTGTGATGACAAGCGCATGGAGCATTGTGATTATAGGGACAATGGAGCATTGTGATGACAAGGGTCTTGGAGCATTGTGATGACAGGGGTCATGGAGCATTGTGATGAAAGGGATCATGGAGCAATGTGATTACAGGGGCCATGGAGCATTTTGAATTCATAGGCCATGGAGCACTGTGATGACAGGGGTCATGGAGCCTTCTGATGAATGTGGTCATAGTTCATTGTGATGATAAGTGTCCAGGAACAGTGTGATGACATGGATCATGGAGCATTGTGATGAGAAGTGATCTGGAGCATTGCGATGACAAGGGTATGGAGCATTGTGATTACAGGGGCCAGGGAGCATTGAGATTACAAGGGCAGGGAACATTGTGATGAGAGCGGTCATGGATCATTGTGATGAGATCTGTCATGGAACATTGTGCTGACAGGGGCCATAGAGCATTGTGATGACAGGTGTCATGTGGCCTTGTGATGAGAGTGGTCATAGAGCATTGTGATGAAAAGGATCATGGAGCAATGTGATTACAGGGGCCATGGAGCATTGTGAATACATAGGCCATGGAGCATTGTGATGACAGGGGTCAAGGAGCATTGTGATGAAAGTGGTCATGGAGCATTGTGATGACACGGGCATGGAGCATTATGATGACAAGAGTTCTGGAGCATTGTGATGAAAAGGGTATGGAGCATTGTGATTACAGGGGACCAGGAGCATTGTGATTACATGGGCAGTGAATATTGTGATGACAGGCGTTCATGGAGCACTGTGATGACAAATGTCATGGAACATTGTGATGACAGGGTTCATGGAGCATTGTGATGAGAGGGGCCTTGGAGCATTATGATGATAGACGTCATTGGGTATTGTGATGAGTGTGGTTCTAGAATATTTTGATGAAATAGATCATGGAGCAATGTGATGACAGGTGCCATGGAGCATTGTGAATGCATAGACCATGGAGCAATGAAATGACAGTGGTCAAGGAACATGGTGATGTAAGTTGTCATGGAGCATTGTGATGACATGTGTCCATGAACATTGTGATGACATGGTTCATGGAGCACTGTGATGACAAGTGCCATGGCGAATTGTGATGACAGGTGTCATGGGGCATTTTGATGACAGCGGTCATGTAGAATTGTGATGAAAGGTATCATGGAGGACTCTGATGACAGGGGCCGTGGAGCACTGTGATGACAGTGGTCATCTAGAATTGTGATGACATATACCAAGGAGCATTGTGATGACAGGGGTCATGGAGCCCCGCAATTATAGAGGCCATGGAGCATTGTGAATACAAAGGTCATGGAGCATTGAGATGACAGGGGTGATGGCTAATTGTGATGACATGGTTCATGGAGCATTGTGATGACAAGGTTCATCAAGCATTGGGATGACAGGGGTCATGGAGCATTGTGATGACTGGTATCATGGAGCATTGTTATGAAGAAGGTCATGGGGCAGTGTAATGACAAGTATCATGGAGCATGTGATGAAAGGAGCCATGGAGCATTGTGATTAAATGGATCATGAGGCATTTTGATGACAAGAGTCATGGAACATTGTGATGAGAGGGATCATGGAGCATTGTGATGACAAGGGCTATGGAGCATTGTGATGACTGGGGTCATGGGGCATGGTGATGACAGTGGTCATGGAGCATTGTGATGACGAAGACCACGGAGCATTGTGATGACAGGTGTCATGGAGAATTGTGATGAAAGGGGTCATGGATCACTACGATGACATGGGTAATGGAGCATTGTGATGATAGGGGCATGGAGCATTGTGATGACAGGGGTCATGCAGCATTGTGAAGACAGGGGTCATGCAGCATTGTGATGACATGGGCATGGAGCATAGTGATGACAAAGTTCTGGAGCATTTTGATGACAAGGGCATGGATCATTGTGATTACAGTGGCCATGAAACATTGAGATGACAAGGGAATGGAGCATTGTGATGAAAGTGGTCCTGGAGAATTGTGAGGAAACAGGTCATGGATTATTGGGCTGGAAGGAAACCTGGAGCCTTGTGATGACAAGTGCCATGGAGCATTTTAATGAAAGGGGTACTGGAGCATTGTATGGAAATGGTTCATGGATCATCGTGATTACACGGATCATGGAATGGAATATTGTGATGAGAAGGGTTTTGGAGCATTGTGATGACAGGGGTCATGGAGCACTGTAATAGCAGGGGTGATGGGGCATTGTGATGACAGGGGCATGGAGCATTGTGATGACAGAAGTCATAGAATATTGTGATGACAAGGGCCATGGAGCATTGTCATAAAAGGTCTTATCTGGCATTGTGATGAGAGTGGTCATGGAGCATTGTGATAAAAGTTGTCATGAAGCACTGTTATTACAGGGACCATGTAGAATTTTAATGACAAAGGCCATGGAGCACTGTGATGACAGGCATCATGGAGCAATTTGATGAAAGTGGTCATGGAGCATTGTGAGGAAATGTGCCATGGAACATTGTGAAGACAAGTGTCCTGGAGCATTGTGATGACAAGGGCCATGGCCAATTCTGATGACAGGTGTCATGGAGCACTGTGATGACAGTGGTCATCTCTAATTATGATGAAAGGTATCACGGAGCACTGTGATGACAGGTGCCATGGAGCATTGCGATGACAAGGGCATGGAGCATTATGATGAGAAGTGATCTGGAGCATTGCTATGACAAGGGTATGGAGCATTGTGATTACAGGGGCCAGGGAGCATTGAGATGACAAGGGCAGGGAACATTGTGATGACAGCGGTCATGGATGATTGTGATGAGATCTGTCATGGAACATTCTGCTGACAGGGGCTATAGAGCATTGTGATGACAGGTGTCATGTGGCCTTGTGAGGACAGTGGTCATAGAGCATTGTGATGAAAAGGATCATGGAGCAATGTGAATACAGGGGCCATGGAGCATTGTGAATACATAGGCCATGGAGCATTGTGATGACAGGGGTCAAGGAGCATTGTGATGAAAGTGGTCATGGAGCATTTTGATGACACGGGCATGGAGCATTATGATGACAAGAGTTCTGGAGTATTGTGATGAAAAGGGTATGGAGCATTGTGATTACAGGGGACCAGGAGCATTGTGATTACATGGGCAGTGAATATTGTGATGACAGGGGTTCATGGAGCACTGTGATGACAAGTGTCATGGGACATTGTGATGACAGGGTTCATGGAGCATTGTGATGAGAGGGGCCTTGGAGCATTATGATGATAGGCGTCATTGGGTATTGTGATGAGAGTGGTCATAGAATATTGTGATGAAAAGGATCATGGAGCAATGTGATTACAGGTGCCATGGAGCATTGTGAATGCATAGGCCATGGAGCAATGAAATGACAGTGGTCAAGGAGCATGGTGATGTAAGTTGTCATGGAGCATTGTGATGACATGTGTCCATGAACATTGTGATGACATGGTTCATGGAGCATTGTGATGACAAGTGCCATGGCGAATTGTGATGACAGGTGTCATGGGGCATTTTGATGACAGTGGTCATGTAGAATTGTGATGAAAGGTATCATGGAGGACTCTGATGACAGGGGCCGTGGAGCACTGTGATGACAGTGGTCATCTAGAATTGTGATGAAATATACCAAGGAGCATTGTGATAACAGGGGTCATGGAGCCCCGCAATTATAGAGGCCATGGAGCATTGTGAATACAAAGGTCATGGAGCATTGAGATGACAGGGGTGATGGCTAATTGTGATGACACATTTCATGGAGCATTGTGATGACAAGGTTCATCAAGCATTGTGATGACAGGGGTCATGGAGCATTGTGATGACAAAGGCCATGGAACATTTTGATGACAATAATTCTGGAGCACTGTGATGAGAAGCACATGGAGCATTGTGATTATAGGGACGATGGAGCATTTTGATGACAGGTGTCATGGAGCAATTTGATGAAAGGGTTCATAAGGAATTGTAATGACAATGGCCATGGAGTATTGTGGTGAAGGGGTCAGCGAGGATTGTGATGAAAATGGTTATTGAGCATTGTGGTGGAAACGGCCAAGGAGCTTTGTGATGATAAGTGTCATGGAGCATCGTGATGACAAGGGCCATGGATCATTGTGATGAAAGGTGTCAGTGAACATTGTGATGAAAACGGTCATTCAGCATTGTGATGTTAAGCGCCATGGAGCATTGTGATGACAAGGCTCAAGGAGCATTGTGATGACAAGTGTCATGGTATATTGTGATGACATTGGCTTGAAGCATTGTGATGACAAGACTTCGGGTTCATTGTGATGACAGGGGCACGGAGCAATGTGATGACAAGGCGCATGGAGCATTGTGATGAAACAGATACTGGAGCATTGTGATGAGAGGGGTCATGGATCATTGTGATTACATGGGCCATGGAGCATTGTGAAGACAAGGGTCTTAGAGCATTGTGACGATGGGATCATGGAGCATTGTGATAAAAGTGGTCATGGAGCACTCTGATTACAGGGGCCATGGAGCATGGTGGTGACAAATGCCATGGAGCATTCTCATGACAGGTGTCAAGGAGCAATGTGATGAAATGGGTCATGGATCATTGTGATGACATGAGTCTTGGAGAATTGTGATGACTTAGGTCATGGGGCTTTGTGATGACAGGGGGCATGGAATATCGTGATGAAAGTTGTCAAGATACACTGTGATGACAGTGCTCATTGAGCATTTTGATGACACGGTCATGGAGTCTTGTGATTACAGGGGCCATGGAGCATTGTGATGAACAGGGTCATGGAGCATTCTGACAACAGGGGTCATGGAGCATTGTGATCACAAGGACCATGTAGTGTCGTGATGACAGGTGTCATGGGGCTTTGGAATGAAAAGGATCATGGAGCACTGTGATGACTGGGGCCATGGAGCATTGTGATGACAAAAGCCATGGAGCTTTGTGATGACAGGTGTCATGGAGCATTGTGATGAAAGGGGTCATAGGGAATTGTAATGACAAGGGCCATGGAGCATTGTGATGACAATGGTTATGGAGCATTCTGATGAGAGGTGTCATGGAGCATTGTGATCACAAAGACCATGGACTATTGTGATGACAGGTGTCATGAGGCATTGTGATGACAGTGGTCATAGAGCATTGTGATGACAAGTGTCATGGAGCATTGTAATGACAAGAGGAATTGAGCATTGTGATGAATGTGGTACTTGAGCATTGTGAGGAAAGGTTTCATGGATCATTGTGATTACAGCAATCATGGGGTAATGTGATGACAAAGGTCATGGAGCACTGTGATGAGCAGGGCCATGAAAATTGTGATCACAAGGGCCATGGAACACTGTGATGACAGGGGTCATGGGTTATTTTGATGTCAAGCGGGATGGAATATTGTGATGAAAATGGTCATGGAGCATTTTGATGAGAAGCACAATGGAGCAGTGTGATGACAAGGGCCATGGAGCATTGTGATGAAAGGGGTCATGGAGCATTGTGATGAAGGGGGTCATGGAGCATTGGTGTGAAAGGGATCATGGGACATTGAGATGAGAAGCGCTATGGAGCATACTGATGACAAGGGCCCTGGAGCATTGTGATGACACAGGCATGGAGCATTGTGATGACAAGAGTTCGGAAACATTGCCATGACAAGGGCATGGAACATTGTGATTACAGGGGCCAGAGAGCATTGTGATGACAAGGGCATGGAGCATTTTGATGAATAGGGTCATGGATCAGTGTGACTACAGGGATCATGGAGCATTGTGATGACAAGGGTCATGGAGCATTGTGATGAGAATGGCCATGGAGTATTGTGATGACAGGGTTCAAGGGGCCTTTTGATGACAGGGGTCATGGAGCATTGTGATGAAAGGGGTCATGGAGCACTCTGATTACAGGGGCCATGGAGGATGTTGATGACAAAGGCCATGGAGCATTCTGATGACAAGTGTCAAGGAGCATTATGATGAATTGGGTCATGGATCATTGCCAGGATAGGTGTCATGGAACATTGTGATGATATGGGCATGGAGAACTGTGATGAGAGTGGTCATGGAACAATGTGCTGAAAGGCGTCCTGGAGCATTGTGATGACAAGGGCCCTGGAGCATTGTGATGACACGGGCATGGATCATTGTGATGACAAGAGTTCTGGAGCATTGTCATGACAAGGGATTGGAGCTTTGTGATTACAGGGCCATGGAGCATTTTGATTAAAAGTGCAAGGAGCATTGTGATGAAAGAGGTATTGGAGCATTGTGAGGAAAGGGTTCATGGAACACTGTGATTAAAATGATCATGGAGCATTGTGATGACAAAGGTCATGGAGCACTGTGATGAGCAGGGCCATAAAAATTGTGATCACAAGGGCCATGGAACACTGTGATGACAGGGGTCATGGGTTATTTTGATGTCAAGCGGGATGGAATATTGTGATGAAAATGGTCATGGAGCATTTTGATGAGAAGCACAATGGAGCAGTGTGATGACAAGGACCATGGAGCATTGTGATCAAAGGGGTCATGGAGCATTGTGATGAAGGGTGTCATGGAGCATTGGTGTGAAAGGGATCATGGGACATTGAGATGAGAAGCGCTATGGAGCATACTGATGACAAGGGCCCTGGAGCATTGTGATGACACAGGCATGGAGCATTGTGATGACAAGAGTTCGGAAACATTGCCATGACAAGGGCATGGAACATTGTGATTACAGGGGCCAGAGAGCATTGTGATGACAAGGGCATGGAGCATTTTGATGAATAGGGTCATGGATCAGTGTGACTACAGGGATCATGGAGCATTGTGATGACAAGGGTCATGGAGCATTGTGATGAGAATGGCCATGGAGTATTGTGATGACAGGGTTCAAGGGGCCTTTTGATGACAGGTGTCATGGAGCATTGTGATGAAAGGGGTCATGGAGCACTCTGATTACAGGGGCCATGGAGGATGTTGATGACAAAGGCCATGGAGCATTCTGATGACAAGTGTCAAGGAGCATTATGATGAATTGTGTCATGGATCATTGCCAGGATAGGTGTCATGGAACATTGTGATGATATGGGCATGGAGAACTGTGATGAGAGTGGTCATGGAACAATGTGCTGAAAGGCGTCCTGGAGCATTGTGATGACAAGGGCCCTGGAGCATTGTGATGACACGGGCATGGATCATTGTGATGACAAGAGTTCTGGAGCATTGTCATGACAAGGGATTGGAGCTTTGTGATTACAGGGCCATGAAGCATTTTGATTAAAAGTGCAAGGAGCATTGTGATGAAAGAGGTATTGGAGCATTGTGAGGAAAGGGTTCATGGAACACTGTGATTAAAATGATCATGGAGCATTGTGATGACAAAGGTCATGGAGCATTGTAATGACAGAAGTCATAGAATATTGTGATGACCACGACCATGGAGAATTGTGATGAAAGGGGTTATCTGGCATTGTGATGAGAGTGGTCATGGAGCATTGTGATTACAGTTGTCATGAAGCACTGTTATTACAGGGGCCGTGTACAATTTTGATGACAAAGGCCATGGAGCATTGTGATGACAGGCATCAGGGAACATTGTGATGAAATGGGCATGGAGCATTGTGAAGAAAAGCGCCATGGAGCATTGTAATGACAAGTGTCCTGGAGCATTGTGATGACACAGGCAAGGAGAATTGTGATGAGATGGGCTCTGCATCATTGTGATGACAAGTACATGGAGCGTTGTTATTACATGGGCCATGGAGCATTTGATGACATGGTCATGGACCATGTGATGACAAGGGGCATGGAGCATTGTGATGAAAGCGTTCATGGGTCATTGTGATTACAGGGATCATGGAGCATTGTGATGACAAGGGTCATGGAACATTGTGATGAAAGTGGTCATGGAGCATTGTGATGCCAAGAGTATGGAGAATTGTGATGACCTGAGTTCTGGAATATCTTGATGTCAAGGGCATGGAGAATTGTGATTAGAGGGGCCATGTAGCATTGTGATGACAACTGCATGGAGCACTGTGATGACAAGGGGCATGGAGAATTATGATGAAAGGCGTCCTGGAGCATTGTGAGGAAAGGTGTCATGGATCATTGTGATTACAGCGATAATGAAGCATTGTAATGACAGGGTTCATGGAGCATTGTGATGAGAAGGGCCATGGAGCATTGTGATTACAGGGGTGATGGGGCATTGTGAAGAGTGGGGTCATGGAGCAATGTGATGAAACAGGTCATGGAGCACTGTGATTAGAGGGGCCATGGAGCATTGTGATGACAAAGGCCCTGGAACATTCTGATGACAGGTGCCATGCAGCATTGAGATGAAACGGGTCATGGATCATTGTGATGACAGGTGTCATGGAGCATTGTTATGAAAGTGGTCATGGAGCACTGTGATTAAATGGATCCTGGGCCATTGTGATGACAAGAGCATGTATAATTTTGATGACTAGTGGCATAGAGACTTGGAATGAATGGGGTACTGGAGCATTGTGAGGAAACGTGCCATGGAGCATTGTGATTATAAGGCATGGAGCACTGTGATAACAAGTGACATGAGCATTGTGATGAAAGAGGTTTTGGAGCATTGTGAGGAAAGGGGTCATGGATCATTGTGATTACTCGGATCATGGAGCATTGTGATGACCTTGGTCATCTGGCATTGTGATGACAGTGCTCATGGAGCATTGTGATGAAAGGTGTCTTGGAGAACTGTGATCAAAGGGGCCATGGAGCATTGTGATGACATGTGTCATACAGCATTGTGATGAGAGTGGTCATGGAGCATTGTGAAGACAAAGGAATGGAGCATTGTGATGACATGACTTCTGGAGCATTTTGATGACAAGGGCATGGAGAATTGTGATTACAGGGGCCATGGTGCATTGTGATGACAACTGCATTCAGCATTGTGATGACAAGGGGCATGGGGCATTGTGATGAAAGGCGAACTGGAGCCTTGTGAAGAAAAGTGTCATGGGTCATTGTGATTACAGCGATCATGGAACATTGTGATGACAGTGGTCATGGAGCATTGTAATGACAGGGGCAATGGGGCATTGTGATGACAGTGGTCATGTAGCATTGTGATGAAAGGGGTCATGGAGCACTGTGATTACAGGGGCCATGTATAATTGTGATGACAAAGGCCATGGAGCATTGTGATGACAGTTGTCATGGAGCATTGCGTTGAAAGGGGCATGGAGCATTGTGATGACAATGGTCATGGAGCATTGTGATGACTGGTATCATGGAGCATTTTTATGAAGAAGGTCATGGGGCAGTGTAATGACAAGTATCATGGAGCATGTGATGAAAGGAGTCATGGAGCATTGTGATTAAATGGATCATGAGGCATTTTGATGACAAGAGGCATGGAACATTGTGATGACAGGGATCATGGAGCATTGTGATGAGAGGGGCCTTGGAGCATTATGATGATAGGCGTCATGGGGTATTGTGATGAGAGTGGTCATAGAGCATTGTGATGAAAGGGATCATGGAGCAATGTGATTACAGGGGCCATGGCACATTGTGAATGCATAGGCCATGGAGCAATGAAATGACAGGGGTCAAGGAGCATTGTGATGTAAGTTGTCATGGAGCATTGTGATGACAAGTGTCCATGAACATTGTGATGACATGGTTTATGGAGCATTGTGATGACAAGTGCCATGGCGAATTGTGATGACAGGTGTCATGGGTCATTGTGATGACAGTGCTCATATAGAATTGTGTGGAAAGGTATCATGGAGGACTCTGATGACAAGGGCCGTGGAGCACAGTGATGAGAGTGGTCATCTAGAATTGTGATGAAATATACCAGGGAGCATTTTGATGACAGGGGTCGTGGAGCACCGCAATTACAGGGGCCATGGAGCATTGTGAATACAAAGGTCATGGAGCATTGAGATGACAGAGGTCATGGATCATTGTGATGACAAGGGTCTTGGAACCTTGTGATGACACGGTTCAGGGAGCATTGTGATGACAAGGTTCATCAAGAATTGTGATGACAGCGGTCATGGAGCATTGTGAGGACAAAGGCCATGGAACATTTTGATGACAAGAATTCTGGAGCACTGTGATGACAAGCGCATGGAGCATTGTGATTATAGGGACAATGGAGCATTGTGATGACAAGGGTCTTGGAGCATTGTGATGACAGGGGTCATGGAGCATTGTGATGAAAGGGATCATGGAGCAATGTGATTACAGGGGCCATGGAGCATTTTGAATGCATAGGCCATGGAGCACTGTGATGACAGGGGTCATGGAGCCTTCTGATGAATGTGGTCATAGTTCATTGTGATGATAAGTGTCCAGGAACAGTGTGATGACATGGATCATGGAGCATTGTGATGAGAAGTGATCTGGAGCATTGCGATGACAAGGGTATGGAGCATTGTGATTACAGGGGCCAGGGAGCATTGAGATTACAAGGGCAGGGAACATTGTGATGAGAGCGGTCATGGATCATTGTGATGAGATCTGTCATGGAACATTGTGCTGACAGGGGCCATAGAGCATTGTGATGACAGGTGTCATGTGGCCTTGTGATGAGAGTGGTCATAGAGCATTGTGATGAAAAGGATCATGGAGCAATGTGATTACAGGGGCCATGGAGCATTGTGAATACATAGGCCATGGAGCATTGTGATGACAGGGGTCAAGGAGCATTGTGATGAAAGTGGTCATGGAGCATTGTGATGACACGGGCATGGAGCATTATGATGACAAGAGTTCTGGAGCATTGTGATGAAAAGGGTATGGAGCATTGTGATTACAGGGGACCAGGAGCATTGTGATTACATGGGCAGTGAATATTGTGATGACAGGCGTTCATGGAGCACTGTGATGACAAATGTCATGGAACATTGTGATGACAGGGTTCATGGACCATTGTGATGAGAGGGGCCTTGGAGCATTATGATGATAGACGTCATTGGGTATTGTGATGAGTGTGGTTCTAGAATATTTTGATGAAATAGATCATGGAGCAATGTGATGACAGGTGCCATGGAGCATTGTGAATGCATAGGCCATGGAGCAATGAAATGACAGTGGTCAAGGAACATGGTGATGTAAGTTGTCATGGAGCATTGTGATGACATGTGTCCATGAACATTGTGATGACATGGTTCATGGAGCATTGTGATGACAAGTGCCATGGCGAATTGTGATGACAGGTGTCATGGGGCATTTTGATGACAGCGGTCATGTAGAATTGTGATGAAAGGTATCATGGAGGACTCTGATGACAGGGGCCGTGGAGCACTGTTATGACAGTGGTCATCTAGAATTGTGATGACATATACCAAGGAGCATTGTGATGACAGGGGTCATGGAGCCCCGCAATTATAGAGGCCATGAAGCATTGTGAATACAAAGGTCATGGAGCATTGAGATGACAGGGGTGATGGCTAATTGTGATGACATGGTTCATGGAGCATTGTGATGACAAGGTTCATCAAGCATTGTGATGACAGGGGTCATGGAGCATTGTGATGACTGGTATCATGGAGCATTGTTATGAAGAAGGTCATGGGGCAGTGTAATGACAAGTATCATGGAGCATGTGATGAAAGGAGCCATGGAGCATTGTGATTAAATGGATCATGAGGCATTTTGATGACAAGAGTCATGGAACATTGTGATGAGAGGGATCATGGAGCATTGTGATGACAAGAGCTATGGAGCATTGTGATGACTGGGGTCATGGGGCATGGTGATGACAGTGGTCATGGAGCATTGTGATGACGAAGACCACGGAGCATTGTGATGACAGGTGTCATGGAGAATTGTGATGAAAGGGGTCATGGATCACTACGATGACATGGGTAATGGAGCATTGTGATGATAGGGGCATGGAGCATTGTGATGACAGGGGTCATGCAGCATTGTGAAGACAGGGGTCATGCAGCATTGTGATGACATGGGCATGGAGCATAGTGATGACAAAGTTCTGGAGCATTTTGATGACAAGGGCATGGATCATTGTGATTACAGTGGCCATGAAACATTGAGATGACAAGGGAATGGAGCATTGTGATGAAAGTGGTCCTGGAGAATTGTGAGGAAACAGGTCATGGATTATTGGGCTGGAAGGAAACCTGGAGCCTTGTGATGACAAGTGCCATGGAGCATTTTAATGAAAGGGGTACTGGAGCATTGTATGGAAATGGTTCATGGATCATCGTGATTACACGGATCATGGAATGGAATATTGTGATGAGAAGGGTTTTGGAGCATTGTGATGACAGGGGTCATGGAGCACTGTAAAGCAGGGGTGATGGGGCATTGTGATGACAGGGGCATGGAGCATTGTGATGACAGAAGTCATAGAATATTGTGATGACAAGGGCCATGGAGCATTGTCATAAAAGGTCTTATCTGGCATTGTGATGAGAGTGGTCATGGAGCATTGTGATAAAAGTTGTCATGAAGCACTGTTATTACAGGGACCATGTAGAATTTTAATGACAAAGGCCATGGAGCACTGTGATGACAGGCATCATGGAGCAATTTGATGAAAGTGGTCATGGAGCATTGTGAGGAAATGTGCCATGGAACATTGTGAAGACAAGTGTCCTGGAGCATTGTGATGACAAGGGCCATGGCCAATTCTGATGACAGGTGTCATGGAGCACTGTGATGACAGTGGTCATCTCTCATTATGATGAAAGGTATCACGGAGCACTGTGATGACAGGTGCCATGGAGCATTGCGATGACAAGGGCATGGAGCATTATGATGAGAAGTGATCTGGAGCATTGCTATGACAAGGGTATGGAGCATTGTGATTACAGGGGCCAGGGAGCATTGAGATGACAAGGGCAGGGAACATTGTGATGACAGCGGTCATGGATGATTGTGATGAGATCTGTCATGGAACATTCTGCTGACAGGGGCTATAGAGCATTGTGATGACAGGTGTCATGTGGCCTTGTGAGGACAGTGGTCATAGAGCATTGTGATGAAAAGGATCATGGAGCAATGTGAATACAGGGGCCATGGAGCATTGTGAATACATAGGCCATGGAGCATTGTGATGACAGGGGTCAAGGAGCATTGTGATGAAAGTGGTCATGGAGCATTTTGATGACACGGGCATGGAGCATTATGATGACAAGAGTTCTGGAGTATTGTGATGAAAAGGGTATGGAGCATTGTGATTACAGGGGACCAGGAGCATTGTGATTACATGGGCAGTGAATATTGTGATGACAGGGGTTCATGGAGCACTGTGATGACAAGTGTCATGGAACATTGTGATGACAGGGTTCATGGAGCATTGTGATGAGAGGGGCCTTGGAGCATTATGATGATAGGCGTCATTGGGTATTGTGATGAGAGTGGTCATAGAATATTGTGATGAAAAGGATCATGGAGCAATGTGATTACAGGTGCCATGGAGCATTGTGAATGCATAGGCCATGGAGCAATGAAATGACAGTGGTCAAGGAGCATGGTGATGTAAGTTGTCATGGAGCATTGTGATGACATGTGTCCATGAACATTGTGATGACATGGTTCATGGAGCATTGTGATGACAAGTGCCATGGCGAATTGTGATGACAGGTGTCATGGGGCATTTTGATGACAGTGGTCATGTAGAATTGTGATGAAAGGTATCATGGAGGACTCTGATGACAGGGGCCGTGGAGCACTGTGATGACAGTGGTCATCTAGAATTGTGATGAAATATACCAAGGAGCATTGTGATAACAGGGGTCATGGAGCCCCGCAATTATAGAGGCCATGGAGCATTGTGAATACAAAGGTCATGGAGCATTGAGATGACAGGGGTGATGGCTAATTGTGATGACACGTTTCATGGAGCATTGTGATGACAAGGTTCATCAAGCATTGTGATGACAGGGGTCATGGAGCATTGTGATGACAAAGGCCATGGAACATTTTGATGACAATAATTCTGGAGCACTGTGATGAGAAGCACATGGAGCATTGTGATTATAGGGACGATGGAGCATTTTGATGACAGGTGTCATGGAGCAATTTGATGAAAGGGTTCATAAGGAATTGTAATGACAATGGCCATGGAGTATTGTGGTGAAGGGGTCAGCGAGGATTGTGATGAAAATGGTTATTGAGCATTGTGGTGGAAACGGCCAAGGAGCTTTGTGATGATAAGTGTCATGGAGCATCGTGATGACAAGGGCCATGGATCATTGTGATGAAAGGTGTCAGTGAACATTGTGATGAAAACGGTCATTCAGCATTGTGATGTTAAGCGCCATGGAGCATTGTGATGACAAGGCTCAAGGAGCATTGTGATGACAAGTGTCATGGTATATTGTGATGACATTGGCTTGAAGCATTGTGATGACAAGACTTCGGGTTCATTGTGATGACAGGGGCACGGAGCAATGTGATGACAAGGCGCATGGAGCATTGTGATGAAACAGATACTGGAGCATTGTGATGAGAGGGGTCATGGATCATTGTGATTACATGGGCCATGGAGCATTGTGAAGACAAGGGTCTTAGAGCATTGTGACGATGGGATCATGGAGCATTGTGATAAAAGTGGTCATGGAGCACTCTGATTACAGGGGCCATGGAGCATGGTGGTGACAAATGCCATGGAGCATTCTCATGACAGGTGTCAAGGAGCAATGTGATGAAATGGGTCATGGATCATTGTGATGACATGAGTCTTGGAGAATTGTGATGACTTAGGTCATGGGGCTTTGTGATGACAGGGGGCATGGAATATCGTGATGAAAGTTGTCAAGGAACACTGTGATGACAGTGCTCATTGAGCATTTTGATGACACGGTCATGGAATCTTGTGATTACAGGGGCCATGGAGCATTGTGATGAACAGGGTCATGGAGCATTCTGATAACAGGGGTCATGGAGCATTGTGATCACAAGGACCATGTAGTGTCGTGATGACAGGTGTCATGGGGTTTTGGAATGAAAAGGATCATGGAGCACTGTGATGACTGGGGCCATGGAGCATTGTGATGACAAAAGCCATGGAGCTTTGTGATGACAGGTGTCATGGAGCATTGTGATGAAAGGGGTCATAGGGAATTGTAATGACAAGGGCCATGGAGCATTGTGATGACAAGGGTTATGGAGCATTGTGATGAGAGGTGTCATGGAGCATTGTGATCACAAAGACCATGGACTATTGTGATGACAGGTGTCATGAGGCATTGTGATGACAGTGGTCATAGAGCATTGTGATGACAAGTGTCATGGAGCATTGTAATGACAAGAGGAATTGAGCATTGTGATGAATGTGGTACTTGAGCATTGTGAGGAAAGGTTTCATGGATCATTGTGATTACAGCAATCATGGGGTAATGTGATGACAAAGGTCATGGAGCACTGTGATGAGCAGGGCCATGAAAATTGTGATCACAAGGGCCATGGAACACTGTGATGACAGGGGTCATGGGTTATTTTGATGTCAAGCGGGATGGAATATTGTGATGAAAATGGTCATGGAGCATTTTGATGAGAAGCACAATGGAGCAGTGTGATGACAAGGACCATGGAGCATTGTGATGAAAGGGGTCATGGAGCATTGTGATGAAGGGTGTCATGGAGCATTGGTGTGAAAGGGATCATGGGACATTGAGATGAGAAGCGCTATGGAGCATACTGATGACAAGGGCCCTGGAGCATTGTGATGACACAGGCATGGAGCATTGTGATGACAAGAGTTCGGAAACATTGCCATGACAAGGGCATGGAACATTGTGATTACAGGGGCCAGAGAGCATTGTGATGACAAGGGCATGGAGCATTTTGATGAATAGGGTCATGGATCAGTGTGACTACAGGGATCATGGAGCATTGTGATGACAAGGGTCATGGAGCATTGTGATGAGAATGGCCATGGAGTATTGTGATGACAGGGTTCAATGGGCCTTTTGATGACAGGTGTCATGGAGCATTGTGATGAAAGGGGTCATGGAGCACTCTGATTACAGGGGCCATGGAGGATGTTGATGACAAAGGCCATGGAGCATTCTGATGACAAGTGTCAAGGAGCATTATGATGAATTGGGTCATGGATCATTGCCAGGATAGGCGTCATGGAACATTGTGATGATATGGGCATGGAGAACTGTGATGAGAGTGGTCATGGAACAATGTGCTGAAAGGCGTCCTGGAGCATTGTGATGACAAGGGCCCTGGAGCATTGTGATGACACGGGCATGGATCATTGTGATGACAAGAGTTCTGGAGCATTGTCATGACAAGGGATTGGAGCTTTGTGATTACAGGGCCATGAAGCATTTTGATTAAAAGTGCAAGGAGCATTGTGATGTAAGAGGTATTGGAGCATTGTGAGGAAAGGGTTCATGGAACACTGTGATTAAAATGATCATGGAGCATTGTGATGACAAAGGTCATGGAGCATTGTAATGACAGAAGTCATAGAATATTGTGATGACCACGACCATGGAGAATTGTGATGAAAGGGGTTATCTGGCATTGTGATGAGAGTGGTCATGGAGCATTGTGATTACAGTTGTCATGAAGCACTGTTATTACAGGGGCCGTGTACAATTTTGATGACAAAGGCCATGGAGCATTGTGATGACAGGCATCAGGGAACATTGTGATGAAATGGGCATGGAGCATTGTGAAGAAAAGCGCCATGGAGCATTGTAATGACAAGTGTCCTGGAGCATTGTGATGACACAGGCAAGGAGAATTGTGATGAGATGGGCTCTGCATCATTGTGATGACAAGTACAGTACATGGAGCGTTGTTATTACATGGGCCATGGAGCATTTGATGACATGGTCATGGACCATGTGATGACAAGGGGCATGGAGCATTGTGATGAAAGCGTTCATGGGTCATTGTGATTACAGGGATCATGGAGCATTGTGATGACAAGGGTCATGGAACATTGTGATGAAAGTGGTCATGGAGCATTGTGATGCCAAGAGTATGGAGAATTGTGATGACCTGAGTTCTGGAATATCTTGATGTCAAGGGCATGGAGAATTGTGATTAGAGGGGCCATGTAGCATTGTGATGACAACTGCATGGAGCACTGTGATGACAAGGGGCATGGAGAATTATGATGAAAGGCGTCCTGGAGCATTGTGAGGAAAGGTGTCATGGATCATTGTGATTACAGCGATAATGAAACATTGTAATGACAGGGTTCATGGAGCATTGTGATGAGAAGGGCCATGGAGCATTGTGATTACAGGGGTGATGGGGCATTGTGAAGAGTGGGGTCATGGAGCAATGTGATGAAACAGGTCATGGAGCACTGTGATTAGAGGGGCCATGGAGCATTGTGATGACAAAGGCCCTGGAGCATTCTGATGACAGGTGCCATGCAGCATTGAGATGAAACGGGTCATGGATCATTGTGATGACAGGTGTCATGGAGCATTGTTATGAAAGTGGTCATGGAGCACTGTGATTAAATGGATCCTGGGCCATTGTGATGACAAGAGCATGTATAATTTTGATGACTAGTGGCATAGAGACTTGGAATGAATGGGGTACTGGAGCATTGTGAGGAAACGTGCCATGGAGCATTGTGATTATAAGGCATGGAGCACTGTGATAACAAGTGACATGAGCATTGTGATGAAAGAGGTTTTGGAGCATTGTGAGGAAAGGGGTCATGGATCATTGTGATTACTCGGATCATGGAGCATTGTGATGACCTTGGTCATCTGGCATTGTGATGACAGTGCTCATGGAGCATTGTGATGAAAGGTGTCTTGGAGAACTGTGATCAAAGGGGCCATGGAGCATTGTGATGACATGTGTCATACAGCATTGTGATGAGAGTGGTCATGGAGCATTGTGAAGACAAAGGAATGGAGCATTGTGATGACATGACTTCTGGAGCATTTTGATGACAAGGGCATGGAGAATTGTGATTACAGGGGCCATGGTGCATTGTGATGACAACTGCATTCAGCATTGTGATGACAAGGGGCATGGGGCATTGTGATGAAAGGCGAACTGGAGCCTTGTGAAGAAAAGTGTCATGGGTCATTGTGATTACAGCGATCATGGAACATTGTGATGACAGTGGTCATGGAGCATTGTAATGACAGGGGCAATGGGGCATTGTGATGACAGTGGTCATGTAGCATTGTGATGAAAGGGGTCATGGAGCACTGTGATTACAGGGGCCATGTATAATTGTGATGACAAAGGCCATGGAGCATTGTGATGACAGTTGTCATGGAGCATTGCGTTGAAAGGGGCATGGAGCATTGTGATGACAATGGTCATGGAGCATTGTGATGACTGGTATCATGGAGCATTTTTATGAAGAAGGTCATGGGGCAGTGTAATGACAAGTATCATGGAGCATGTGATGAAAGGAGTCATGGAGCATTGTGATTAAATGGATCATGAGGCATTTTGATGACAAGAGGCATGGAACATTGTGCTGACAGGGATCATGGAGCATTGTGATGAGAGGGGCCTTGGAGCATTATGATGATAGGCGTCATGGGGTATTGTGATGAGAGTGGTCATAGAGCATTGTGATGAAAGGGATCATGGAGCAATGTGATTACAGGGGCCATGGCACATTGTGAATGCATAGGCCATGGAGCAATGAAATGACAGGGGTCAAGGAGCATTGTGATGTAAGTTGTCATGGAGCATTGTGATGACAAGTGTCCATGAACATTGTGATGACATGGTTTATGGAGCATTGTGATGACAAGTGCCATGGCGAATTGTGATGACAGGTGTCATGGGTCATTGTGATGACAGTGCTCATATAGAATTGTGTGGAAAGGTATCATGGAGGACTCTGATGACAAGGGCCGTGGAGCACAGTGATGAGAGTGGTCATCTAGAATTGTGATGAAATATACCAGGGAGCATTTTGATGACAGGGGTCGTGGAGCACCGCAATTACAGGGGCCATGGAGCATTGTGAATACAAAGGTCATGGAGCATTGAGATGACAGAGGTCATGGATCATTGTGATGACAAGGGTCTTGGAACCTTGTGATGACACGGTTCAGGGAGCATTGTGATGACAAGGTTCATCAAGAATTGTGATGACAGCGGTCATGGAGCATTGTGAGGACAAAGGCCATGGAACATTTTGATGACAAGAATTCTGGAGCACTGTGATGACAAGCGCATGGAGCATTGTGATTATAGGGACAATGGAGCATTGTGATGACAAGGGTCTTGGAGCATTGTGATGACAGGGGTCATGGAGCATTGTGATGAAAGGGATCATGGAGCAATGTGATTACAGGGGCCATGGAGCATTTTGAATGCATAGGCCATGGAGCACTGTGATGACAGGGGTCATGGAGCCTTCTGATGAATGTGGTCATAGTTCATTGTGATGATAAGTGTCCAGGAACAGTGTGATGACATGGATCATGGAGCATTGTGATGAGAAGTGATCTGGAGCATTGCGATGACAAGGGTATGGAGCATTGTGATTACAGGGGCCAGGGAGCATTGAGATTACAAGGGCAGGGAACATTGTGATGAGAGCGGTCATGGATCATTGTGATGAGATCTGTCATGGAACATTGTGCTGACAGGGGCCATAGAGCATTGTGATGACAGGTGTCATGTGGCCTTGTGATGAGAGTGGTCATAGAGCATTGTGATGAAAAGGATCATGGAGCAATGTGATTACAGGGGCCATGGAGCATTGTGAATACATAGGCCATGGAGCATTGTGATGACAGGGGTCAAGGAGCATTGTGATGAAAGTGGTCATGGAGCATTGTGATGACACGGGCATGGAGCATTATGATGACAAGAGTTCTGGAGCATTGTGATGAAAAGGGTATGGAGCATTGTGATTACAGGGGACCAGGAGCATTGTGATTACATGGGCAGTGAATATTGTGATGACAGGCGTTCATGGAGCACTGTGATGACAAATGTCATGGAACATTGTGATGACAGGGTTCATGGACCATTGTGATGAGAGGGGCCTTGGAGCATTATGATGATAGACGTCATTGGGTATTGTGATGAGTGTGGTTCTAGAATATTTTGATGAAATAGATCATGGAGCAATGTGATGACAGGTGCCATGGAGCATTGTGAATGCATAGGCCATGGAGCAATGAAATGACAGTGGTCAAGGAACATGGTGATGTAAGTTGTCATGGAGCATTGTGATGACATGTGTCCATGAACATTGTGATGACATGGTTCATGGAGCATTGTGATGACAAGTGCCATGGCGAATTGTGATGACAGGTGTCATGGGGCATTTTGATGACAGCGGTCATGTAGAATTGTGATGAAAGGTATCATGGAGGACTCTGATGACAGGGGCCGTGGAGCACTGTTATGACAGTGGTCATCTAGAATTGTGATGACATATACCAAGGAGCATTGTGATGACAGGGGTCATGGAGCCCCGCAATTATAGAGGCCATGAAGCATTGTGAATACAAAGGTCATGGAGCATTGAGATGACAGGGGTGATGGCTAATTGTGATGACATGGTTCATGGAGCATTGTGATGACAAGGTTCATCAAGCATTGTGATGACAGGGGTCATGGAGCATTGTGATGACTGGTATCATGGAGCATTGTTATGAAGAAGGTCATGGGGCAGTGTAATGACAAGTATCATGGAGCATGTGATGAAAGGAGCCATGGAGCATTGTGATTAAATGGATCATGAGGCATTTTGATGACAAGAGTCATGGAACATTGTGATGAGAGGGATCATGGAGCATTGTGATGACAAGAGCTATGGAGCATTGTGATGACTGGGGTCATGGGGCATGGTGATGACAGTGGTCATGGAGCATTGTGATGACGAAGACCACGGAGCATTGTGATGACAGGTGTCATGGAGAATTGTGATGAAAGGGGTCATGGATCACTACGATGACATGGGTAATGGAGCATTGTGATGATAGGGGCATGGAGCATTGTGATGACAGGGGTCATGCAGCATTGTGAAGACAGGGGTCATGCAGCATTGTGATGACATGGGCATGGAGCATAGTGATGACAAAGTTCTGGAGCATTTTGATGACAAGGGCATGGATCATTGTGATTACAGTGGCCATGAAACATTGAGATGACAAGGGAATGGAGCATTGTGATGAAAGTGGTCCTGGAGAATTGTGAGGAAACAGGTCATGGATTATTGGGCTGGAAGGAAACCTGGAGCCTTGTGATGACAAGTGCCATGGAGCATTTTAATGAAAGGGGTACTGGAGCATTGTATGGAAATGGTTCATGGATCATCGTGATTACACGGATCATGGAATGGAATATTGTGATGAGAAGGGTTTTGGAGCATTGTGATGACAGGGGTCATGGAGCACTGTAAAGCAGGGGTGATGGGGCATTGTGATGACAGGGGCATGGAGCATTGTGATGACAGAAGTCATAGAATATTGTGATGACAAGGGCCATGGAGCATTGTCATAAAAGGTCTTATCTGGCATTGTGATGAGAGTGGTCATGGAGCATTGTGATAAAAGTTGTCATGAAGCACTGTTATTACAGGGACCATGTAGAATTTTAATGACAAAGGCCATGGAGCACTGTGATGACAGGCATCATGGAGCAATTTGATGAAAGTGGTCATGGAGCATTGTGAGGAAATGCGCCATGGAACATTGTGAAGACAAGTGTCCTGGAGCATTGTGATGACAAGGGCCATGGCCAATTCTGATGACAGGTGTCATGGAGCACTGTGATGACAGTGGTCATCTCTCATTATGATGAAAGGTATCACGGAGCACTGTGATGACAGGTGCCATGGAGCATTGCGATGACAAGGGCATGGAGCATTATGATGAGAAGTGATCTGGAGCATTGCTATGACAAGGGTATGGAGCATTGTGATTACAGGGGCCAGGGAGCATTGAGATGACAAGGGCAGGGAACATTGTGATGACAGCGGTCATGGATGATTGTGATGAGATCTGTCATGGAACATTCTGCTGACAGGGGCTATAGAGCATTGTGATGACAGGTGTCATGTGGCCTTGTGAGGACAGTGGTCATAGAGCATTGTGATGAAAAGGATCATGGAGCAATGTGAATACAGGGGCCATGGAGCATTGTGAATACATAGGCCATGGAGCATTGTGATGACAGGGGTCAAGGAGCATTGTGATGAAAGTGGTCATGGAGCATTTTGATGACACGGGCATGGAGCATTATGATGACAAGAGTTCTGGAGTATTGTGATGAAAAGGGTATGGAGCATTGTGATTACAGGGGACCAGGAGCATTGTGATTACATGGGCAGTGAATATTGTGATGACAGGGGTTCATGGAGCACTGTGATGACAAGTGTCATGGAACATTGTGATGACAGGGTTCATGGAGCATTGTGATGAGAGGGGCCTTGGAGCATTATGATGATAGGCGTCATTGGGTATTGTGATGAGAGTGGTCATAGAATATTGTGATGAAAAGGATCATGGAGCAATGTGATTACAGGTGCCATGGAGCATTGTGAATGCATAGGCCATGGAGCAATGAAATGACAGTGGTCAAGGAGCATGGTGATGTAAGTTGTCATGGAGCATTGTGATGACATGTGTCCATGAACATTGTGATGACATGGTTCATGGAGCATTGTGATGACAAGTGCCATGGCGAATTGTGATGACAGGTGTCATGGGGCATTTTGATGACAGTGGTCATGTAGAATTGTGATGAAAGGTATCATGGAGGACTCTGATGACAGGGGCCGTGGAGCACTGTGATGACAGTGGTCATCTAGAATTGTGATGAAATATACCAAGGAGCATTGTGATAACAGGGGTCATGGAGCCCCGCAATTATAGAGGCCATGGAGCATTGTGAATACAAAGGTCATGGAGCATTGAGATGACAGGGGTGATGGCTAATTGTGATGACACGTTTCATGGAGCATTGTGATGACAAGGTTCATCAAGCATTGTGATGACAGGGGTCATGGAGCATTGTGATGACAAAGGCCATGGAACATTTTGATGACAATAATTCTGGAGCACTGTGATGAGAAGCACATGGAGCATTGTGATTATAGGGACGATGGAGCATTTTGATGACAGGTGTCATGGAGCAATTTGATGAAAGGGTTCATAAGGAATTGTAATGACAATGGCCATGGAGTATTGTGGTGAAGGGGTCAGCGAGGATTGTGATGAAAATGGTTATTGAGCATTGTGGTGGAAACGGCCAAGGAGCTTTGTGATGATAAGTGTCATGGAGCATCGTGATGACAAGGGCCATGGATCATTGTGATGAAAGGTGTCAGTGAACATTGTGATGAAAACGGTCATTCAGCATTGTGATGTTAAGCGCCATGGAGCATTGTGATGACAAGGCTCAAGGAGCATTGTGATGACAAGTGTCATGGTATATTGTGATGACATTGGCTTGAAGCATTGTGATGACAAGACTTCGGGTTCATTGTGATGACAGGGGCACGGAGCAATGTGATGACAAGGCGCATGGAGCATTGTGATGAAACAGATACTGGAGCATTGTGATGAGAGGGGTCATGGATCATTGTGATTACATGGGCCATGGAGCATTGTGAAGACAAGGGTCTTAGAGCATTGTGACGATGGGATCATGGAGCATTGTGATAAAAGTGGTCATGGAGCACTCTGATTACAGGGGCCATGGAGCATGGTGGTGACAAATGCCATGGAGCATTCTCATGACAGGTGTCAAGGAGCAATGTGATGAAATGGGTCATGGATCATTGTGATGACATGAGTCTTGGAGAATTGTGATGACTTAGGTCATGGGGCTTTTTGATGACAGGGGGCATGGAATATCGTGATGAAAGTTGTCAAGGAACACTGTGATGACAGTGCTCATTGAGCATTTTGATGACACGGTCATGGAATCTTGTGATTACAGGGGCCATGGAGCATTGTGATGAACAGGGTCATGGAGCATTCTGATAACAGGGGTCATGGAGCATTGTGATCACAAGGACCATGTAGTGTCGTGATGACAGGTGTCATGGGGCTTTGGAATGAAAAGGATCATGGAGCACTGTGATGACTGGGGCCATGGAGCATTGTGATGACAAAAGCCATGGAGCTTTGTGATGACAGGTGTCATGGAGCATTGTGATGAAAGGGGTCATAGGGAATTGTAATGACAAGGGCCATGGAGCATTGTGATGACAAGGGTTATGGAGCATTGTGATGAGAGGTGTCATGGAGCATTGTGATCACAAAGACCATGGACTATTGTGATGACAGGTGTCATGAGGCATTGTGATGACAGTGGTCATAGAGCATTGTGATGACAAGTGTCATGGAGCATTGTAATGACAAGAGGAATTGAGCATTGTGATGAATGTGGTACTTGAGCATTGTGAGGAAAGGTTTCATGGATCATTGTGATTACAGCAATCATGGGGTAATGTGATGACAAAGGTCATGGAGCACTGTGATGAGCAGGGCCATGAAAATTGTGATCACAAGGGCCATGGAACACTGTGATGACAGGGGTCATGGGTTATTTTGATGTCAAGCGGGATGGAATATTGTGATGAAAATGGTCATGGAGCATTTTGATGAGAAGCACAATGGAGCAGTGTGATGACAAGGACCATGGAGCATTGTGATGAAAGGGGTCATGGAGCATTGTGATGAAGGGTGTCATGGAGCATTGGTGTGAAAGGGATCATGGGACATTGAGATGAGAAGCGCTATGGAGCATACTGATGACAAGGGCCCTGGAGCATTGTGATGACACAGGCATGGAGCATTGTGATGACAAGAGTTCGGAAACATTGCCATGACAAGGGCATGGAACATTGTGATTACAGGGGCCAGAGAGCATTGTGATGACAAGGGCATGGAGCATTTTGATGAATAGGGTCATGGATCAGTGTGACTACAGGGATCATGGAGCATTGTGATGACAAGGGTCATGGAGCATTGTGATGAGAATGGCCATGGAGTATTGTGATGACAGGGTTCAAGGGGCCTTTTGATGACAGGTGTCATGGAGCATTGTGATGAAAGGGGTCATGGAGCACTCTGATTACAGGGGCCATGGAGGATGTTGATGACAAAGGCCATGGAGCATTCTGATGACAAGTGTCAAGGAGCATTATGATGAATTGGGTCATGGATCATTGCCAGGATAGGCGTCATGGAACATTGTGATGATATGGGCATGGAGAACTGTGATGAGAGTGGTCATGGAACAATGTGCTGAAAGGCGTCCTGGAGCATTGTGATGACAAGGGCCCTGGAGCATTGTGATGACACGGGCATGGATCATTGTGATGACAAGAGTTCTGGAGCATTGTCATGACAAGGGATTGGAGCTTTGTGATTACAGGGCCATGAAGCATTTTGATTAAAAGTGCAAGGAACATTGTGATGTAAGAGGTATTGGAGCATTGTGAGGAAAGGGTTCATGGAACACTGTGATTAAAATGATCATGGAGCATTGTGATGACAAAGGTCATGGAGCATTGTAATGACAGAAGTCATAGAATATTGTGATGACCACGACCATGGAGAATTGTGATGAAAGGGGTTATCTGGCATTGTGATGAGAGTGGTCATGGAGCATTGTGATTACAGTTGTCATGAAGCACTGTTATTACAGGGGCCGTGTACAATTTTGATGACAAAGGCCATGGAGCATTGTGATGACAGGCATCAGGGAACATTGTGATGAAATGGGCATGGAGCATTGTGAAGAAAAGCGCCATGGAGCATTGTAATGACAAGTGCCCTGGAGCATTGTGATGACACAGGCAAGGAGAATTGTGATGAGATGGGCTCTGCATCATTGTGATGACAAGTACATGGAGCGTTGTTATTACATGGGCCATGGAGCATTTGATGACATGGTCATGGACCATGTGATGACAAGGGGCATGGAGCATTGTGATGAAAGCGTTCATGGGTCATTGTGATTACAGGGATCATGGAGCATTGTGATGACAAGGGTCATGGAACATTGTGATGAAAGTGGTCATGGAGCATTGTGATGCCAAGAGTATGGAGAATTGTGATGACCTGAGTTCTGGAATATCTTGATGTCAAGGGCATGGAGAATTGTGATTAGAGGGGCCATGTAGCATTGTGATGACAACTGCATGGAGCACTGTGATGACAAGGGGCATGGAGAATTATGATGAAAGGCGTCCTGGAGCATTGTGAGGAAAGGTGTCATGGATCATTGTGATTACAGCGATAATGAAGCATTGTAATGACAGGGTTCATGGAGCATTGTGATGAGAAGGGCCATGGAGCATTGTGATTACAGGGGTGATGGGGCATTGTGAAGAGTGGGGTCATGGAGCAATGTGATGAAACAGGTCATGGAGCACTGTGATTAGAGGGGCCATGGAGCATTGTGATGACAAAGGCCCTGGAGCATTCTGATGACAGGTGCCATGCAGCATTGAGATGAAACGGGTCATGGATCATTGTGATGACAGGTGTCATGGAGCATTGTTATGAAAGTGGTCATGGAGCACTGTGATTAAATGGATCCTGGGCCATTGTGATGACAAGAGCATGTATAATTTTGATGACTAGTGGCATAGAGACTTGGAATGAATGGGGTACTGGAGCATTGTGAGGAAACGTGCCATGGAGCATTGTGATTATAAGGCATGGAGCACTGTGATAACAAGTGACATGAGCATTGTGATGAAAGAGGTTTTGGAGCATTGTGAGGAAAGGGGTCATGGATCATTGTGATTACTCGGATCATGGAGCATTGTGATGACCTTGGTCATCTGGCATTGTGATGACAGTGCTCATGGAGCATTGTGATGAAAGGTGTCTTGGAGAACTGTGATCAAAGGGGCCATGGAGCATTGTGATGACATGTGTCATACAGCATTGTGATGAGAGTGGTCATGGAGCATTGTGAAGACAAAGGAATGGAGCATTGTGATGACATGACTTCTGGAGCATTTTGATGACAAGGGCATGGAGAATTGTGATTACAGGGGCCATGGTGCATTGTGATGACAACTGCATTCAGCATTGTGATGACAAGGGGCATGGGGCATTGTGATGAAAGGCGAACTGGAGCCTTGTGAAGAAAAGTGTCATGGGTCATTGTGATTACAGCGATCATGGAACATTGTGATGACAGTGGTCATGGAGCATTGTAATGACAGGGGCAATGGGGCATTGTGATGACAGTGGTCATGTAGCATTGTGATGAAAGGGGTCATGGAGCACTGTGATTACAGGGGCCATGTATAATTGTGATGACAAAGGCCATGGAGCATTGTGATGACAGTTGTCATGGAGCATTGCGTTGAAAGGGGCATGGAGCATTGTGATGACAATGGTCATGGAGCATTGTGATGACTGGTATCATGGAGCATTTTTATGAAGAAGGTCATGGGGCAGTGTAATGACAAGTATCATGGAGCATGTGATGAAAGGAGTCATGGAGCATTGTGATTAAATGGATCATGAGGCATTTTGATGACAAGAGGCATGGAACATTGTGCTGACAGGGATCATGGAGCATTGTGATGAGAGGGGCCTTGGAGCATTATGATGATAGGCGTCATGGGGTATTGTGATGAGAGTGGTCATAGAGCATTGTGATGAAAGGGATCATGGAGCAATGTGATTACAGGGGCCATGGCACATTGTGAATGCATAGGCCATGGAGCAATGAAATGACAGGGGTCAAGGAGCATTGTGATGTAAGTTGTCATGGAGCATTGTGATGACAAGTGTCCATGAACATTGTGATGACATGGTTTATGGAGCATTGTGATGACAAGTGCCATGGCGAATTGTGATGACAGGTGTCATGGGTCATTGTGATGACAGTGCTCATATAGAATTGTGTGGAAAGGTATCATGGAGGACTCTGATGACAAGGGCCGTGGAGCACAGTGATGAGAGTGGTCATCTAGAATTGTGATGAAATATACCAGGGAGCATTTTGATGACAGGGGTCGTGGAGCACCGCAATTACAGGGGCCATGGAGCATTGTGAATACAAAGGTCATGGAGCATTGAGATGACAGAGGTCATGGATCATTGTGATGACAAGGGTCTTGGAACCTTGTGATGACACGGTTCAGGGAGCATTGTGATGACAAGGTTCATCAAGAATTGTGATGACAGCGGTCATGGAGCATTGTGAGGACAAAGGCCATGGAACATTTTGATGACAAGAATTCTGGAGCACTGTGATGACAAGCGCATGGAGCATTGTGATTATAGGGACAATGGAGCATTGTGATGACAAGGGTCTTGGAGCATTGTGATGACAGGGGTCATGGAGCATTGTGATGAAAGGGATCATGGAGCAATGTGATTACAGGGGCCATGGAGCATTTTGAATGCATAGGCCATGGAGCACTGTGATGACAGGGGTCATGGAGCCTTCTGATGAATGTGGTCATAGTTCATTGTGATGATAAGTGTCCAGGAACAGTGTGATGACATGGATCATGGAGCATTGTGATGAGAAGTGATCTGGAGCATTGCGATGACAAGGGTATGGAGCATTGTGATTACAGGGGCCAGGGAGCATTGAGATTACAAGGGCAGGGAACATTGTGATGAGAGCGGTCATGGATCATTGTGATGAGATCTGTCATGGAACATTGTGCTGACAGGGGCCATAGAGCATTGTGATGACAGGTGTCATGTGGCCTTGTGATGAGAGTGGTCATAGAGCATTGTGATGAAAAGGATCATGGAGCAATGTGATTACAGGGGCCATGGAGCATTGTGAATACATAGGCCATGGAGCATTGTGATGACAGGGGTCAAGGAGCATTGTGATGAAAGTGGTCATGGAGCATTGTGATGACACGGGCATGGAGCATTATGATGACAAGAGTTCTGGAGCATTGTGATGAAAAGGGTATGGAGCATTGTGATTACAGGGGACCAGGAGCATTGTGATTACATGGGCAGTGAATATTGTGATGACAGGCGTTCATGGAGCACTGTGATGACAAATGTCATGGAACATTGTGATGACAGGGTTCATGGAGCATTGTGATGAGAGGGGCCTTGGAGCATTATGATGATAGACGTCATTGGGTATTGTGATGAGTGTGGTTCTAGAATATTTTGATGAAATAGATCATGGAGCAATGTGATGACAGGTGCCATGGAGCATTGTGAATGCATAGGCCATGGAGCAATGAAATGACAGTGGTCAAGGAACATGGTGATGTAAGTTGTCATGGAGCATTGTGATGACATGTGTCCATGAACATTGTGATGACATGGTTCATGGAGCATTGTGATGACAAGTGCCATGGCGAATTGTGATGACAGGTGTCATGGGGCATTTTGATGACAGCGGTCATGTAGAATTGTGATGAAAGGTATCATGGAGGACTCTGATGACAGGGGCCGTGGAGCACTGTGATGACAGTGGTCATCTAGAATTGTGATGACATATACCAAGGAGCATTGTGATGACAGGGGTCATGGAGCCCCGCAATTATAGAGGCCATGAAGCATTGTGAATACAAAGGTCATGGAGCATTGAGATGACAGGGGTGATGGCTAATTGTGATGACATGGTTCATGGAGCATTGTGATGACAAGGTTCATCAAGCATTGTGATGACAGGGGTCATGGAGCATTGTGATGACTGGTATCATGGAGCATTGTTATGAAGAAGGTCATGGGGCAGTGTAATGACAAGTATCATGGAGCATGTGATGAAAGGAGCCATGGAGCATTGTGATTAAATGGATCATGAGGCATTTTGATGACAAGAGTCATGGAACATTGTGATGAGAGGGATCATGGAGCATTGTGATGACAAGAGCTATGGAGCATTGTGATGACTGGGGTCATGGGGCATGGTGATGACAGTGGTCATGGAGCATTGTGATGACGAAGACCACGGAGCATTGTGATGACAGGTGTCATGGAGAATTGTGATGAAAGGGGTCATGGATCACTACGATGACATGGGTCATGGAGCATTGTGATGATAGGGGCATGGAGCATTGTGATGACAGGGGTCATGCAGCATTGTGAAGACAGGGGTCATGCAGCATTGTGATGACATGGGCATGGAGCATAGTGATGACAAAGTTCTGGAGCATTTTGATGACAAGGGCATGGATCATTGTGATTACAGTGGCCATGAAACATTGAGATGACAAGGGAATGGAGCATTGTGATGAAAGTGGTCCTGGAGAATTGTGAGGAAACAGGTCATGGATTATTGGGCTGGAAGGAAACCTGGAGCCTTGTGATGACAAGTGCCATGGAGCATTTTAATGAAAGGGGTACTGGAGCATTGTATGGAAATGGTTCATGGATCATCGTGATTACACGGATCATGGAATGGAATATTGTGATGAGAAGGGTTTTGGAGCATTGTGATGACAGGGGTCATGGAGCACTGTAAAGCAGGGGTGATGGGGCATTGTGATGACAGGGGCATGGAGCATTGTGATGACAGAAGTCATAGAATATTGTGATGACAAGGGCCATGGAGCATTGTCATAAAAGGTCTTATCTGGCATTGTGATGAGAGTGGTCATGGAGCATTGTGATAAAAGTTGTCATGAAGCACTGTTATTACAGGGACCATGTAGAATTTTAATGACAAAGGCCATGGAGCACTGTGATGACAGGCATCATGGAGCAATTTGATGAAAGTGGTCATGGAGCATTGTGAGGAAATGCGCCATGGAACATTGTGAAGACAAGTGTCCTGGAGCATTGTGATGACAAGGGCCATGGCCAATTCTGATGACAGGTGTCATGGAGCACTGTGATGACAGTGGTCATCTCTCATTATGATGAAAGGTATCACGGAGCACTGTGATGACAGGTGCCATGGAGCATTGCGATGACAAGGGCATGGAGCATTATGATGAGAAGTGATCTGGAGCATTGCTATGACAAGGGTATGGAGCATTGTGATTACAGGGGCCAGGGAGCATTGAGATGACAAGGGCAGGGAACATTGTGATGACAGCGGTCATGGATGATTGTGATGAGATCTGTCATGGAACATTCTGCTGACAGGGGCTATAGAGCATTGTGATGACAGGTGTCATGTGGCCTTGTGAGGACAGTGGTCATAGAGCATTGTGATGAAAAGGATCATGGAGCAATGTGAATACAGGGGCCATGGAGCATTGTGAATACATAGGCCATGGAGCATTGTGATGACAGGGGTCAAGGAGCATTGTGATGAAAGTGGTCATGGAGCATTTTGATGACACGGGCATGGAGCATTATGATGACAAGAGTTCTGGAGTATTGTGATGAAAAGGGTATGGAGCATTGTGATTACAGGGGACCAGGAGCATTGTGATTACATGGGCAGTGAATATTGTGATGACAGGGGTTCATGGAGCACTGTGATGACAAGTGTCATGGAACATTGTGATGACAGGGTTCATGGAGCATTGTGATGAGAGGGGCCTTGGAGCATTATGATGATAGGCGTCATTGGGTATTGTGATGAGAGTGGTCATAGAATATTGTGATGAAAAGGATCATGGAGCAATGTGATTACAGGTGCCATGGAGCATTGTGAATGCATAGGCCATGGAGCAATGAAATGACAGTGGTCAAGGAGCATGGTGATGTAAGTTGTCATGGAGCATTGTGATGACATGTGTCCATGAACATTGTGATGACATGGTTCATGGAGCATTGTGATGACAAGTGCCATGGCGAATTGTGATGACAGGTGTCATGGGGCATTTTGATGACAGTGGTCATGTAGAATTGTGATGAAAGGTATCATGGAGGACTCTGATGACAGGGGCCGTGGAGCACTGTGATGACAGTGGTCATCTAGAATTGTGATGAAATATACCAAGGAGCATTGTGATAACAGGGGTCATGGAGCCCCGCAATTATAGAGGCCATGGAGCATTGTGAATACAAAGGTCATGGAGCATTGAGATGACAGGGGTGATGGCTAATTGTGATGACACGTTTCATGGAGCATTGTGATGACAAGGTTCATCAAGCATTGTGATGACAGGGGTCATGGAGCATTGTGATGACAAAGGCCATGGAACATTTTGATGACAATAATTCTGGAGCACTGTGATGAGAAGCACATGGAGCATTGTGATTATAGGGACGATGGAGCATTTTGATGACAGGTGTCATGGAGCAATTTGATGAAAGGGTTCATAAGGAATTGTAATGACAATGGCCATGGAGTATTGTGGTGAAGGGGTCAGCGAGGATTGTGATGAAAATGGTTATTGAGCATTGTGGTGGAAACGGCCAAGGAGCTTTGTGATGATAAGTGTCATGGAGCATCGTGATGACAAGGGCCATGGATCATTGTGATGAAAGGTGTCAGTGAACATTGTGATGAAAACGGTCATTCAGCATTGTGATGTTAAGCGCCATGGAGCATTGTGATGACAAGGCTCAAGGAGCATTGTGATGACAAGTGTCATGGTATATTGTGATGACATTGGCTTGAAGCATTGTGATGACAAGACTTCGGGTTCATTGTGATGACAGGGGCACGGAGCAATGTGATGACAAGGCGCATGGAGCATTGTGATGAAACAGATACTGGAGCATTGTGATGAGAGGGGTCATGGATCATTGTGATTACATGGGCCATGGAGCATTGTGAAGACAAGGGTCTTAGAGCATTGTGACGATGGGATCATGGAGCATTGTGATAAAAGTGGTCATGGAGCACTCTGATTACAGGGGCCATGGAGCATGGTGGTGACAAATGCCATGGAGCATTCTCATGACAGGTGTCAAGGAGCAATGTGATGAAATGGGTCATGGATCATTGTGATGACATGAGTCTTGGAGAATTGTGATGACTTAGGTCATGGGGCTTTGTGATGACAGGGGGCATGGAATATCGTGATGAAAGTTGTCAAGGAACACTGTGATGACAGTGCTCATTGAGCATTTTGATGACACGGTCATGGAGTCTTGTGATTACAGGGGCCATGGAGCATTGTGATGAACAGGGTCATGGAGCATTCTGATAACAGGGGTCATGGAGCATTGTGATCACAAGGACCATGTAGTGTCGTGATGACAGGTGTCATGGGGCTTTGGAATGAAAAGGATCATGGAGCACTGTGATGACTGGGGCCATGGAGCATTGTGATGACAAAAGCCATGGAGCTTTGTGATGACAGGTGTCATGGAGCATTGTGATGAAAGGGGTCATAGGGAATTGTAATGACAAGGGCCATGGAGCATTGTGATGACAAGGGTTATGGAGCATTGTGATGAGAGGTGTCATGGAGCATTGTGATCACAAAGACCATGGACTATTGTGATGACAGGTGTCATGAGGCATTGTGATGACAGTGGTCATAGAGCATTGTGATGACAAGTGTCATGGAGCATTGTAATGACAAGAGGAATTGAGCATTGTGATGAATGTGGTACTTGAGCATTGTGAGGAAAGGTTTCATGGATCATTGTGATTACAGCAATCATGGGGTAATGTGATGACAAAGGTCATGGAGCACTGTGATGAGCAGGGCCATGAAAATTGTGATCACAAGGGCCATGGAACACTGTGATGACAGGGGTCATGGGTTATTTTGATGTCAAGCGGGATGGAATATTGTGATGAAAATGGTCATGGAGCATTTTGATGAGAAGCACAATGGAGCAGTGTGATGACAAGGACCATGGAGCATTGTGATGAAAGGGGTCATGGAGCATTGTGATGAAGGGTGTCATGGAGCATTGGTGTGAAAGGGATCATGGGACATTGAGATGAGAAGCGCTATGGAGCATACTGATGACAAGGGCCCTGGAGCATTGTGATGACACAGGCATGGAGCATTGTGATGACAAGAGTTCGGAAACATTGCCATGACAAGGGCATGGAACATTGTGATTACAGGGGCCAGAGAGCATTGTGATGACAAGGGCATGGAGCATTTTGATGAATAGGGTCATGGATCAGTGTGACTACAGGGATCATGGAGCATTGTGATGACAAGGGTCATGGAGCATTGTGATGAGAATGGCCATGGAGTATTGTGATGACAGGGTTCAAGGGGCCTTTTGATGACAGGTGTCATGGAGCATTGTGATGAAAGGGGTCATGGAGCACTCTGATTACAGGGGCCATGGAGGATGTTGATGACAAAGGCCATGGAGCATTCTGATGACAAGTGTCAAGGAGCATTATGATGAATTGGGTCATGGATCATTGCCAGGATAGGCGTCATGGAACATTGTGATGATATGGGCATGGAGAACTGTGATGAGAGTGGTCATGGAACAATGTGCTGAAAGGCGTCCTGGAGCATTGTGATGACAAGGGCCCTGGAGCATTGTGATGACACGGGCATGGATCATTGTGATGACAAGAGTTCTGGAGCATTGTCATGACAAGGGATTGGAGCTTTGTGATTACAGGGCCATGAAGCATTTTGATTAAAAGTGCAAGGAGCATTGTGATGTAAGAGGTATTGGAGCATTGTGAGGAAAGGGTTCATGGAACACTGTGATTAAAATGATCATGGAGCATTGTGATGACAAAGGTCATGGAGCATTGTAATGACAGAAGTCATAGAATATTGTGATGACCACGACCATGGAGAATTGTGATGAAAGGGGTTATCTGGCATTGTGATGAGAGTGGTCATGGAGCATTGTGATTACAGTTGTCATGAAGCACTGTTATTACAGGGGCCGTGTACAATTTTGATGACAAAGGCCATGGAGCATTGTGATGACAGGCATCAGGGAACATTGTGATGAAATGGGCATGGAGCATTGTGAAGAAAAGCGCCATGGAGCATTGTAATGACAAGTGTCCTGGAGCATTGTGATGACACAGGCAAGGAGAATTGTGATGAGATGGGCTCTGCATCATTGTGATGACAAGTACATGGAGCGTTGTTATTACATGGGCCATGGAGCATTTGATGACATGGTCATGGACCATGTGATGACAAGGGGCATGGAGCATTGTGATGAAAGCGTTCATGGGTCATTGTGATTACAGGGATCATGGAGCATTGTGATGACAAGGGTCATGGAACATTGTGATGAAAGTGGTCATGGAGCATTGTGATGCCAAGAGTATGGAGAATTGTGGTGACCTGAGTTCTGGAATATCTTGATGTCAAGGGCATGGAGAATTGTGATTAGAGGGGCCATGTAGCATTGTGATGACAACTGCATGGAGCACTGTGATGACAAGGGGCATGGAGAATTATGATGAAAGGCGTCCTGGAGCATTGTGAGGAAAGGTGTCATGGATCATTGTGATTACAGCGATAATGAAGCATTGTAATGACAGGGTTCATGGAGCATTGTGATGAGAAGGGCCATGGAGCATTGTGATTACAGGGGTGATGGGGCATTGTGAAGAGTGGGGTCATGGAGCAATGTGATGAAACAGGTCATGGAGCACTGTGATTAGAGGGGCCATGGAGCATTGTGATGACAAAGGCCCTGGAGCATTCTGATGACAGGTGCCATGCAGCATTGAGATGAAACGGGTCATGGATCATTGTGATGACAGGTGTCATGGAGCATTGTTATGAAAGTGGTCATGGAGCACTGTGATTAAATGGATCCTGGGCCATTGTGATGACAAGAGCATGTATAATTTTGATGACTAGTGGCATAGAGACTTGGAATGAATGGGGTACTGGAGCATTGTGAGGAAACGTGCCATGGAGCATTGTGATTATAAGGCATGGAGCACTGTGATAACAAGTGACATGAGCATTGTGATGAAAGAGGTTTTGGAGCATTGTGAGGAAAGGGGTCATGGATCATTGTGATTACTCGGATCATGGAGCATTGTGATGACCTTGGTCATCTGGCATTGTGATGACAGTGCTCATGGAGCATTGTGATGAAAGGTGTCTTGGAGAACTGTGATCAAAGGGGCCATGGAGCATTGTGATGACATGTGTCATACAGCATTGTGATGAGAGTGGTCATGGAGCATTGTGAAGACAAAGGAATGGAGCATTGTGATGACATGACTTCTGGAGCATTTTGATGACAAGG
Organism: Balaenoptera physalus; assembly: GCF_965194825.1. Taxonomy (NCBI): domain Eukaryota; kingdom Metazoa; phylum Chordata; class Mammalia; order Artiodactyla; family Balaenopteridae; genus Balaenoptera; species Balaenoptera physalus. The sequence goes on along the minus strand of NW_028126514.1, from coordinate 1,524,472 downwards.
GCATGGAGAATTGTGATTACAGGGGCCATGGTGCATTGTGATGACAACTGCATTCAGCATTGTGATGACAAGGGGCATGGGGCATTGTGATGAAAGGCGAACTGGAGCCTTGTGAAGAAAAGTGTCATGGGTCATTGTGATTACAGCGATCATGGAACATTGTGATGACAGTGGTCATGGAGCATTGTAATGACAGGGGCAATGGGGCATTGTGATGACAGTGGTCATGTAGCATTGTGATGAAAGGGGTCATGGAGCACTGTGATTACAGGGGCCATGTATAATTGTGATGACAAAGGCCATGGAGCATTGTGATGACAGTTGTCATGGAGCATTGCGTTGAAAGGGGCATGGAGCATTGTGATGACAATGGTCATGGAGCATTGTGATGACTGGTATCATGGAGCATTTTTATGAAGAAGGTCATGGGGCAGTGTAATGACAAGTATCATGGAGCATGTGATGAAAGGAGTCATGGAGCATTGTGATTAAATGGATCATGAGGCATTTTGATGACAAGAGGCATGGAACATTGTGCTGACAGGGATCATGGAGCATTGTGATGAGAGGGGCCTTGGAGCATTATGATGATAGGCGTCATGGGGTATTGTGATGAGAGTGGTCATAGAGCATTGTGATGAAAGGGATCATGGAGCAATGTGATTACAGGGGCCATGGCACATTGTGAATGCATAGGCCATGGAGCAATGAAATGACAGGGGTCAAGGAGCATTGTGATGTAAGTTGTCATGGAGCATTGTGATGACAAGTGTCCATGAACATTGTGATGACATGGTTTATGGAGCATTGTGATGACAAGTGCCATGGCGAATTGTGATGACAGGTGTCATGGGTCATTGTGATGACAGTGCTCATATAGAATTGTGTGGAAAGGTATCATGGAGGACTCTGATGACAAGGGCCGTGGAGCACAGTGATGAGAGTGGTCATCTAGAATTGTGATGAAATATACCAGGGAGCATTTTGATGACAGGGGTCGTGGAGCACCGCAATTACAGGGGCCATGGAGCATTGTGAATACAAAGGTCATGGAGCATTGAGATGACAGAGGTCATGGATCATTGTGATGACAAGGGTCTTGGAACCTTGTGATGACACGGTTCAGGGAGCATTGTGATGACAAGGTTCATCAAGAATTGTGATGACAGCGGTCATGGAGCATTGTGAGGACAAAGGCCATGGAACATTTTGATGACAAGAATTCTGGAGCACTGTGATGACAAGCGCATGGAGCATTGTGATTATAGGGACAATGGAGCATTGTGATGACAAGGGTCTTGGAGCATTGTGATGACAGGGGTCATGGAGCATTGTGATGAAAGGGATCATGGAGCAATGTGATTACAGGGGCCATGGAGCATTTTGAATGCATAGGCCATGGAGCACTGTGATGACAGGGGTCATGGAGCCTTCTGATGAATGTGGTCATAGTTCATTGTGATGATAAGTGTCCAGGAACAGTGTGATGACATGGATCATGGAGCATTGTGATGAGAAGTGATCTGGAGCATTGCGATGACAAGGGTATGGAGCATTGTGATTACAGGGGCCAGGGAGCATTGAGATTACAAGGGCAGGGAACATTGTGATGAGAGCGGTCATGGATCATTGTGATGAGATCTGTCATGGAACATTGTGCTGACAGGGGCCATAGAGCATTGTGATGACAGGTGTCATGTGGCCTTGTGATGAGAGTGGTCATAGAGCATTGTGATGAAAAGGATCATGGAGCAATGTGATTACAGGGGCCATGGAGCATTGTGAATACATAGGCCATGGAGCATTGTGATGACAGGGGTCAAGGAGCATTGTGATGAAAGTGGTCATGGAGCATTGTGATGACACGGGCATGGAGCATTATGATGACAAGAGTTCTGGAGCATTGTGATGAAAAGGGTATGGAGCATTGTGATTACAGGGGACCAGGAGCATTGTGATTACATGGGCAGTGAATATTGTGATGACAGGCGTTCATGGAGCACTGTGATGACAAATGTCATGGAACATTGTGATGACAGGGTTCATGGACCATTGTGATGAGAGGGGCCTTGGAGCATTATGATGATAGACGTCATTGGGTATTGTGATGAGTGTGGTTCTAGAATATTTTGATGAAATAGATCATGGAGCAATGTGATGACAGGTGCCATGGAGCATTGTGAATGCATAGGCCATGGAGCAATGAAATGACAGTGGTCAAGGAACATGGTGATGTAAGTTGTCATGGAGCATTGTGATGACATGTGTCCATGAACATTGTGATGACATGGTTCATGGAGCATTGTGATGACAAGTGCCATGGCGAATTGTGATGACAGGTGTCATGGGGCATTTTGATGACAGCGGTCATGTAGAATTGTGATGAAAGGTATCATGGAGGACTCTGATGACAGGGGCCGTGGAGCACTGTGATGACAGTGGTCATCTAGAATTGTGATGACATATACCAAGGAGCATTGTGATGACAGGGGTCATGGAGCCCCGCAATTATAGAGGCCATGGAGCATTGTGAATACAAAGGTCATGGAGCATTGAGATGACAGGGGTGATGGCTAATTGTGATGACATGGTTCATGGAGCATTGTGATGACAAGGTTCATCAAGCATTGTGATGACAGGGGTCATGGAGCATTGTGATGACTGGTATCATGGAGCATTGTTATGAAGAAGGTCATGGGGCAGTGTAATGACAAGTATCATGGAGCATGTGATGAAAGGAGCCATGGAGCATTGTGATTAAATGGATCATGAGGCATTTTGATGACAAGAGTCATGGAACATTGTGATGAGAGGGATCATGGAGCATTGTGATGACAAGGGCTATGGAGCATTGTGATGACTGGGGTCATGGGGCATGGTGATGACAGTGGTCATGGAGCATTGTGATGACGAAGACCACGGAGCATTGTGATGACAGGTGTCATGGAGAATTGTGATGAAAGGGGTCATGGATCACTACGATGACATGGGTAATGGAGCATTGTGATGATAGGGGCATGGAGCATTGTGATGACAGGGGTCATGCAGCATTGTGAAGACAGGGGTCATGCAGCATTGTGATGACATGGGCATGGAGCATAGTGATGACAAAGTTCTGGAGCATTTTGATGACAAGGGCATGGATCATTGTGATTACAGTGGCCATGAAACATTGAGATGACAAGGGAATGGAGCATTGTGATGAAAGTGGTCCTGGAGAATTGTGAGGAAACAGGTCATGGATTATTGGGCTGGAAGGAAACCTGGAGCCTTGTGATGACAAGTGCCATGGAGCATTTTAATGAAAGGGGTACTGGAGCATTGTATGGAAATGGTTCATGGATCATCGTGATTACACGGATCATGGAATGGAATATTGTGATGAGAAGGGTTTTGGAGCATTGTGATGACAGGGGTCATGGAGCACTGTAATAGCAGGGGTGATGGGGCATTGTGATGACAGGGGCATGGAGCATTGTGATGACAGAAGTCATAGAATATTGTGATGACAAGGGCCATGGAGCATTGTCATAAAAGGTCTTATCTGGCATTGTGATGAGAGTGGTCATGGAGCATTGTGATAAAAGTTGTCATGAAGCACTGTTATTACAGGGACCATGTAGAATTTTAATGACAAAGGCCATGGAGCACTGTGATGACAGGCATCATGGAGCAATTTGATGAAAGTGGTCATGGAGCATTGTGAGGAAATGCGCCATGGAACATTGTGAAGACAAGTGTCCTGGAGTATTGTGATGACAAGGGCCATGGCCAATTCTGATGACAGGTGTCATGGAGCACTGTGATGACAGTGGTCATCTCTCATTATGATGAAAGGTATCACGGAGCACTGTGATGACAGGTGCCATGGAGCATTGCGATGACAAGGGCATGGAGCATTATGATGAGAAGTGATCTGGAGCATTGCTATGACAAGGGTATGGAGCATTGTGATTACAGGGGCCAGGGAGCATTGAGATGACAAGGGCAGGGAACATTGTGATGACAGCGGTCATGGATGATTGTGATGAGATCTGTCATGGAACATTCTGCTGACAGGGGCTATAGAGCATTGTGATGACAGGTGTCATGTGGCCTTGTGAGGACAGTGGTCATAGAGCATTGTGATGAAAAGGATCATGGAGCAATGTGAATACAGGGGCCATGGAGCATTGTGAATACATAGGCCATGGAGCATTGTGATGACAGGGGTCAAGGAGCATTGTGATGAAAGTGGTCATGGAGCATTTTGATGACACGGGCATGGAGCATTATGATGACAAGAGTTCTGGAGTATTGTGATGAAAAGGGTATGGAGCATTGTGATTACAGGGGACCAGGAGCATTGTGATTACATGGGCAGTGAATATTGTGATGACAGGGGTTCATGGAGCACTGTGATGACAAGTGTCATGGGACATTGTGATGACAGGGTTCATGGAGCATTGTGATGAGAGGGGCCTTGGAGCATTATGATGATAGGCGTCATTGGGTATTGTGATGAGAGTGGTCATAGAATATTGTGATGAAAAGGATCATGGAGCAATGTGATTACAGGTGCCATGGAGCATTGTGAATGCATAGGCCATGGAGCAATGAAATGACAGTGGTCAAGGAGCATGGTGATGTAAGTTGTCATGGAGCATTGTGATGACATGTGTCCATGAACATTGTGATGACATGGTTCATGGAGCATTGTGATGACAAGTGCCATGGCGAATTGTGATGACAGGTGTCATGGGGCATTTTGATGACAGTGGTCATGTAGAATTGTGATGAAAGGTATCATGGAGGACTCTGATGACAGGGGCCGTGGAGCACTGTGATGACAGTGGTCATCTAGAATTGTGATGAAATATACCAAGGAGCATTGTGATAACAGGGGTCATGGAGCCCCGCAATTATAGAGGCCATGGAGCATTGTGAATACAAAGGTCATGGAGCATTGAGATGACAGGGGTGATGGCTAATTGTGATGACACGTTTCATGGAGCATTGTGATGACAAGGTTCATCAAGCATTGTGATGACAGGGGTCATGGAGCATTGTGATGACAAAGGCCATGGAACATTTTGATGACAATAATTCTGGAGCACTGTGATGAGAAGCACATGGAGCATTGTGATTATAGGGACGATGGAGCATTTTGATGACAGGTGTCATGGAGCAATTTGATGAAAGGGTTCATAAGGAATGGTAATGACAATGGCCATGGAGTATTGTGGTGAAGGGGTCAGCGAGGATTGTGATGAAAATGGTTATTGAGCATTGTGGTGGAAACGGCCAAGGAGCTTTGTGATGATAAGTGTCATGGAGCATCGTGATGACAAGGGCCATGGATCATTGTGATGAAAGGTGTCAGTGAACATTGTGATGAAAACGGTCATTCAGCATTGTGATGTTAAGCGCCATGGAGCATTGTGATGACAAGGCTCAAGGAGCATTGTGATGACAAGTGTCATGGTATATTGTGATGACATTGGCTTGAAGCATTGTGATGACAAGACTTCGGGTTCATTGTGATGACAGGGGCACGGAGCAATGTGATGACAAGGCGCATGGAGCATTGTGATGAAACAGATACTGGAGCATTGTGATGAGAGGGGTCATGGATCATTGTGATTACATGGGCCATGGAGCATTGTGAAGACAAGGGTCTTAGAGCATTGTGACGATGGGATCATGGAGCATTGTGATAAAAGTGGTCATGGAGCACTCTGATTACAGGGGCCATGGAGCATGGTGGTGACAAATGCCATGGAGCATTCTCATGACAGGTGTCAAGGAGCAATGTGATGAAATGGGTCATGGATCATTGTGATGACATGAGTCTTGGAGAATTGTGATGACTTAGGTCATGGGGCTTTTTGATGACAGGGGGCATGGAATATCGTGATGAAAGTTGTCAAGGAACACTGTGATGACAGTGCTCATTGAGCATTTTGATGACACGGTCATGGAATCTTGTGATTACAGGGGCCATGGAGCATTGTGATGAACAGGGTCATGGAGCATTCTGATAACAGGGGTCATGGAGCATTGTGATCACAAGGACCATGTAGTGTCGTGATGACAGGTGTCATGGGGCTTTGGAATGAAAAGGATCATGGAGCACTGTGATGACTGGGGCCATGGAGCATTGTGATGACAAAAGCCATGGAGCTTTGTGATGACAGGTGTCATGGAGCATTGTGATGAAAGGGGTCATAGGGAATTGTAATGACAAGGGCCATGGAGCATTGTGATGACAAGGGTTATGGAGCATTGTGATGAGAGGTGTCATGGAGCATTGTGATCACAAAGACCATGGACTATTGTGATGACAGGTGTCATGAGGCATTGTGATGACAGTGGTCATAGAGCATTGTGATGACAAGTGTCATGGAGCATTGTAATGACAAGAGGAATTGAGCATTGTGATGAATGTGGTACTTGAGCATTGTGAGGAAAGGTTTCATGGATCATTGTGATTACAGCAATCATGGGGTAATGTGATGACAAAGGTCATGGAGCACTGTGATGAGCAGGGCCATGAAAATTGTGATCACAAGGGCCATGGAACACTGTGATGACAGGGGTCATGGGTTATTTTGATGTCAAGTGGGATGGAATATTGTGATGAAAATGGTCATGGAGCATTTTGATGAGAAGCACAATGGAGCAGTGTGATGACAAGGGCCATGGAGCATTGTGATGAAAGGGGTCATGGAGCATTGTGATGAAGGGGGTCATGGAGCATTGGTGTGAAAGGGATCATGGGACATTGAGATGAGAAGCGCTATGGAGCATACTGATGACAAGGGCCCTGGAGCATTGTGATGACACAGGCATGGAGCATTGTGATGACAAGAGTTCGGAAACATTGCCATGACAAGGGCATGGAACATTGTGATTACAGGGGCCAGAGAGCATTGTGATGACAAGGGCATGGAGCATTTTGATGAATAGGGTCATGGATCAGTGTGACTACAGGGATCATGGAGCATTGTGATGACAAGGGTCATGGAGCATTGTGATGAGAATGGCCATGGAGTATTGTGATGACAGGGTTCAAGGGGCCTTTTGATGACAGGGGTCATGGAGCATTGTGATGAAAGGGGTCATGGAGCACTCTGATTACAGGGGCCATGGAGGATGTTGATGACAAAGGCCATGGAGCATTCTGATGACAAGTGTCAAGGAGCATTATGATGAATTGGGTCATGGATCATTGCCAGGATAGGTGTCATGGAACATTGTGATGATATGGGCATGGAGAACTGTGATGAGAGTGGTCATGGAACAATGTGCTGAAAGGCGTCCTGGAGCATTGTGATGACAAGGGCCCTGGAGCATTGTGATGACACGGGCATGGATCATTGTGATGACAAGAGTTCTGGAGCATTGTCATGACAAGGGATTGGAGCTTTGTGATTACAGGGCCATGGAGCATTTTGATTAAAAGTGCAAGGAGCATTGTGATGAAAGAGGTATTGGAGCATTGTGAGGAAAGGGTTCATGGAACACTGTGATTAAAATGATCATGGAGCATTGTGATGACAAAGGTCATGGAGCACTGTGATGAGCAGGGCCATGAAAATTGTGATCACAAGGGCCATGGAACACTGTGATGACAGGGGTCATGGGTTATTTTGATGTCAAGCGGGATGGAATATTGTGATGAAAATGGTCATGGAGCATTTTGATGAGAAGCACAATGGAGCAGTGTGATGACAAGGACCATGGAGCATTGTGATGAAAGGGGTCATGGAGCATTGTGATGAAGGGTGTCATGGAGCATTGGTGTGAAAGGGATCATGGGACATTGAGATGAGAAGCGCTATGGAGCATACTGATGACAAGGGCCCTGGAGCATTGTGATGACACAGGCATGGAGCATTGTGATGACAAGAGTTCGGAAACATTGCCATGACAAGGGCATGGAACATTGTGATTACAGGGGCCAGAGAGCATTGTGATGACAAGGGCATGGAGCATTTTGATGAATAGGGTCATGGATCAGTGTGACTACAGGGATCATGGAGCATTGTGATGACAAGGGTCATGGAGCATTGTGATGAGAATGGCCATGGAGTATTGTGATGACAGGGTTCAAGGGGCCTTTTGATGACAGGTGTCATGGAGCATTGTGATGAAAGGGGTCATGGAGCACTCTGATTACAGGGGCCATGGAGGATGTTGATGACAAAGGCCATGGAGCATTCTGATGACAAGTGTCAAGGAGCATTATGATGAATTGGGTCATGGATCATTGCCAGGATAGGCGTCATGGAACATTGTGATGATATGGGCATGGAGAACTGTGATGAGAGTGGTCATGGAACAATGTGCTGAAAGGCGTCCTGGAGCATTGTGATGACAAGGGCCCTGGAGCATTGTGATGACACGGGCATGGATCATTGTGATGACAAGAGTTCTGGAGCATTGTCATGACAAGGGATTGGAGCTTTGTGATTACAGGGCCATGAAGCATTTTGATTAAAAGTGCAAGGAGCATTGTGATGTAAGAGGTATTGGAGCATTGTGAGGAAAGGGTTCATGGAACACTGTGATTAAAATGATCATGGAGCATTGTGATGACAAAGGTCATGGAGCATTGTAATGACAGAAGTCATAGAATATTGTGATGACCACGACCATGGAGAATTGTGATGAAAGGGGTTATCTGGCATTGTGATGAGAGTGGTCATGGAGCATTGTGATTACAGTTGTCATGAAGCACTGTTATTACAGGGGCCGTGTACAATTTTGATGACAAAGGCCATGGAGCATTGTGATGACAGGCATCAGGGAACATTGTGATGAAATGGGCATGGAGCATTGTGAAGAAAAGCGCCATGGAGCATTGTAATGACAAGTGTCCTGGAGCATTGTGATGACACAGGCAAGGAGAATTGTGATGAGATGGGCTCTGCATCATTGTGATGACAAGTACATGGAGCGTTGTTATTACATGGGCCATGGAGCATTTGATGACATGGTCATGGACCATGTGATGACAAGGGGCATGGAGCATTGTGATGAAAGCGTTCATGGGTCATTGTGATTACAGGGATCATGGAGCATTGTGATGACAAGGGTCATGGAACATTGTGATGAAAGTGGTCATGGAGCATTGTGATGCCAAGAGTATGGAGAATTGTGGTGACCTGAGTTCTGGAATATCTTGATGTCAAGGGCATGGAGAATTGTGATTAGAGGGGCCATGTAGCATTGTGATGACAACTGCATGGAGCACTGTGATGACAAGGGGCATGGAGAATTATGATGAAAGGCGTCCTGGAGCATTGTGAGGAAAGGTGTCATGGATCATTGTGATTACAGCGATAATGAAGCATTGTAATGACAGGGTTCATGGAGCATTGTGATGAGAAGGGCCATGGAGCATTGTGATTACAGGGGTGATGGGGCATTGTGAAGAGTGGGGTCATGGAGCAATGTGATGAAACAGGTCATGGAGCACTGTGATTAGAGGGGCCATGGAGCATTGTGATGACAAAGGCCCTGGAGCATTCTGATGACAGGTGCCATGCAGCATTGAGATGAAACGGGTCATGGATCATTGTGATGACAGGTGTCATGGAGCATTGTTATGAAAGTGGTCATGGAGCACTGTGATTAAATGGATCCTGGGCCATTGTGATGACAAGAGCATGTATAATTTTGATGACTAGTGGCATAGAGACTTGGAATGAATGGGGTACTGGAGCATTGTGAGGAAACGTGCCATGGAGCATTGTGATTATAAGGCATGGAGCACTGTGATAACAAGTGACATGAGCATTGTGATGAAAGAGGTTTTGGAGCATTGTGAGGAAAGGGGTCATGGATCATTGTGATTACTCGGATCATGGAGCATTGTGATGACCTTGGTCATCTGGCATTGTGATGACAGTGCTCATGGAGCATTGTGATGAAAGGTGTCTTGGAGAACTGTGATCAAAGGGGCCATGGAGCATTGTGATGACATGTGTCATACAGCATTGTGATGAGAGTGGTCATGGAGCATTGTGAAGACAAAGGAATGGAGCATTGTGATGACATGACTTCTGGAGCATTTTGATGACAAGGGCATGGAGAATTGTGATTACAGGGGCCATGGTGCATTGTGATGACAACTGCATTCAGCATTGTGATGACAAGGGGCATGGGGCATTGTGATGAAAGGCGAACTGGAGCCTTGTGAAGAAAAGTGTCATGGGTCATTGTGATTACAGCGATCATGGAACATTGTGATGACAGTGGTCATGGAGCATTGTAATGACAGGGGCAATGGGGCATTGTGATGACAGTGGTCATGTAGCATTGTGATGAAAGGGGTCATGGAGCACTGTGATTACAGGGGCCATGTATAATTTTGATGACAAAGGCCATGGAGCATTGTGATGACAGTTGTCATGGAGCATTGCATTGAAAGGGGCATGGAACATTGTGATGACAATGGTCATGGAGCATTGTGATGACTGGTATCATGGAGCATTGTTATGAAGAAGGTCATGGGGCAGTGTAATGACAAGTATCATGGAGCATGTGATGAAAGGAGTCATGGAGCATTGTGATTAAATGGATCATGAGGCATTTTGATGACAAGAGGCATGGAACATTGTGATGACAGGGATCATGGAGCATTGTGATGAGAGGGGCCTTGGAGCATTATGATGATAGGCGTCATGGGGTATTGTGATGAGAGTGGTCATAGAGCATTGTGATGAAAGGGATCATGGAGCAATGTGATTACAGGGGCCATGGCACATTGTGAATGCATAGGCCATGGAGCAATGAAATGACAGGGGTCAAGGAGCATTGTGATGTAAGTTGTCATGGAGCATTGTGATGACAAGTGTCCATGAACATTGTGATGACATGGTTTATGGAGCATTGTGATGACAAGTGCCATGGCGAATTGTGATGACAGGTGTCATGGGTCGTTGTGATGACAGTGCTCATATAGAATTGTGTGGAAATGTATCATGGAGGACTCTGATGACAGGGGCCGTGGAGCACAGTGATGAGAGTGGTCATCTAGAATTGTGATGAAATATACCAGGGAGCATTTTGATGACAGGGGTCGTGGAGCACCGCAATTACAGGGGCCATGGAGCATTGTGAATACAAAGGTCATGGAGCATTGAGATGACAGAGGTCATGGATCATTGTGATGACAAGGGTCTTGGAACCTTGTGATGACACGGTTCAGGGAGCATTGTGATGACAAGGTTCATCAAGAATTGTGATGACAGCGGTCATGGAGCATTGTGAGGACAAAGGCCATGGAACATTTTGATGACAAGAATTCTGGAGCACTGTGATGACAAGCGCATGGAGCATTGTGATTATAGGGACAATGGAGCATTGTGATGACAAGGGTCTTGGAGCATTGTGATGACAGGGGTCATGGAGCATTGTGATGAAAGGGATCATGGAGCAATGTGATTACAGGGGCCATGGAGCATTTTGAATGCATAGGCCATGGAGCACTGTGATGACAGGGGTCATGGAGCCTTCTGATGAATGTGGTCATAGTTCATTGTGATGATAAGTGTCCAGGAACAGTGTGATGACATGGATCATGGAGCATTGTGATGAGAAGTGATCTGGAGCATTGCGATGACAAGGGTATGGAGCATTGTGATTACAGGGGCCAGGGAGCATTGAGATTACAAGGGCAGGGAACATTGTGATGAGAGCGGTCATGGATCATTGTGATGAGATCTGTCATGGAACATTGTGCTGACAGGGGCCATAGAGCATTGTGATGACAGGTGTCATGTGGCCTTGTGATGAGAGTGGTCATAGAGCATTGTGATGAAAAGGATCATGGAGCAATGTGATTACAGGGGCCATGGAGCATTGTGAATACATAGGCCATGGAGCATTGTGATGACAGGGGTCAAGGAGCATTGTGATGAAAGTGGTCATGGAGCATTGTGATGACACGGGCATGGAGCATTATGATGACAAGAGTTCTGGAGCATTGTGATGAAAAGGGTATGGAGCATTGTGATTACAGGGGACCAGGAGCATTGTGATTACATGGGCAGTGAATATTGTGATGACAGGCGTTCATGGAGCACTGTGATGACAAATGTCATGGAACATTGTGATGACAGGGTTCATGGAGCATTGTGATGAGAGGGGCCTTGGAGCATTATGATGATAGACGTCATTGGGTATTGTGATGAGTGTGGTTCTAGAATATTTTGATGAAATAGATCATGGAGCAATGTGATGACAGGTGCCATGGAGCATTGTGAATGCATAGGCCATGGAGCAATGAAATGACAGTGGTCAAGGAACATGGTGATGTAAGTTGTCATGGAGCATTGTGATGACATGTGTCCATGAACATTGTGATGACATGGTTCATGGAGCATTGTGATGACAAGTGCCATGGCGAATTGTGATGACAGGTGTCATGGGGCATTTTGATGACAGCGGTCATGTAGAATTGTGATGAAAGGTATCATGGAGGACTCTGATGACAGGGGCCGTGGAGCACTGTGATGACAGTGGTCATCTAGAATTGTGATGACATATACCAAGGAGCATTGTGATGACAGGGGTCATGGAGCCCCGCAATTATAGAGGCCATGGAGCATTGTGAATACAAAGGTCATGGAGCATTGAGATGACAGGGGTGATGGCTAATTGTGATGACATGGTTCATGGAGCATTGTGATGACAAGGTTCATCAAGCATTGTGATGACAGGGGTCATGGAGCATTGTGATGACTGGTATCATGGAGCATTGTTATGAAGAAGGTCATGGGGCAGTGTAATGACAAGTATCATGGAGCATGTGATGAAAGGAGCCATGGAGCATTGTGATTAAATGGATCATGAGGCATTTTGATGACAAGAGTCATGGAACATTGTGATGAGAGGGATCATGGAGCATTGTGATGACAAGGGCTATGGAGCATTGTGATGACTGGGGTCATGGGGCATGGTGATGACAGTGGTCATGGAGCATTGTGATGACGAAGACCACGGAGCATTGTGATGACAGGTGTCATGGAGAATTGTGATGAAAGGGGTCATGGATCACTACGATGACATGGGTCATGGAGCATTGTGATGATAGGGGCATGGAGCATTGTGATGACAGGGGTCATGCAGCATTGTGAAGACAGGGGTCATGCAGCATTGTGATGACATGGGCATGGAGCATAGTGATGACAAAGTTCTGGAGCATTTTGATGACAAGGGCATGGATCATTGTGATTACAGTGGCCATGAAACATTGAGATGACAAGGGAATGGAGCATTGTGATGAAAGTGGTCCTGGAGAATTGTGAGGAAACAGGTCATGGATTATTGGGCTGGAAGGAAACCTGGAGCCTTGTGATGACAAGTGCCATGGAGCATTTTAATGAAAGGGGTACTGGAGCATTGTATGGAAATGGTTCATGGATCATCGTGATTACACGGATCATGGAATGGAATATTGTGATGAGAAGGGTTTTGGAGCATTGTGATGACAGGGGTCATGGAGCACTGTAATAGCAGGGGTGATGGGGCATTGTGATGACAGGGGCATGGAGCATTGTGATGACAGAAGTCATAGAATATTGTGATGACAAGGGCCATGGAGCATTGTCATAAAAGGTCTTATCTGGCATTGTGATGAGAGTGGTCATGGAGCATTGTGATAAAAGTTGTCATGAAGCACTGTTATTACAGGGACCATGTAGAATTTTAATGACAAAGGCCATGGAGCACTGTGATGACAGGCATCATGGAGCAATTTGATGAAAGTGGTCATGGAGCATTGTGAGGAAATGCGCCATGGAACATTGTGAAGACAAGTGTCCTGGAGCATTGTGATGACAAGGGCCATGGCCAATTCTGATGACAGGTGTCATGGAGCACTGTGATGACAGTGGTCATCTCTCATTATGATGAAAGGTATCACGGAGCACTGTGATGACAGGTGCCATGGAGCATTGCGATGACAAGGGCATGGAGCATTATGATGAGAAGTGATCTGGAGCATTGCTATGACAAGGGTATGGAGCATTGTGATTACAGGGGCCAGGGAGCATTGAGATGACAAGGGCAGGGAACATTGTGATGACAGCGGTCATGGATGATTGTGATGAGATCTGTCATGGAACATTCTGCTGACAGGGGCTATAGAGCATTGTGATGACAGGTGTCATGTGGCCTTGTGAGGACAGTGGTCATAGAGCATTGTGATGAAAAGGATCATGGAGCAATGTGAATACAGGGGCCATGGAGCATTGTGAATACATAGGCCATGGAGCATTGTGATGACAGGGGTCAAGGAGCATTGTGATGAAAGTGGTCATGGAGCATTTTGATGACACGGGCATGGAGCATTATGATGATAAGAGTTCTGGAGTATTGTGATGAAAAGGGTATGGAGCATTGTGATTACAGGGGACCAGGAGCATTGTGATTACATGGGCAGTGAATATTGTGATGACAGGGGTTCATGGAGCACTGTGATGACAAGTGTCATGGAACATTGTGATGACAGGGTTCATGGAGCATTGTGATGAGAGGGGCCTTGGAGCATTATGATGATAGGCGTCATTGGGTATTGTGATGAGAGTGGTCATAGAATATTGTGATGAAAAGGATCATGGAGCAATGTGATTACAGGTGCCATGGAGCATTGTGAATGCATAGGCCATGGAGCAATGAAATGACAGTGGTCAAGGAGCATGGTGATGTAAGTTGTCATGGAGCATTGTGATGACATGTGTCCATGAACATTGTGATGACATGGTTCATGGAGCATTGTGATGACAAGTGCCATGGCGAATTGTGATGACAGGTGTCATGGGGCATTTTGATGACAGTGGTCATGTAGAATTGTGATGAAAGGTATCATGGAGGACTCTGATGACAGGGGCCGTGGAGCACTGTGATGACAGTGGTCATCTAGAATTGTGATGAAATATACCAAGGAGCATTGTGATAACAGGGGTCATGGAGCCCCGCAATTATAGAGGCCATGGAGCATTGTGAATACAAAGGTCATGGAGCATTGAGATGACAGGGGTGATGGCTAATTGTGATGACACGTTTCATGGAGCATTGTGATGACAAGGTTCATCAAGCATTGTGATGACAGGGGTCATGGAGCATTGTGATGACAAAGGCCATGGAACATTTTGATGACAATAATTCTGGAGCACTGTGATGAGAAGCACATGGAGCATTGTGATTATAGGGACGATGGAGCATTTTGATGACAGGTGTCATGGAGCAATTTGATGAAAGGGTTCATAAGGAATTGTAATGACAATGGCCATGGAGTATTGTGGTGAAGGGGTCAGCGAGGATTGTGATGAAAATGGTTATTGAGCATTGTGGTGGAAACGGCCAAGGAGCTTTGTGATGATAAGTGTCATGGAGCATCGTGATGACAAGGGCCATGGATCATTGTGATGAAAGGTGTCAGTGAACATTGTGATGAAAACGGTCATTCAGCATTGTGATGTTAAGCGCCATGGAGCATTGTGATGACAAGGCTCAAGGAGCATTGTGATGACAAGTGTCATGGTATATTGTGATGACATTGGCTTGAAGCATTGTGATGACAAGACTTCGGGTTCATTGTGATGACAGGGGCACGGAGCAATGTGATGACAAGGCGCATGGAGCATTGTGATGAAACAGATACTGGAGCATTGTGATGAGAGGGGTCATGGATCATTGTGATTACATGGGCCATGGAGCATTGTGAAGACAAGGGTCTTAGAGCATTGTGACGATGGGATCATGGAGCATTGTGATAAAAGTGGTCATGGAGCACTCTGATTACAGGGGCCATGGAGCATGGTGGTGACAAATGCCATGGAGCATTCTCATGACAGGTGTCAAGGAGCAATGTGATGAAATGGGTCATGGATCATTGTGATGACATGAGTCTTGGAGAATTGTGATGACTTAGGTCATGGGGCTTTGTGATGACAGGGGGCATGGAATATCGTGATGAAAGTTGTCAAGATACACTGTGATGACAGTGCTCATTGAGCATTTTGATGACACGGTCATGGAGTCTTGTGATTACAGGGGCCATGGAGCATTGTGATGAACAGGGTCATGGAGCATTCTGATAACAGGGGTCATGGAGCATTGTGATCACAAGGACCATGTAGTGTCGTGATGACAGGTGTCATGGGGCTTTGGAATGAAAAGGATCATGGAGCACTGTGATGACTGGGGCCATGGAGCATTGTGATGACAAAAGCCATGGAGCTTTGTGATGACAGGTGTCATGGAGCATTGTGATGAAAGGGGTCATAGGGAATTGTAATGACAAGGGCCATGGAGCATTGTGATGACAAGGGTTATGGAGCATTGTGATGAGAGGTGTCATGGAGAATTGTGATCACAAAGACCATGGACTATTGTGATGACAGGTGTCATGAGGCATTGTGATGACAGTGGTCATAGAGCATTGTGATGACAAGTGTCATGGAGCATTGTAATGACAAGAGGAATTGAGCATTGTGATGAATGTGGTACTTGAGCATTGTGAGGAAAGGTTTCATGGATCATTGTGATTACAGCAATCATGGGGTAATGTGATGACAAAGGTCATGGAGCACTGTGATGAGCAGGGCCATGAAAATTGTGATCACAAGGGCCATGGAACACTGTGATGACAGGGGTCATGGGTTATTTTGATGTCAAGCGGGATGGAATATTGTGATGAAAATGGTCATGGAGCATTTTGATGAGAAGCACAATGGAGCAGTGTGATGACAAGGGCCATGGAGCATTGTGATGAAAGGGGTCATGGAGCATTGTGATGAAGGGGGTCATGGAGCATTGGTGTGAAAGGGATCATGGGACATTGAGATGAGAAGCGCTATGGAGCATACTGATGACAAGGGCCCTGGAGCATTGTGATGACACAGGCATGGAGCATTGTGATGACAAGAGTTCGGAAACATTGCCATGACAAGGGCATGGAACATTGTGATTACAGGGGCCAGAGAGCATTGTGATGACAAGGGCATGGAGCATTTTGATGAATAGGGTCATGGATCAGTGTGACTACAGGGATCATGGAGCATTGTGATGACAAGGGTCATGGAGCATTGTGATGAGAATGGCCATGGAGTATTGTGATGACAGGGTTCAAGGGGCCTTTTGATGACAGGGGTCATGGAGCATTGTGATGAAAGGGGTCATGGAGCACTCTGATTACAGGGGCCATGGAGGATGTTGATGACAAAGGCCATGGAGCATTCTGATGACAAGTGTCAAGGAGCATTATGATGAATTGGGTCATGGATCATTGCCAGGATAGGTGTCATGGAACATTGTGATGATATGGGCATGGAGAACTGTGATGAGAGTGGTCATGGAACAATGTGCTGAAAGGCGTCCTGGAGCATTGTGATGACAAGGGCCCTGGAGCATTGTGATGACACGGGCATGGATCATTGTGATGACAAGAGTTCTGGAGCATTGTCATGACAAGGGATTGGAGCTTTGTGATTACAGGGCCATGGAGCATTTTGATTAAAAGTGCAAGGAGCATTGTGATGAAAGAGGTATTGGAGCATTGTGAGGAAAGGGTTCATGGAACACTGTGATTAAAATGATCATGGAGCATTGTGATGACAAAGGTCATGGAGCACTGTGATGAGCAGGGCCATGAAAATTGTGATCACAAGGGCCATGGAACACTGTGATGACAGGGGTCATGGGTTATTTTGATGTCAAGCGGGATGGAATATTGTGATGAAAATGGTCATGGAGCATTTTGATGAGAAGCACAATGGAGCAGTGTGATGACAAGGACCATGGAGCATTGTGATGAAAGGGGTCATGGAGCATTGTGATGAAGGGTGTCATGGAGCATTGGTGTGAAAGGGATCATGGGACATTGAGATGAGAAGCGCTATGGAGCATACTGATGACAAGGGCCCTGGAGCATTGTGATGACACAGGCATGGAGCATTGTGATGACAAGAGTTCGGAAACATTGCCATGACAAGGGCATGGAACATTGTGATTACAGGGGCCAGAGAGCATTGTGATGACAAGGGCATGGAGCATTTTGATGAATAGGGTCATGGATCAGTGTGACTACAGGGATCATGGAGCATTGTGATGACAAGGGTCATGGAGCATTGTGATGAGAATGGACATGGAGTATTGTGATGACAGGGTTCAAGGGGCCTTTTGATGACAGGTGTCATGGAGCATTGTGATGAAAGGGGTCATGGAGCACTCTGATTACAGGGGCCATGGAGGATGTTGATGACAAAGGCCATGGAGCATTCTGATGACAAGTGTCAAGGAGCATTATGATGAATTGTGTCATGGATCATTGCCAGGATAGGCGTCATGGAACATTGTGATGATATGGGCATGGAGAACTGTGATGAGAGTGGTCATGGAACAATGTGCTGAAAGGCGTCCTGGAGCATTGTGATGACAAGGGCCCTGGAGCATTGTGATGACACGGGCATGGATCATTGTGATGACAAGAGTTCTGGAGCATTGTCATGACAAGGGATTGGAGCTTTGTGATTACAGGGCCATGAAGCATTTTGATTAAAAGTGCAAGGAGCATTGTGATGAAAGAGGTATTGGAGCATTGTGAGGAAAGGGTTCATGGAACACTGTGATTAAAATGATCATGGAGCATTGTGATGACAAAGGTCATGGAGCATTGTAATGACAGAAGTCATAGAATATTGTGATGACCACGACCATGGAGAATTGTGATGAAAGGGGTTATCTGGCATTGTGATGAGAGTGGTCATGGAGCATTGTGATTACAGTTGTCATGAAGCACTGTTATTACAGGGGCCGTGTACAATTTTGATGACAAAGGCCATGGAGCATTGTGATGACAGGCATCAGGGAACATTGTGATGAAATGGGCATGGAGCATTGTGAAGAAAAGCGCCATGGAGCATTGTAATGACAAGTGTCCTGGAGCATTGTGATGACACAGGCAAGGAGAATTGTGATGAGATGGGCTCTGCATCATTGTGATGACAAGTACATGGAGCGTTGTTATTACATGGGCCATGGAGCATTTGATGACATGGTCATGGACCATGTGATGACAAGGGGCATGGAGCATTGTGATGAAAGCGTTCATGGGTCATTGTGATTACAGGGATCATGGAGCATTGTGATGACAAGGGTCATGGAACATTGTGATGAAAGTGGTCATGGAGCATTGTGATGCCAAGAGTATGGAGAATTGTGGTGACCTGAGTTCTGGAATATCTTGATGTCAAGGGCATGGAGAATTGTGATTAGAGGGGCCATGTAGCATTGTGATGACAACTGCATGGAGCACTGTGATGACAAGGGGCATGGAGAATTATGATGAAAGGCGTCCTGGAGCATTGTGAGGAAAGGTGTCATGGATCATTGTGATTACAGCGATAATGAAGCATTGTAATGACAGGGTTCATGGAGCATTGTGATGAGAAGGGCCATGGAGCATTGTGATTACAGGGGTGATGGGGCATTGTGAAGAGTGGGGTCATGGAGCAATGTGATGAAACAGGTCATGGAGCACTGTGATTAGAGGGGCCATGGAGCATTGTGATGACAAAGGCCCTGGAGCATTCTGATGACAGGTGCCATGCAGCATTGAGATGAAACGGGTCATGGATCATTGTGATGACAGGTGTCATGGAGCATTGTTATGAAAGTGGTCATGGAGCACTGTGATTAAATGGATCCTGGGCCATTGTGATGACAAGAGCATGTATAATTTTGATGACTAGTGGCATAGAGACTTGGAATGAATGGGGTACTGGAGCATTGTGAGGAAACGTGCCATGGAGCATTGTGATTATAAGGCATGGAGCACTGTGATAACAAGTGACATGAGCATTGTGATGAAAGAGGTTTTGGAGCATTGTGAGGAAAGGGGTCATGGATCATTGTGATTACTCGGATCATGGAGCATTGTGATGACCTTGGTCATCTGGCATTGTGATGACAGTGCTCATGGAGCATTGTGATGAAAGGTGTCTTGGAGAACTGTGATCAAAGGGGCCATGGAGCATTGTGATGACATGTGTCATACAGCATTGTGATGAGAGTGGTCATGGAGCATTGTGAAGACAAAGGAATGGAGCATTGTGATGACATGACTTCTGGAGCATTTTGATGACAAGGGCATGGAGAATTGTGATTACAGGGGCCATGGTGCATTGTGATGACAACTGCATTCAGCATTGTGATGACAAGGGGCATGGGGCATTGTGATGAAAGGCGAACTGGAGCCTTGTGAAGAAAAGTGTCATGGGTCATTGTGATTACAGCGATCATGGAACATTGTGATGACAGTGGTCATGGAGCATTGTAATGACAGGGGCAATGGGGCATTGTGATGACAGTGGTCATGTAGCATTGTGATGAAAGGGGTCATGGAGCACTGTGATTACAGGGGCCATGTATAATTGTGATGACAAAGGCCATGGAGCATTGTGATGACAGTTGTCATGGAGCATTGCGTTGAAAGGGGCATGGAGCATTGTGATGACAATGGTCATGGAGCATTGTGATGACTGGTATCATGGAGCATTTTTATGAAGAAGGTCATGGGGCAGTGTAATGACAAGTATCATGGAGCATGTGATGAAAGGAGTCATGGAGCATTGTGATTAAATGGATCATGAGGCATTTTGATGACAAGAGGCATGGAACATTGTGATGACAGGGATCATGGAGCATTGTGATGAGAGGGGCCTTGGAGCATTATGATGATAGGCGTCATGGGGTATTGTGATGAGAGTGGTCATAGAGCATTGTGATGAAAGGGATCATGGAGCAATGTGATTACAGGGGCCATGGCACATTGTGAATGCATAGGCCATGGAGCAATGAAATGACAGGGGTCAAGGAGCATTGTGATGTAAGTTGTCATGGAGCATTGTGATGACAAGTGTCCATGAACATTGTGATGACATGGTTTATGGAGCATTGTGATGACAAGTGCCATGGCGAATTGTGATGACAGGTGTCATGGGTCATTGTGATGACAGTGCTCATATAGAATTGTGTGGAAAGGTATCATGGAGGACTCTGATGACAGGGGCCGTGGAGCACAGTGATGAGAGTGGTCATCTAGAATTGTGATGAAATATACCAGGGAGCATTTTGATGACAGGGGTCGTGGAGCACCGCAATTACAGGGGCCATGGAGCATTGTGAATACAAAGGTCATGGAGCATTGAGATGACAGAGGTCATGGATCATTGTGATGACAAGGGTCTTGGAACCTTGTGATGACACGGTTCAGGGAGCATTGTGATGACAAGGTTCATCAAGAATTGTGATGACAGCGGTCATGGAGCATTGTGAGGACAAAGGCCATGGAACATTTTGATGACAAGAATTCTGGAGCACTGTGATGACAAGCGCATGGAGCATTGTGATTATAGGGACAATGGAGCATTGTGATGACAAGGGTCTTGGAGCATTGTGATGACAGGGGTCATGGAGCATTGTGATGAAAGGGATCATGGAGCAATGTGATTACAGGGGCCATGGAGCATTTTGAATGCATAGGCCATGGAGCACTGTGATGACAGGGGTCATGGAGCCTTCTGATGAATGTGGTCATAGTTCATTGTGATGATAAGTGTCCAGGAACAGTGTGATGACATGGATCATGGAGCATTGTGATGAGAAGTGATCTGGAGCATTGCGATGACAAGGGTATGGAGCATTGTGATTACAGGGGCCAGGGAGCATTGAGATTACAAGGGCAGGGAACATTGTGATGAGAGCGGTCATGGATCATTGTGATGAGATCTGTCATGGAACATTGTGCTGACAGGGGCCATAGAGCATTGTGATGACAGGTGTCATGTGGCCTTGTGATGAGAGTGGTCATAGAGCATTGTGATGAAAAGGATCATGGAGCAATGTGATTACAGGGGCCATGGAGAATTGTGAATACATAGGCCATGGAGCATTGTGATGACAGGGGTCAAGGAGCATTGTGATGAAAGTGGTCATGGAGCATTGTGATGACACGGGCATGGAGCATTATGATGACAAGAGTTCTGGAGCATTGTGATGAAAAGGGTATGGAGCATTGTGATTACAGGGGACCAGGAGCATTGTGATTACATGGGCAGTGAATATTGTGATGACAGGCGTTCATGGAGCACTGTGATGACAAATGTCATGGAACATTGTGATGACAGGGTTCATGGACCATTGTGATGAGAGGGGCCTTGGAGCATTATGATGATAGACGTCATTGGGTATTGTGATGAGTGTGGTTCTAGAATATTTTGATGAAATAGATCATGGAGCAATGTGATGACAGGTGCCATGGAGCATTGTGAATGCATAGGCCATGGAGCAATGAAATGACAGTGGTCAAGGAACATGGTGATGTAAGTTGTCATGGAGCATTGTGATGACATGTGTCCATGAACATTGTGATGACATGGTTCATGGAGCATTGTGATGACAAGTGCCATGGCGAATTGTGATGACAGGTGTCATGGGGCATTTTGATGACAGCGGTCATGTAGAATTGTGATGAAAGGTATCATGGAGGACTCTGATGACAGGGGCCGTGGAGCACTGTGATGACAGTGGTCATCTAGAATTGTGATGACATATACCAAGGAGCATTGTGATGACAGGGGTCATGGAGCCCCGCAATTATAGAGGCCATGAAGCATTGTGAATACAAAGGTCATGGAGCATTGAGATGACAGGGGTGATGGCTAATTGTGATGACATGGTTCATGGAGCATTGTGATGACAAGGTTCATCAAGCATTGTGATGACAGGGGTCATGGAGCATTGTGATGACTGGTATCATGGAGCATTGTTATGAAGAAGGTCATGGGGCAGTGTAATGACAAGTATCATGGAGCATGTGATGAAAGGAGCCATGGAGCATTGTGATTAAATGGATCATGAGGCATTTTGATGACAAGAGTCATGGAACATTGTGATGAGAGGGATCATGGAGCATTGTGATGACAAGAGCTATGGAGCATTGTGATGACTGGGGTCATGGGGCATGGTGATGACAGTGGTCATGGAGCATTGTGATGACGAAGACCACGGAGCATTGTGATGACAGGTGTCATGGAGAATTGTGATGAAAGGGGTCATGGATCACTACGATGACATGGGTCATGGAGCATTGTGATGATAGGGGCATGGAGCATTGTGATGACAGGGGTCATGCAGCATTGTGAAGACAGGGGTCATGCAGCATTGTGATGACATGGGCATGGAGCATAGTGATGACAAAGTTCTGGAGCATTTTGATGACAAGGGCATGGATCATTGTGATTACAGTGGCCATGAAACATTGAGATGACAAGGGAATGGAGCATTGTGATGAAAGTGGTCCTGGAGAATTGTGAGGAAACAGGTCATGGATTATTGGGCTGGAAGGAAACCTGGAGCCTTGTGATGACAAGTGCCATGGAGCATTTTAATGAAAGGGGTACTGGAGCATTGTATGGAAATGGTTCATGGATCATCGTGATTACACGGATCATGGAATGGAATATTGTGATGAGAAGGGTTTTGGAGCATTGTGATGACAGGGGTCATGGAGCACTGTAAAGCAGGGGTGATGGGGCATTGTGATGACAGGGGCATGGAGCATTGTGATGACAGAAGTCATAGAATATTGTGATGACAAGGGCCATGGAGCATTGTCATAAAAGGTCTTATCTGGCATTGTGATGAGAGTGGTCATGGAGCATTGTGATAAAAGTTGTCATGAAGCACTGTTATTACAGGGACCATGTAGAATTTTAATGACAAAGGCCATGGAGCACTGTGATGACAGGCATCATGGAGCAATTTGATGAAAGTGGTCATGGAGCATTGTGAGGAAATGCGCCATGGAACATTGTGAAGACAAGTGTCCTGGAGCATTGTGATGACAAGGGCCATGGCCAATTCTGATGACAGGTGTCATGGAGCACTGTGATGACAGTGGTCATCTCTCATTATGATGAAAGGTATCACGGAGCACTGTGATGACAGGTGCCATGGAGCATTGCGATGACAAGGGCATGGAGCATTATGATGAGAAGTGATCTGGAGCATTGCTATGACAAGGGTATGGAGCATTGTGATTACAGGGGCCAGGGAGCATTGAGATGACAAGGGCAGGGAACATTGTGATGACAGCGGTCATGGATGATTGTGATGAGATCTGTCATGGAACATTCTGCTGACAGGGGCTATAGAGCATTGTGATGACAGGTGTCATGTGGCCTTGTGAGGACAGTGGTCATAGAGCATTGTGATGAAAAGGATCATGGAGCAATGTGAATACAGGGGCCATGGAGCATTGTGAATACATAGGCCATGGAGCATTGTGATGACAGGGGTCAAGGAGCATTGTGATGAAAGTGGTCATGGAGCATTTTGATGACACGGGCATGGAGCATTATGATGACAAGAGTTCTGGAGTATTGTGATGAAAAGGGTATGGAGCATTGTGATTACAGGGGACCAGGAGCATTGTGATTACATGGGCAGTGAATATTGTGATGACAGGGGTTCATGGAGCACTGTGATGACAAGTGTCATGGAACATTGTGATGACAGGGTTCATGGAGCATTGTGATGAGAGGGGCCTTGGAGCATTATGATGATAGGCGTCATTGGGTATTGTGATGAGAGTGGTCATAGAATATTGTGATGAAAAGGATCATGGAGCAATGTGATTACAGGTGCCATGGAGCATTGTGAATGCATAGGCCATGGAGCAATGAAATGACAGTGGTCAAGGAGCATGGTGATGTAAGTTGTCATGGAGCATTGTGATGACATGTGTCCATGAACATTGTGATGACATGGTTCATGGAGCATTGTGATGACAAGTGCCATGGCGAATTGTGATGACAGGTGTCATGGGGCATTTTGATGACAGTGGTCATGTAGAATTGTGATGAAAGGTATCATGGAGGACTCTGATGACAGGGGCCGTGGAGCACTGTGATGACAGTGGTCATCTAGAATTGTGATGAAATATACCAAGGAGCATTGTGATAACAGGGGTCATGGAGCCCCGCAATTATAGAGGCCATGGAGCATTGTGAATACAAAGGTCATGGAGCATTGAGATGACAGGGGTGATGGCTAATTGTGATGACACGTTTCATGGAGCATTGTGATGACAAGGTTCATCAAGCATTGTGATGACAGGGGTCATGGAGCATTGTGATGACAAAGGCCATGGAACATTTTGATGACAATAATTCTGGAGCACTGTGATGAGAAGCACATGGAGCATTGTGATTATAGGGACGATGGAGCATTTTGATGACAGGTGTCATGGAGCAATTTGATGAAAGGGTTCATAAGGAATTGTAATGACAATGGCCATGGAGTATTGTGGTGAAGGGGTCAGCGAGGATTGTGATGAAAATGGTTATTGAGCATTGTGGTGGAAACGGCCAAGGAGCTTTGTGATGATAAGTGTCATGGAGCATCGTGATGACAAGGGCCATGGATCATTGTGATGAAAGGTGTCAGTGAACATTGTGATGAAAACGGTCATTCAGCATTGTGATGTTAAGCGCCATGGAGCATTGTGATGACAAGGCTCAAGGAGCATTGTGATGACAAGTGTCATGGTATATTGTGATGACATTGGCTTGAAGCATTGTGATGACAAGACTTCGGGTTCATTGTGATGACAGGGGCACGGAGCAATGTGATGACAAGGCGCATGGAGCATTGTGATGAAACAGATACTGGAGCATTGTGATGAGAGGGGTCATGGATCATTGTGATTACATGGGCCATGGAGCATTGTGAAGACAAGGGTCTTAGAGCATTGTGACGATGGGATCATGGAGCATTGTGATAAAAGTGGTCATGGAGCACTCTGATTACAGGGGCCATGGAGCATGGTGGTGACAAATGCCATGGAGCATTCTCATGACAGGTGTCAAGGAGCAATGTGATGAAATGGGTCATGGATCATTGTGATGACATGAGTCTTGGAGAATTGTGATGACTTAGGTCATGGGGCTTTGTGATGACAGGGGGCATGGAATATCGTGATGAAAGTTGTCAAGGAACACTGTGATGACAGTGCTCATTGAGCATTTTGATGACACGGTCATGGAGTCTTGTGATTACAGGGGCCATGGAGCATTGTGATGAACAGGGTCATGGAGCATTCTGATAACAGGGGTCATGGAGCATTGTGATCACAAGGACCATGTAGTGTCGTGATGACAGGTGTCATGGGGCTTTGGAATGAAAAGGATCATGGAGCACTGTGATGACTGGGGCCATGGAGCATTGTGATGACAAAAGCCATGGAGCTTTGTGATGACAGGTGTCATGGAGCATTGTGATGAAAGGGGTCATAGGGAATTGTAATGACAAGGGCCATGGAGCATTGTGATGACAAGGGTTATGGAGCATTGTGATGAGAGGTGTCATGGAGCATTGTGATCACAAAGACCATGGACTATTGTGATGACAGGTGTCATGAGGCATTGTGATGACAGTGGTCATAGAGCATTGTGATGACAAGTGTCATGGAGCATTGTAATGACAAGAGGAATTGAGCATTGTGATGAATGTGGTACTTGAGCATTGTGAGGAAAGGTTTCATGGATCATTGTGATTACAGCAATCATGGGGTAATGTGATGACAAAGGTCATGGAGCACTGTGATGAGCAGGGCCATGAAAATTGTGATCACAAGGGCCATGGAACACTGTGATGACAGGGGTCATGGGTTATTTTGATGTCAAGCGGGATGGAATATTGTGATGAAAATGGTCATGGAGCATTTTGATGAGAAGCACAATGGAGCAGTGTGATGACAAGGGCCATGGAGCATTGTGATGAAAGGGGTCATGGAGCATTGTGATGAAGGGTGTCATGGAGCATTGGTGTGAAAGGGATCATGGGACATTGAGATGAGAAGCGCTATGGAGCATACTGATGACAAGGGCCCTGGAGCATTGTGATGACACAGGCATGGAGCATTGTGATGACAAGAGTTCGGAAACATTGCCATGACAAGGGCATGGAACATTGTGATTACAGGGGCCAGAGAGCATTGTGATGACAAGGGCATGGAGCATTTTGATGAATAGGGTCATGGATCAGTGTGACTACAGGGATCATGGAGCATTGTGATGACAAGGGTCATGGAGCATTGTGATGAGAATGGCCATGGAGTATTGTGATGACAGGGTTCAAGGGGCCTTTTGATGACAGGGGTCATGGAGCATTGTGATGAAAGGGGTCATGGAGCACTCTGATTACAGGGGCCATGGAGGATGTTGATGACAAAGGCCATGGAGCATTCTGATGACAAGTGTCAAGGAGCATTATGATGAATTGGGTCATGGATCATTGCCAGGATAGGCGTCATGGAACATTGTGATGATATGGGCATGGAGAACTGTGATGAGAGTGGTCATGGAACAATGTGCTGAAAGGCGTCCTGGAGCATTGTGATGACAAGGGCCCTGGAGCATTGTGATGACACGGGCATGGATCATTGTGATGACAAGAGTTCTGGAGCATTGTCATGACAAGGGATTGGAGCTTTGTGATTACAGGGCCATGAAGCATTTTGATTAAAAGTGCAAGGAGCATTGTGATGTAAGAGGTATTGGAGCATTGTGAGGAAAGGGTTCATGGAACACTGTGATTAAAATGATCATGGAGCATTGTGATGACAAAGGTCATGGAGCATTGTAATGACAGAAGTCATAGAATATTGTGATGACCACGACCATGGAGAATTGTGATGAAAGGGGTTATCTGGCATTGTGATGAGAGTGGTCATGGAGCATTGTGATTACAGTTGTCATGAAGCACTGTTATTACAGGGGCCGTGTACAATTTTGATGACAAAGGCCATGGAGCATTGTGATGACAGGCATCAGGGAACATTGTGATGAAATGGGCATGGAGCATTGTGAAGAAAAGCGCCATGGAGCATTGTAATGACAAGTGTCCTGGAGCATTGTGATGACACAGGCAAGGAGAATTGTGATGAGATGGGCTCTGCATCATTGTGATGACAAGTACATGGAGCGTTGTTATTACATGGGCCATGGAGCATTTGATGACATGGTCATGGACCATGTGATGACAAGGGGCATGGAGCATTGTGATGAAAGCGTTCATGGGTCATTGTGATTACAGGGATCATGGAGCATTGTGATGACAAGGGTCATGGAACATTGTGATGAAAGTGGTCATGGAGCATTGTGATGCCAAGAGTATGGAGAATTGTGATGACCTGAGTTCTGGAATATCTTGATGTCAAGGGCATGGAGAATTGTGATTAGAGGGGCCATGTAGCATTGTGATGACAACTGCATGGAGCACTGTGATGACAAGGGGCATGGAGAATTATGATGAAAGGCGTCCTGGAGCATTGTGAGGAAAGGTGTCATGGATCATTGTGATTACAGCGATAATGAAGCATTGTAATGACAGGGTTCATGGAGCATTGTGATGAGAAGGGCCATGGAGCATTGTGATTACAGGGGTGATGGGGCATTGTGAAGAGTGGGGTCATGGAGCAATGTGATGAAACAGGTCATGGAGCACTGTGATTAGAGGGGCCATGGAGCATTGTGATGACAAAGGCCCTGGAGCATTCTGATGACAGGTGCCATGCAGCATTGAGATGAAACGGGTCATGGATCATTGTGATGACAGGTGTCATGGAGCATTGTTATGAAAGTGGTCATGGAGCACTGTGATTAAATGGATCCTGGGCCATTGTGATGACAAGAGCATGTATAATTTTGATGACTAGTGGCATAGAGACTTGGAATGAATGGGGTACTGGAGCATTGTGAGGAAACGTGCCATGGAGCATTGTGATTATAAGGCATGGAGCACTGTGATAACAAGTGACATGAGCATTGTGATGAAAGAGGTTTTGGAGCATTGTGAGGAAAGGGGTCATGGATCATTGTGATTACTCGGATCATGGAGCATTGTGATGACCTTGGTCATCTGGCATTGTGATGACAGTGCTCATGGAGCATTGTGATGAAAGGTGTCTTGGAGAACTGTGATCAAAGGGGCCATGGAGCATTGTGATGACATGTGTCATACAGCATTGTGATGAGAGTGGTCATGGAGCATTGTGAAGACAAAGGAATGGAGCATTGTGATGACATGACTTCTGGAGCATTTTGATGACAAGGGCATGGAGAATTGTGATTACAGGGGCCATGGTGCATTGTGATGACAACTGCATTCAGCATTGTGATGACAAGGGGCATGGGGCATTGTGATGAAAGGCGAACTGGAGCCTTGTGAAGAAAAGTGTCATGGGTCATTGTGATTACAGCGATCATGGAACATTGTGATGACAGTGGTCATGGAGCATTGTAATGACAGGGGCAATGGGGCATTGTGATGACAGTGGTCATGTAGCATTGTGATGAAAGGGGTCATGGAGCACTGTGATTACAGGGGCCATGTATAATTGTGATGACAAAGGCCATGGAGCATTGTGATGACAGTTGTCATGGAGCATTGCGTTGAAAGGGGCATGGAGCATTGTGATGACAATGGTCATGGAGCATTGTGATGACTGGTATCATGGAGCATTGTTATGAAGAAGGTCATGGGGCAGTGTAATGACAAGTATCATGGAGCATGTGATGAAAGGAGTCATGGAGCATTGTGATTAAATGGATCATGAGGCATTTTGATGACAAGAGGCATGGAACATTGTGATGACAGGGATCATGGAGCATTGTGATGAGAGGGGCCTTGGAGCATTATGATGATAGGCGTCATGGGGTATTGTGATGAGAGTGGTCATAGAGCATTGTGATGAAAGGGATCATGGAGCAATGTGATTACAGGGGCCATGGCACATTGTGAATGCATAGGCCATGGAGCAATGAAATGACAGGGGTCAAGGAGCATTGTGATGTAAGTTGTCATGGAGCATTGTGATGACAAGTGTCCATGAACATTGTGATGACATGGTTTATGGAGCATTGTGATGACAAGTGCCATGGCGAATTGTGATGACAGGTGTCATGGGTCATTGTGATGACAGTGCTCATATAGAATTGTGTGGAAAGGTATCATGGAGGACTCTGATGACAGGGGCCGTGGAGCACAGTGATGAGAGTGGTCATCTAGAATTGTGATGAAATATACCAGGGAGCATTTTGATGACAGGGGTCGTGGAGCACCGCAATTACAGGGGCCATGGAGCATTGTGAATACAAAGGTCATGGAGCATTGAGATGACAGAGGTCATGGATCATTGTGATGACAAGGGTCTTGGAACCTTGTGATGACACGGTTCAGGGAGCATTGTGATGACAAGGTTCATCAAGAATTGTGATGACAGCGGTCATGGAGCATTGTGAGGACAAAGGCCATGGAACATTTTGATGACAAGAATTCTGGAGCACTGTGATGACAAGCGCATGGAGCATTGTGATTATAGGGACAATGGAGCATTGTGATGACAAGGGTCTTGGAGCATTGTGATGACAGGGGTCATGGAGCATTGTGATGAAAGGGATCATGGAGCAATGTGATTACAGGGGCCATGGAGCATTTTGAATGCATAGGCCATGGAGCACTGTGATGACAGGGGTCATGGAGCCTTCTGAAGAATGTGGTCATAGTTCATTGTGATGATAAGTGTCCAGGAACAGTGTGATGACATGGATCATGGAGCATTGTGATGAGAAGTGATCTGGAGCATTGCGATGACAAGGGTATGGAGCATTGTGATTACAGGGGCCAGGGAGCATTGAGATTACAAGGGCAGGGAACATTGTGATGAGAGCCGTCATGGATCATTGTGATGAGATCTGTCATGGAACATTGTGCTGACAGGGGCCATAGAGCATTGTGATGACAGGTGTCATGTGGCCTTGTGATGAGAGTGGTCATAGAGCATTGTGATGAAAAGGATCATGGAGCAATGTGATTACAGGGGCCATGGAGCATTGTGAATACATAGGCCATGGAGCATTGTGATGACAGGGGTCAAGGAGCATTGTGATGAAAGTGGTCATGGAGCATTGTGATGACACGGGCATGGAGCATTATGATGACAAGAGTTCTGGAGCATTGTGATGAAAAGGGTATGGAGCATTGTGATTACAGGGGACCAGGAGCATTGTGATTACATGGGCAGTGAATATTGTGATGACAGGCGTTCATGGAGCACTGTGATGACAAATGTCATGGAACATTGTGATGACAGGTTTCATGGAGCATTGTGATGAGAGGGGCCTTGGAGCATTATGATGATAGACGTCATTGGGTATTGTGATGAATGTGGTTCTAGAATATTTTGATGAAATAGATCATGGAGCAATGTGATGACAGGTGCCATGGAGCATTGTGAATGCATAGGCCATGGAGCAATGAAATGACAGTGGTCAAGGAACATGGTGATGTAAGTTGTCATGGAGCATTGTGATGACATGTGTCCATGAACATTGTGATGACATGGTTCATGGAGCATTGTGATGACAAGTGCCATGGCGAATTGTGATGACAGGTGTCATGGGGCATTTTGATGACAGCGGTCATGTAGAATTGTGATGAAAGGTATCATGGAGGACTCTGATGACAGGGGCCGTGGAGCACTGTGATGACAGTGGTCATCTAGAATTGTGATGACATATACCAAGGAGCATTGTGATGACAGGGGTCATGGAGCCCCGCAATTATAGAGACCATGGAGCATTGTGAATACAAAGGTCATGGAGCATTGAGATGACAGGGGTGATGGCTAATTGTGATGACATGGTTCATGGAACATTGTGATGACAAGGTTCATCAAGCATTGTGATGACAGGGGTCATGGAGCATTGTGATGACTGGTATCATGGAGCATTGTTATGAAGAAGGTCATGGGGCAGTGTAATGACAAGTATCATGGAGCATGTGATGAAAGGAGCCATGGAGCATTGTGATTAAATGGATCATGAGGCATTTTGATGACAAGAGTCATGGAACATTGTGATGAGAGGGATCATGGAGCATTGTGATGACAAGGGCTATGGAGCATTGTGATGACTGGGGTCATGGGGCATGGTGATGACAGTGGTCATGGAGCATTGTGATGACGAAGACCACGGAGCATTGTGATGACAGGTGTCATGGAGAATTGTGATGAAAGGGTTCATGGATCACTACGATGACATGGGTCATGGAGCATTGTGATGATAGGGGCATGGAGCATTGTGATGACAGGGGTCATGCAGCATTGTGAAGACAGGGGTCATGCAGCATTGTGATGACATGGGCATGGAGCATAGTGATGACAAAGTTCTGGAGCATTTTGATGACAAGGGCATGGATCATTGTGATTACAGTGGCCATGAAACATTGAGATGACAAGGGAATGGAGCATTGTGATGAAAGTGGTCCTGGAGAATTGTGAGGAAACAGGTCATGGATTATTGGGCTGGAAGGAAACCTGGAGCCTTGTGATGACAAGTGCCATGGAGCATTTTAATGAAAGGGGTACTGGAGCATTGTATGGAAATGGTTCATGGATCATCGTGATTACACGGATCATGGAATGGAATATTGTGATGAGAAGGGTTTTGGAGCATTGTGATGACAGGGGTCATGGAGCACTGTAATAGCAGGGGTGATGGGGCATTGTGATGACAGGGGCATGGAGCATTGTGATGACAGAAGTCATAGAATATTGTGATGACAAGGGCCATGGAGCATTGTCATAAAAGGTCTTATCTGGCATTGTGATGAGAGTGGTCATGGAGCATTGTGATAAAAGTTGTCATGAAGCACTGTTATTACAGGGACCATGTAGAATTTTAATGACAAAGGCCATGGAGCACTGTGATGACAGGCATCATGGAGCAATTTGATGAAAGTGGTCATGGAGCATTGTGAGGAAATGCGCCATGGAACATTGTGAAGACAAGTGTCCTGGAGCATTGTGATGACAAGGGCCATGGCCAATTCTGATGACAGGTGTCATGGAGCACTGTGATGACAGTGGTCATCTCTCATTATGATGAAAGGTATCACGGAGCACTGTGATGACAGGTGCCATGGAGCATTGCGATGACAAGGGCATGGAGCATTATGATGAGAAGTGATCTGGAGCATTGCTATGACAAGGGTATGGAGCATTGTGATTACAGGGGCCAGGGAGCATTGAGATGACAAGGGCAGGGAACATTGTGATGACAGCGGTCATGGATGATTGTGATGAGATCTGTCATGGAACATTCTGCTGACAGGGGCTATAGAGCATTGTGATGACAGGTGTCATGTGGCCTTGTGAGGACAGTGGTCATAGAGCATTGTGATGAAAAGGATCATGGAGCAATGTGAATACAGGGGCCATGGAGCATTGTGAATACATAGGCCATGGAGCATTGTGATGACAGGGGTCAAGGAGCATTGTGATGAAAGTGGTCATGGAGCATTTTGATGACACGGGCATGGAGCATTATGATGACAAGAGTTCTGGAGTATTGTGATGAAAAGGGTATGGAGCATTGTGATTACAGGGGACCAGGAGCATTGTGATTACATGGGCAGTGAATATTGTGATGACAGGGGTTCATGGAGCACTGTGATGACAAGTGTCATGGGACATTGTGATGACAGGGTTCATGGAGCATTGTGATGAGAGGGGCCTTGGAGCATTATGATGATAGGCGTCATTGGGTATTGTGATGAGAGTGGTCATAGAATATTGTGATGAAAAGGATCATGGAGCAATGTGATTACAGGTGCCATGGAGCATTGTGAATGCATAGGCCATGGAGCAATGAAATGACAGTGGTCAAGGAGCATGGTGATGTAAGTTGTCATGGAGCATTGTGATGACATGTGTCCATGAACATTGTGATGACATGGTTCATGGAGCATTGTGATGACAAGTGCCATGGCGAATTGTGATGACAGGTGTCATGGGGCATTTTGATGACAGCGGTCATGTAGAATTGTGATGAAAGGTATCATGGAGGACTCTGATGACAGGGGTCGTGGAGCACTGTGATGACAGTGGTCATCTAGAATTGTGATGACATATACCAAGGAGCATTGTGATGACAGGGGTCATGGAGCCCCGCAATTATAGAGGCCATGAAGCATTGTGAATACAAAGGTCATGGAGCATTGAGATGACAGGGGTGATGGCTAATTGTGATGACATGGTTCATGGAGCATTGTGATGACAAGGTTCATCAAGCATTGTGATGACAGGGGTCATGGAGCATTGTGATGACTGGTATCATGGAGCATTGTTATGAAGAAGGTCATGGGGCAGTGTAATGACAAGTATCATGGAGCATGTGATGAAAGGAGCCATGGAGCATTGTGATTAAATGGATCATGAGGCATTTTGATGACAAGAGTCATGGAACATTGTGATGAGAGGGATCATGGAGCATTGTGATGACAAGAGCTATGGAGCATTGTGATGACTGGGGTCATGGGGCATGGTGATGACAGTGGTCATGGAGCATTGTGATGACGAAGACCACGGAGCATTGTGATGACAGGTGTCATGGAGAATTGTGATGAAAGGGGTCCTGGATCACTACGATGACATGGGTCATGGAGCATTGTGATGATAGGGGCATGGAGCATTGTGATGACAGGGGTCATGCAGCATTGTGAAGACAGGGGTCATGCAGCATTGTGATGACATGGGCATGGAGCATAGTGATGACAAAGTTCTGGAGCATTTTGATGACAAGGGCATGGATCATTGTGATTACAGTGGCCATGAAACATTGAGATGACAAGGGAATGGAGCATTGTGATGAAAGTGGTCCTGGAGAATTGTGAGGAAACAGGTCATGGATTATTGGGCTGGAAGGAAACCTGGAGCCTTGTGATGACAAGTGCCATGGAGCATTTTAATGAAAGGGGTACTGGAGCATTGTATGGAAATGGTTCATGGATCATCGTGATTACACGGATCATGGAATGGAATATTGTGATGAGAAGGGTTTTGGAGCATTGTGATGACAGGGGTCATGGAGCACTGTAAAGCAGGGGTGATGGGGCATTGTGATGACAGGGGCATGGAGCATTGTGATGACAGAAGTCATAGAATATTGTGATGACAAGGGCCATGGAGCATTGTCATAAAAGGTCTTATCTGGCATTGTGATGAGAGTGGTCATGGAGCATTGTGATAAAAGTTGTCATGAAGCACTGTTATTACAGGGACCATGTAGAATTTTAATGACAAAGGCCATGGAGCACTGTGATGACAGGCATCATGGAGCAATTTGATGAAAGTGGTCATGGAGCATTGTGAGGAAATGCGCCATGGAACATTGTGAAGACAAGTGTCCTGGAGCATTGTGATGACAAGGGCCATGGCCAATTCTGATGACAGGTGTCATGGAGCACTGTGATGACAGTGGTCATCTCTCATTATGATGAAAGGTATCACGGAGCACTGTGATGACAGGTGCCATGGAGCATTGCGATGACAAGGGCATGGAGCATTATGATGAGAAGTGATCTGGAGCATTGCTATGACAAGGGTATGGAGCATTGTGATTACAGGGGCCAGGGAGCATTGAGATGACAAGGGCAGGGAACATTGTGATGACAGCGGTCATGGATGATTGTGATGAGATCTGTCATGGAACATTCTGCTGACAGGGGCTATAGAGCATTGTGATGACAGGTGTCATGTGGCCTTGTGAGGACAGTGGTCATAGAGCATTGTGATGAAAAGGATCATGGAGCAATGTGAATACAGGGGCCATGGAGCATTGTGAATACATAGGCCATGGAGCATTGTGATGACAGGGGTCAAGGAGCATTGTGATGAAAGTGGTCATGGAGCATTTTGATGACACGGGCATGGAGCATTATGATGACAAGAGTTCTGGAGTATTGTGATGAAAAGGGTATGGAGCATTGTGATTACAGGGGACCAGGAGCATTGTGATTACATGGGCAGTGAATATTGTGATGACAGGGGTTCATGGAGCACTGTGATGACAAGTGTCATGGAACATTGTGATGACAGGGTTCATGGAGCATTGTGATGAGAGGGGCCTTGGAGCATTATGATGATAGGCGTCATTGGGTATTGTGATGAGAGTGGTCATAGAATATTGTGATGAAAAGGATCATGGAGCAATGTGATTACAGGTGCCATGGAGCATTGTGAATGCATAGGCCATGGAGCAATGAAATGACAGTGGTCAAGGAGCATGGTGATGTAAGTTGTCATGGAGCATTGTGATGACATGTGTCCATGAACATTGTGATGACATGGTTCATGGAGCATTGTGATGACAAGTGCCATGGCGAATTGTGATGACAGGTGTCATGGGGCATTTTGATGACAGTGGTCATGTAGAATTGTGATGAAAGGTATCATGGAGGACTCTGATGACAGGGGCCGTGGAGCACTGTGATGACAGTGGTCATCTAGAATTGTGATGAAATATACCAAGGAGCATTGTGATAACAGGGGTCATGGAGCCCCGCAATTATAGAGGCCATGGAGCATTGTGAATACAAAGGTCATGGAGCATTGAGATGACAGGGGTGATGGCTAATTGTGATGACACGTTTCATGGAGCATTGTGATGACAAGGTTCATCAAGCATTGTGATGACAGGGGTCATGGAGCATTGTGATGACAAAGGCCATGGAACATTTTGATGACAATAATTCTGGAGCACTGTGATGAGAAGCACATGGAGCATTGTGATTATAGGGACGATGGAGCATTTTGATGACAGGTGTCATGGAGCAATTTGATGAAAGGGTTCATAAGGAATTGTAATGACAATGGCCATGGAGTATTGTGGTGAAGGGGTCAGCGAGGATTGTGATGAAAATGGTTATTGAGCATTGTGGTGGAAACGGCCAAGGAGCTTTGTGATGATAAGTGTCATGGAGCATCGTGATGACAAGGGCCATGGATCATTGTGATGAAAGGTGTCAGTGAACATTGTGATGAAAACGGTCATTCAGCATTGTGATGTTAAGCGCCATGGAGCATTGTGATGACAAGGCTCAAGGAGCATTGTGATGACAAGTGTCATGGTATATTGTGATGACATTGGCTTGAAGCATTGTGATGACAAGACTTCGGGTTCATTGTGATGACAGGGGCACGGAGCAATGTGATGACAAGGCGCATGGAGCATTGTGATGAAACAGATACTGGAGCATTGTGATGAGAGGGGTCATGGATCATTGTGATTACATGGGCCATGGAGCATTGTGAAGACAAGGGTCTTAGAGCATTGTGACGATGGGATCATGGAGCATTGTGATAAAAGTGGTCATGGAGCACTCTGATTACAGGGGCCATGGAGCATGGTGGTGACAAATGCCATGGAGCATTCTCATGACAGGTGTCAAGGAGCAATGTGATGAAATGGGTCATGGATCATTGTGATGACATGAGTCTTGGAGAATTGTGATGACTTAGGTCATGGGGCTTTGTGATGACAGGGGGCATGGAATATCGTGATGAAAGTTGTCAAGGAACACTGTGATGACAGTGCTCATTGAGCATTTTGATGACACGGTCATGGAGTCTTGTGATTACAGGGGCCATGGAGCATTGTGATGAACAGGGTCATGGAGCATTCTGATAACAGGGGTCATGGAGCATTGTGATCACAAGGACCATGTAGTGTCGTGATGACAGGTGTCATGGGGCTTTGGAATGAAAAGGATCATGGAGCACTGTGATGACTGGGGCCATGGAGCATTGTGATGACAAAAGCCATGGAGCTTTGTGATGACAGGTGTCATGGAGCATTGTGATGAAAGGGGTCATAGGGAATTGTAATGACAAGGGCCATGGAGCATTGTGATGACAAGGGTTATGGAGCATTGTGATGAGAGGTGTCATGGAGCATTGTGATCACAAAGACCATGGACTATTGTGATGACAGGTGTCATGAGGCATTGTGATGACAGTGGTCATAGAGCATTGTGATGACAAGTGTCATGGAGCATTGTAATGACAAGAGGAATTGAGCATTGTGATGAATGTGGTACTTGAGCATTGTGAGGAAAGGTTTCATGGATCATTGTGATTACAGCAATCATGGGGTAATGTGATGACAAAGGTCATGGAGCACTGTGATGAGCAGGGCCATGAAAATTGTGATCACAAGGGCCATGGAACACTGTGATGACAGGGGTCATGGGTTATTTTGATGTCAAGCGGGATGGAATATTGTGATGAAAATGGTCATGGAGCATTTTGATGAGAAGCACAATGGAGCAGTGTGATGACAAGGGCCATGGAGCATTGTGATGAAAGGGGTCATGGAGCATTGTGATGAAGGGTGTCATGGAGCATTGGTGTGAAAGGGATCATGGGACATTGAGATGAGAAGCGCTATGGAGCATACTGATGACAAGGGCCCTGGAGCATTGTGATGACACAGGCATGGAGCATTGTGATGACAAGAGTTCGGAAACATTGCCATGACAAGGGCATGGAACATTGTGATTACAGGGGCCAGAGAGCATTGTGATGACAAGGGCATGGAGCATTTTGATGAATAGGGTCATGGATC
This sequence comes from Balaenoptera physalus, assembly GCF_965194825.1. NCBI lineage: Eukaryota > Metazoa > Chordata > Mammalia > Artiodactyla > Balaenopteridae > Balaenoptera > Balaenoptera physalus. The sequence continues at coordinate 1,485,950 of NW_028126514.1, read as the reverse complement.
AGTGTGACTACAGGGATCATGGAGCATTGTGATGACAAGGGTCATGGAGCATTGTGATGAGAATGGCCATGGAGTATTGTGATGACAGGGTTCAAGGGGCCTTTTGATGACAGGGGTCATGGAGCATTGTGATGAAAGGGGTCATGGAGCACTCTGATTACAGGGGCCATGGAGGATGTTGATGACAAAGGCCATGGAGCATTCTGATGACAAGTGTCAAGGAGCATTATGATGAATTGGGTCATGGATCATTGCCAGGATAGGCGTCATGGAACATTGTGATGATATGGGCATGGAGAACTGTGATGAGAGTGGTCATGGAACAATGTGCTGAAAGGCGTCCTGGAGCATTGTGATGACAAGGGCCCTGGAGCATTGTGATGACACGGGCATGGATCATTGTGATGACAAGAGTTCTGGAGCATTGTCATGACAAGGGATTGGAGCTTTGTGATTACAGGGCCATGAAGCATTTTGATTAAAAGTGCAAGGAGCATTGTGATGTAAGAGGTATTGGAGCATTGTGAGGAAAGGGTTCATGGAACACTGTGATTAAAATGATCATGGAGCATTGTGATGACAAAGGTCATGGAGCATTGTAATGACAGAAGTCATAGAATATTGTGATGACCACGACCATGGAGAATTGTGATGAAAGGGGTTATCTGGCATTGTGATGAGAGTGGTCATGGAGCATTGTGATTACAGTTGTCATGAAGCACTGTTATTACAGGGGCCGTGTACAATTTTGATGACAAAGGCCATGGAGCATTGTGATGACAGGCATCAGGGAACATTGTGATGAAATGGGCATGGAGCATTGTGAAGAAAAGCGCCATGGAGCATTGTAATGACAAGTGTCCTGGAGCATTGTGATGACACAGGCAAGGAGAATTGTGATGAGATGGGCTCTGCATCATTGTGATGACAAGTACATGGAGCGTTGTTATTACATGGGCCATGGAGCATTTGATGACATGGTCATGGACCATGTGATGACAAGGGGCATGGAGCATTGTGATGAAAGCGTTCATGGGTCATTGTGATTACAGGGATCATGGAGCATTGTGATGACAAGGGTCATGGAACATTGTGATGAAAGTGGTCATGGAGCATTGTGATGCCAAGAGTATGGAGAATTGTGGTGACCTGAGTTCTGGAATATCTTGATGTCAAGGGCATGGAGAATTGTGATTAGAGGGGTCATGTAGCATTGTGATGACAACTGCATGGAGCACTGTGATGACAAGGGGCATGGAGAATTATGATGAAAGGCGTCCTGGAGCATTGTGAGGAAAGGTGTCATGGATCATTGTGATTACAGCGATAATGAAGCATTGTAATGACAGGGTTCATGGAGCATTGTGATGAGAAGGGCCATGGAGCATTGTGATTACAGGGGTGATGGGGCATTGTGAAGAGTGGGGTCATGGAGCAATGTGATGAAACAGGTCATGGAGCACTGTGATTAGAGGGGCCATGGAGCATTGTGATGACAAAGGCCCTGGAGCATTCTGATGACAGGTGCCATGCAGCATTGAGATGAAACGGGTCATGGATCATTGTGATGACAGGTGTCATGGAGCATTGTTATGAAAGTGGTCATGGAGCACTGTGATTAAATGGATCCTGGGCCATTGTGATGACAAGAGCATGTATAATTTTGATGACTAGTGGCATAGAGACTTGGAATGAATGGGGTACTGGAGCATTGTGAGGAAACGTGCCATGGAGCATTGTGATTATAAGGCATGGAGCACTGTGATAACAAGTGACATGAGCATTGTGATGAAAGAGGTTTTGGAGCATTGTGAGGAAAGGGGTCATGGATCATTGTGATTACTCGGATCATGGAGCATTGTGATGACCTTGGTCATCTGGCATTGTGATGACAGTGCTCATGGAGCATTGTGATGAAAGGTGTCTTGGAGAACTGTGATCAAAGGGGCCATGGAGCATTGTGATGACATGTGTCATACAGCATTGTGATGAGAGTGGTCATGGAGCATTGTGAAGACAAAGGAATGGAGCATTGTGATGACATGACTTCTGGAGCATTTTGATGACAAGGGCATGGAGAATTGTGATTACAGGGGCCATGGTGCATTGTGATGACAACTGCATTCAGCATTGTGATGACAAGGGGCATGGGGCATTGTGATGAAAGGCGAACTGGAGCCTTGTGAAGAAAAGTGTCATGGGTCATTGTGATTACAGCGATCATGGAACATTGTGATGACAGTGGTCATGGAGCATTGTAATGACAGGGGCAATGGGGCATTGTGATGACAGTGGTCATGTAGCATTGTGATGAAAGGGGTCATGGAGCACTGTGATTACAGGGGCCATGTATAATTGTGATGACAAAGGCCATGGAGCATTGTGATGACAGTTGTCATGGAGCATTGCGTTGAAAGGGGCATGGAGCATTGTGATGACAATGGTCATGGAGCATTGTGATGACTGGTATCATGGAGCATTGTTATGAAGAAGGTCATGGGGCAGTGTAATGACAAGTATCATGGAGCATGTGATGAAAGGAGTCATGGAGCATTGTGATTAAATGGATCATGAGGCATTTTGATGACAAGAGGCATGGAACATTGTGATGACAGGGATCATGGAGCATTGTGATGAGAGGGGCCTTGGAGCATTATGATGATAGGCGTCATGGGGTATTGTGATGAGAGTGGTCATAGAGCATTGTGATGAAAGGGATCATGGAGCAATGTGATTACAGGGGCCATGGCACATTGTGAATGCATAGGCCATGGAGCAATGAAATGACAGGGGTCAAGGAGCATTGTGATGTAAGTTGTCATGGAGCATTGTGATGACAAGTGTCCATGAACATTGTGATGACATGGTTTATGGAGCATTGTGATGACAAGTGCCATGGCGAATTGTGATGACAGGTGTCATGGGTCATTGTGATGACAGTGCTCATATAGAATTGTGTGGAAAGGTATCATGGAGGACTCTGATGACAGGGGCCGTGGAGCACAGTGATGAGAGTGGTCATCTAGAATTGTGATGAAATATACCAGGGAGCATTTTGATGACAGGGGTCGTGGAGCACCGCAATTACAGGGGCCATGGAGCATTGTGAATACAAAGGTCATGGAGCATTGAGATGACAGAGGTCATGGATCATTGTGATGACAAGGGTCTTGGAACCTTGTGATGACACGGTTCAGGGAGCATTGTGATGACAAGGTTCATCAAGAATTGTGATGACAGCGGTCATGGAGCATTGTGAGGACAAAGGCCATGGAACATTTTGATGACAAGAATTCTGGAGCACTGTGATGACAAGCGCATGGAGCATTGTGATTATAGGGACAATGGAGCATTGTGATGACAAGGGTCTTGGAGCATTGTGATGACAGGGGTCATGGAGCATTGTGATGAAAGGGATCATGGAGCAATGTGATTACAGGGGCCATGGAGCATTTTGAATGCATAGGCCATGGAGCACTGTGATGACAGGGGTCATGGAGCCTTCTGAAGAATGTGGTCATAGTTCATTGTGATGATAAGTGTCCAGGAACAGTGTGATGACATGGATCATGGAGCATTGTGATGAGAAGTGATCTGGAGCATTGCGATGACAAGGGTATGGAGCATTGTGATTACAGGGGCCAGGGAGCATTGAGATTACAAGGGCAGGGAACATTGTGATGAGAGCCGTCATGGATCATTGTGATGAGATCTGTCATGGAACATTGTGCTGACAGGGGCCATAGAGCATTGTGATGACAGGTGTCATGTGGCCTTGTGATGAGAGTGGTCATAGAGCATTGTGATGAAAAGGATCATGGAGCAATGTGATTACAGGGGCCATGGAGCATTGTGAATACATAGGCCATGGAGCATTGTGATGACAGGGGTCAAGGAGCATTGTGATGAAAGTGGTCATGGAGCATTGTGATGACACGGGCATGGAGCATTATGATGACAAGAGTTCTGGAGCATTGTGATGAAAAGGGTATGGAGCATTGTGATTACAGGGGACCAGGAGCATTGTGATTACATGGGCAGTGAATATTGTGATGACAGGCGTTCATGGAGCACTGTGATGACAAATGTCATGGAACATTGTGATGACAGGTTTCATGGAGCATTGTGATGAGAGGGGCCTTGGAGCATTATGATGATAGACGTCATTGGGTATTGTGATGAATGTGGTTCTAGAATATTTTGATGAAATAGATCATGGAGCAATGTGATGACAGGTGCCATGGAGCATTGTGAATGCATAGGCCATGGAGCAATGAAATGACAGTGGTCAAGGAACATGGTGATGTAAGTTGTCATGGAGCATTGTGATGACATGTGTCCATGAACATTGTGATGACATGGTTCATGGAGCATTGTGATGACAAGTGCCATGGCGAATTGTGATGACAGGTGTCATGGGGCATTTTGATGACAGCGGTCATGTAGAATTGTGATGAAAGGTATCATGGAGGACTCTGATGACAGGGGCCGTGGAGCACTGTGATGACAGTGGTCATCTAGAATTGTGATGACATATACCAAGGAGCATTGTGATGACAGGGGTCATGGAGCCCCGCAATTATAGAGACCATGGAGCATTGTGAATACAAAGGTCATGGAGCATTGAGATGACAGGGGTGATGGCTAATTGTGATGACATGGTTCATGGAGCATTGTGATGACAAGGTTCATCAAGCATTGTGATGACAGGGGTCATGGAGCATTGTGATGACTGGTATCATGGAGCATTGTTATGAAGAAGGTCATGGGGCAGTGTAATGACAAGTATCATGGAGCATGTGATGAAAGGAGCCATGGAGCATTGTGATTAAATGGATCATGAGGCATTTTGATGACAAGAGTCATGGAACATTGTGATGAGAGGGATCATGGAGCATTGTGATGACAAGGGCTATGGAGCATTGTGATGACTGGGGTCATGGGGCATGGTGATGACAGTGGTCATGGAGCATTGTGATGACGAAGACCACGGAGCATTGTGATGACAGGTGTCATGGAGAATTGTGATGAAAGGGTTCATGGATCACTACGATGACATGGGTCATGGAGCATTGTGATGATAGGGGCATGGAGCATTGTGATGACAGGGGTCATGCAGCATTGTGAAGACAGGGGTCATGCAGCATTGTGATGACATGGGCATGGAGCATAGTGATGACAAAGTTCTGGAGCATTTTGATGACAAGGGCATGGATCATTGTGATTACAGTGGCCATGAAACATTGAGATGAGAAGGGAATGGAGCATTGTGATGAAAGTGGTCCTGGAGAATTGTGAGGAAACAGGTCATGGATTATTGGGCTGGAAGGAAACCTGGAGCCTTGTGATGACAAGTGCCATGGAGCATTTTAATGAAAGGGGTACTGGAGCATTGTATGGAAATGGTTCATGGATCATCGTGATTACACGGATCATGGAATGGAATATTGTGATGAGAAGGGTTTTGGAGCATTGTGATGACAGGGGTCATGGAGCACTGTAATAGCAGGGGTGATGGGGCATTGTGATGACAGGGGCATGGAGCATTGTGATGACAGAAGTCATAGAATATTGTGATGACAAGGGCCATGGAGCATTGTCATAAAAGGTCTTATCTGGCATTGTGATGAGAGTGGTCATGGAGCATTGTGATAAAAGTTGTCATGAAGCACTGTTATTACAGGGACCATGTAGAATTTTAATGACAAAGGCCATGGAGCACTGTGATGACAGGCATCATGGAGCAATTTGATGAAAGTGGTCATGGAGCATTGTGAGGAAATGCGCCATGGAACATTGTGAAGACAAGTGTCCTGGAGCATTGTGATGACAAGGGCCATGGCCAATTCTGATGACAGGTGTCATGGAGCACTGTGATGACAGTGGTCATCTCTCATTATGATGAAAGGTATCACGGAGCACTGTGATGACAGGTGCCATGGAGCATTGCGATGACAAGGGCATGGAGCATTATGATGAGAAGTGATCTGGAGCATTGCTATGACAAGGGTATGGAGCATTGTGATTACAGGGGCCAGGGAGCATTGAGATGACAAGGGCAGGGAACATTGTGATGACAGCGGTCATGGATGATTGTGATGAGATCTGTCATGGAACATTCTGCTGACAGGGGCTATAGAGCATTGTGATGACAGGTGTCATGTGGCCTTGTGAGGACAGTGGTCATAGAGCATTGTGATGAAAAGGATCATGGAGCAATGTGAATACAGGGGCCATGGAGCATTGTGAATACATAGGCCATGGAGCATTGTGATGACAGGGGTCAAGGAGCATTGTGATGAAAGTGGTCATGGAGCATTTTGATGACACGGGCATGGAGCATTATGATGACAAGAGTTCTGGAGTATTGTGATGAAAAGGGTATGGAGCATTGTGATTACAGGGGACCAGGAGCATTGTGATTACATGGGCAGTGAATATTGTGATGACAGGGGTTCATGGAGCACTGTGATGACAAGTGTCATGGGACATTGTGATGACAGGGTTCATGGAGCATTGTGATGAGAGGGGCCTTGGAGCATTATGATGATAGGCGTCATTGGGTATTGTGATGAGAGTGGTCATAGAATATTGTGATGAAAAGGATCATGGAGCAATGTGATTACAGGTGCCATGGAGCATTGTGAATGCATAGGCCATGGAGCAATGAAATGACAGTGGTCAAGGAGCATGGTGATGTAAGTTGTCATGGAGCATTGTGATGACATGTGTCCATGAACATTGTGATGACATGGTTCATGGAGCATTGTGATGACAAGTGCCATGGCGAATTGTGATGACAGGTGTCATGGGGCATTTTGATGACAGTGGTCATGTAGAATTGTGATGAAAGGTATCATGGAGGACTCTGATGACAGGGGCCGTGGAGCACTGTGATGACAGTGGTCATCTAGAATTGTGATGAAATATACCAAGGAGCATTGTGATAACAGGGGTCATGGAGCCCCGCAATTATAGAGGCCATGGAGCATTGTGAATACAAAGGTCATGGAGCATTGAGATGACAGGGGTGATGGCTAATTGTGATGACACGTTTCATGGAGCATTGTGATGACAAGGTTCATCAAGCATTGTGATGACAGGGGTCATGGAGCATTGTGATGACAAAGGCCATGGAACATTTTGATGACAATAATTCTGGAGCACTGTGATGAGAAGCACATGGAGCATTGTGATTATAGGGACGATGGAGCATTTTGATGACAGGTGTCATGGAGCAATTTGATGAAAGGGTTCATAAGGAATTGTAATGACAATGGCCATGGAGTATTGTGGTGAAGGGGTCAGCGAGGATTGTGATGAAAATGGTTATTGAGCATTGTGGTGGAAACGGCCAAGGAGCTTTGTGATGATAAGTGTCATGGAGCATCGTGATGACAAGGGCCATGGATCATTGTGATGAAAGGTGTCAGTGAACATTGTGATGAAAACGGTCATTCAGCATTGTGATGTTAAGCGCCATGGAGCATTGTGATGACAAGGCTCAAGGAGCATTGTGATGACAAGTGTCATGGTATATTGTGATGACATTGGCTTGAAGCATTGTGATGACAAGACTTCGGGTTCATTGTGATGACAGGGGCACGGAGCAATGTGATGACAAGGCGCATGGAGCATTGTGATGAAACAGATACTGGAGCATTGTGATGAGAGGGGTCATGGATCATTGTGATTACATGGGCCATGGAGCATTGTGAAGACAAGGGTCTTAGAGCATTGTGACGATGGGATCATGGAGCATTGTGATAAAAGTGGTCATGGAGCACTCTGATTACAGGGGCCATGGAGCATGGTGGTGACAAATGCCATGGAGCATTCTCATGACAGGTGTCAAGGAGCAATGTGATGAAATGGGTCATGGATCATTGTGATGACATGAGTCTTGGAGAATTGTGATGACTTAGGTCATGGGGCTTTGTGATGACAGGGGGCATGGAATATCGTGATGAAAGTTGTCAAGGAACACTGTGATGACAGTGCTCATTGAGCATTTTGATGACACGGTCATGGAATCTTGTGATTACAGGGGCCATGGAGCATTGTGATGAACAGGGTCATGGAGCATTCTGATAACAGGGGTCATGGAGCATTGTGATCACAAGGACCATGTAGTGTCGTGATGACAGGTGTCATGGGGCTTTGGAATGAAAAGGATCATGGAGCACTGTGATGACTGGGGCCATGGAGCATTGTGATGACAAAAGCCATGGAGCTTTGTGATGACAGGTGTCATGGAGCATTGTGATGAAAGGGGTCATAGGGAATTGTAATGACAAGGGCCATGGAGCATTGTGATGACAAGGGTTATGGAGCATTGTGATGAGAGGTGTCATGGAGCATTGTGATCACAAAGACCATGGACTATTGTGATGACAGGTGTCATGAGGCATTGTGATGACAGTGGTCATAGAGCATTGTGATGACAAGTGTCATGGAGCATTGTAATGACAAGAGGAATTGAGCATTGTGATGAATGTGGTACTTGAGCATTGTGAGGAAAGGTTTCATGGATCATTGTGATTACAGCAATCATGGGGTAATGTGATGACAAAGGTCATGGAGCACTGTGATGAGCAGGGCCATGAAAATTGTGATCACAAGGGCCATGGAACACTGTGATGACAGGGGTCATGGGTTATTTTGATGTCAAGCGGGATGGAATATTGTGATGAAAATGGTCATGGAGCATTTTGATGAGAAGCACAATGGAGCAGTGTGATGACAAGGGCCATGGAGCATTGTGATGAAAGGGGTCATGGAGCATTGTGATGAAGGGGGTCATGGAGCATTGGTGTGAAAGGGATCATGGGACATTGAGATGAGAAGCGCTATGGAGCATACTGATGACAAGGGCCCTGGAGCATTGTGATGACACAGGCATGGAGCATTGTGATGACAAGAGTTCGGAAACATTGCCATGACAAGGGCATGGAACATTGTGATTACAGGGGCCAGAGAGCATTGTGATGACAAGGGCATGGAGCATTTTGATGAATAGGGTCATGGATCAGTGTGACTACAGGGATCATGGAGCATTGTGATGACAAGGGTCATGGAGCATTGTGATGAGAATGGCCATGGAGTATTGTGATGACAGGGTTCAAGGGGCCTTTTGATGACAGGGGTCATGGAGCATTGTGATGAAAGGGGTCATGGAGCACTCTGATTACAGGGGCCATGGAGGATGTTGATGACAAAGGCCATGGAGCATTCTGATGACAAGTGTCAAGGAGCATTATGATGAATTGGGTCATGGATCATTGCCAGGATAGGTGTCATGGAACATTGTGATGATATGGGCATGGAGAACTGTGATGAGAGTGGTCATGGAACAATGTGCTGAAAGGCGTCCTGGAGCATTGTGATGACAAGGGCCCTGGAGCATTGTGATGACACGGGCATGGATCATTGTGATGACAAGAGTTCTGGAGCATTGTCATGACAAGGGATTGGAGCTTTGTGATTACAGGGCCATGGAGCATTTTGATTAAAAGTGCAAGGAGCATTGTGATGAAAGAGGTATTGGAGCATTGTGAGGAAAGGGTTCATGGAACACTGTGATTAAAATGATCATGGAGCATTGTGATGACAAAGGTCATGGAGCACTGTGATGAGCAGGGCCATGAACATTGTGATCACAAGGGCCATGGAACACTGTGATGACAGGGGTCATGGGCTATTTTGATGTCAAGCGGGATGGAATATTGTGATGAAAATGGTCATGGAGCATTTTGATGAGAAGCACAATGGAGCAGTGTGATGACAAGGACCATGGAGCATTGTGATGAAAGGGGTCATGGAGCATTGTGATGAAGGGTGTCATGGAGCATTGGTGTGAAAGGGATCATGGGACATTGAGATGAGAAGCGCTATGGAGCATACTGATGACAAGGGCCCTGGAGCATTGTGATGACACAGGCATGGAGCATTGTGATGACAAGAGCTCGGAAACATTGCCATGACAAGGGCATGGAACATTGTGATTACAGGGGCCAGAGAGCATTGTGATGACAAGGGCATGGAGCATTTTGATGAATAGGGTCATGGATCAGTGTGACTACAGGGATCATGGAGCATTGTGATGACAAGTGTCATGGAGCATTGTGATGAGAATGGCCATGGAGTATTGTGATGACAGGGTTCAAGGGGACTTTTGATGACAGGTGTCATGGAGCATTGTGATGAAAGGGGTCATGGAGCACTCTGATTACAGGGGCCATGGAGGATGTTGATGACAAAGGCCATGGAGCATTCTGATGACAAGTGTCAAGGAGCATTATGATGAATTGGGTCATGGATCATTGCCAGGATAGGCGTCATGGAACATTGTGATGATATGGGCATGGAGAACTGTGATGAGAGTGGTCATGGAACAATGTGCTGAAAGGCGTCCTGGAGCATTGTGATGACAAGGGCCCTGGAGCATTGTGATGACACGGGCATGGATCATTGTGATGACAAGAGTTCTGGAGCATTGTCATGACAAGGGATTGGAGCTTTGTGATTACAGGGCCATGAAGCATTTTGATTAAAAGTGCAAGGAGCATTGTGATGTAAGAGGTATTGGAGCATTGTGAGGAAAGGGTTCATGGAACACTGTGATTAAAATGATCATGGAGCATTGTGATGACAAAGGTCATGGAGCATTGTAATGACAGAAGTCATAGAATATTGTGATGACCACGACCATGGAGAATTGTGATGAAAGGGGTTATCTGGCATTGTGATGAGAGTGGTCATGGAGCATTGTGATTACAGTTGTCATGAAGCACTGTTATTACAGGGGCCGTGTACAATTTTGATGACAAAGGCCATGGAGCATTGTGATGACAGGCATCAGGGAACATTGTGATGAAATGGGCATGGAGCATTGTGAAGAAAAGCGCCATGGAGCATTGTAATGACAAGTGTCCTGGAGCATTGTGATGACACAGGCAAGGAGAATTGTGATGAGATGGGCTCTGCATCATTGTGATGACAAGTACATGGAGCGTTGTTATTACATGGGCCATGGAGCATTTGATGACATGGTCATGGACCATGTGATGACAAGGGGCATGGAGCATTGTGATGAAAGCGTTCATGGGTCATTGTGATTACAGGGATCATGGAGCATTGTGATGACAAGGGTCATGGAACATTGTGATGAAAGTGGTCATGGAGCATTGTGATGCCAAGAGTATGGAGAATTGTGGTGACCTGAGTTCTGGAATATCTTGATGTCAAGGGCATGGAGAATTGTGATTAGAGGGGCCATGTAGCATTGTGATGACAACTGCATGGAGCACTGTGATGACAAGGGGCATGGAGAATTATGATGAAAGGCGTCCTGGAGCATTGTGAGGAAAGGTGTCATGGATCATTGTGATTACAGCGATAATGAAGCATTGTAATGACAGGGTTCATGGAGCATTGTGATGAGAAGGGCCATGGAGCATTGTGATTACAGGGGTGATGGGGCATTGTGAAGAGTGGGGTCATGGAGCACTGTGATGAAACAGGTCATGGAGCACTGTGATTAGAGGGGCCATGGAGCATTGTGATGACAAAGGCCCTGGAGCATTCTGATGACAGGTGCCATGCAGCATTGAGATGAAACGGGTCATGGATCATTGTGATGACAGGTGTCATGGAGCATTGTTATGAAAGTGGTCATGGAGCACTGTGATTAAATGGATCCTGGGCCATTGTGATGACAAGAGCATGTATAATTTTGATGACTAGTGGCATAGAGACTTGGAATGAATGGGGTACTGGAGCATTGTGAGGAAACGTGCCATGGAGCATTGTGATTATAAGGCATGGAGCACTGTGATAACAAGTGACATGAGCATTGTGATGAAAGAGGTTTTGGAGCATTGTGAGGAAAGGGGTCATGGATCATTGTGATTACTCGGATCATGGAGCATTGTGATGACCTTGGTCATCTGGCATTGTGATGACAGTGCTCATGGAGCATTGTGATGAAAGGTGTCTTGGAGAACTGTGATCAAAGGGGCCATGGAGCATTGTGATGACATGTGTCATACAGCATTGTGATGAGAGTGGTCATGGAGCATTGTGAAGACAAAGGAATGGAGCATTGTGATGACATGACTTCTGGAGCATTTTGATGACAAGGGCATGGAGAATTGTGATTACAGGGGCCATGGTGCATTGTGATGACAACTGCATTCAGCATTGTGATGACAAGGGGCATGGGGCATTGTGATGAAAGGCGAACTGGAGCCTTGTGAAGAAAAGTGTCATGGGTCATTGTGATTACAGCGATCATGGAACATTGTGATGACAGTGGTCATGGAGCATTGTAATGACAGGGGCAATGGGGCATTGTGATGACAGTGGTCATGTAGCATTGTGATGAAAGGGGTCATGGAGCACTGTGATTACAGGGGCCATGTATAATTGTGATGACAAAGGCCATGGAGCATTGTGATGACAGTTGTCATGGAGCATTGCGTTGAAAGGGGCATGGAGCATTGTGATGACAATGGTCATGGAGCATTGTGATGACTGGTATCATGGAGCATTGTTATGAAGAAGGTCATGGGGCAGTGTAATGACAAGTATCATGGAGCATGTGATGAAAGGAGTCATGGAGCATTGTGATTAAATGGATCATGAGGCATTTTGATGACAAGAGGCATGGAACATTGTGATGACAGGGATCATGGAGCATTGTGATGAGAGGGGCCTTGGAGCATTATGATGATAGGCGTCATGGGGTATTGTGATGAGAGTGGTCATAGAGCATTGTGATGAAAGGGATCATGGAGCAATGTGATTACAGGGGCCATGGCACATTGTGAATGCATAGGCCATGGAGCAATGAAATGACAGGGGTCAAGGAGCATTGTGATGTAAGTTGTCATGGAGCATTGTGATGACAAGTGTCCATGAACATTGTGATGACATGGTTTATGGAGCATTGTGATGACAAGTGCCATGGCGAATTGTGATGACAGGTGTCATGGGTCATTGTGATGACAGTGCTCATATAGAATTGTGTGGAAAGGTATCATGGAGGACTCTGATGACAGGGGCCGTGGAGCACAGTGATGAGAGTGGTCATCTAGAATTGTGATGAAATATACCAGGGAGCATTTTGATGACAGGGGTCGTGGAGCACCGCAATTACAGGGGCCATGGAGCATTGTGAATACAAAGGTCATGGAGCATTGAGATGACAGAGGTCATGGATCATTGTGATGACAAGGGTCTTGGAACCTTGTGATGACACGGTTCAGGGAGCATTGTGATGACAAGGTTCATCAAGAATTGTGATGACAGCGGTCATGGAGCATTGTGAGGACAAAGGCCATGGAACATTTTGATGACAAGAATTCTGGAGCACTGTGATGACAAGCGCATGGAGCATTGTGATTATAGGGACAATGGAGCATTGTGATGACAAGGGTCTTGGAGCATTGTGATGACAGGGGTCATGGAGCATTGTGATGAAAGGGATCATGGAGCAATGTGATTACAGGGGCCATGGAGCATTTTGAATGCATAGGCCATGGAGCACTGTGATGACAGGGGTCATGGAGCCTTCTGAAGAATGTGGTCATAGTTCATTGTGATGATAAGTGTCCAGGAACAGTGTGATGACATGGATCATGGAGCATTGTGATGAGAAGTGATCTGGAGCATTGCGATGACAAGGGTATGGAGCATTGTGATTACAGGGGCCAGGGAGCATTGAGATTACAAGGGCAGGGAACATTGTGATGAGAGCCGTCATGGATCATTGTGATGAGATCTGTCATGGAACATTGTGCTGACAGGGGCCATAGAGCATTGTGATGACAGGTGTCATGTGGCCTTGTGATGAGAGTGGTCATAGAGCATTGTGATGAAAAGGATCATGGAGCAATGTGATTACAGGGGCCATGGAGCATTGTGAATACATAGGCCATGGAGCATTGTGATGACAGGGGTCAAGGAGCATTGTGATGAAAGTGGTCATGGAGCATTGTGATGACACGGGCATGGAGCATTATGATGACAAGAGTTCTGGAGCATTGTGATGAAAAGGGTATGGAGCATTGTGATTACAGGGGACCAGGAGCATTGTGATTACATGGGCAGTGAATATTGTGATGACAGGCGTTCATGGAGCACTGTGATGACAAATGTCATGGAACATTGTGATGACAGGTTTCATGGAGCATTGTGATGAGAGGGGCCTTGGAGCATTATGATGATAGACGTCATTGGGTATTGTGATGAATGTGGTTCTAGAATATTTTGATGAAATAGATCATGGAGCAATGTGATGACAGGTGCCATGGAGCATTGTGAATGCATAGGCCATGGAGCAATGAAATGACAGTGGTCAAGGAACATGGTGATGTAAGTTGTCATGGAGCATTGTGATGACATGTGTCCATGAACATTGTGATGACATGGTTCATGGAGCATTGTGATGACAAGTGCCATGGCGAATTGTGATGACAGGTGTCATGGGGCATTTTGATGACAGCGGTCATGTAGAATTGTGATGAAAGGTATCATGGAGGACTCTGATGACAGGGGCCGTGGAGCACTGTGATGACAGTGGTCATCTAGAATTGTGATGACATATACCAAGGAGCATTGTGATGACAGGGGTCATGGAGCCCCGCAATTATAGAGACCATGGAGCATTGTGAATACAAAGGTCATGGAGCATTGAGATGACAGGGGTGATGGCTAATTGTGATGACATGGTTCATGGAGCATTGTGATGACAAGGTTCATCAAGCATTGTGATGACAGGGGTCATGGAGCATTGTGATGACTGGTATCATGGAGCATTGTTATGAAGAAGGTCATGGGGCAGTGTAATGACAAGTATCATGGAGCATGTGATGAAAGGAGCCATGGAGCATTGTGATTAAATGGATCATGAGGCATTTTGATGACAAGAGTCATGGAACATTGTGATGAGAGGGATCATGGAGCATTGTGATGACAAGGGCTATGGAGCATTGTGATGACTGGGGTCATGGGGCATGGTGATGACAGTGGTCATGGAGCATTGTGATGACGAAGACCACGGAGCATTGTGATGACAGGTGTCATGGAGAATTGTGATGAAAGGGTTCATGGATCACTACGATGACATGGGTCATGGAGCATTGTGATGATAGGGGCATGGAGCATTGTGATGACAGGGGTCATGCAGCATTGTGAAGACAGGGGTCATGCAGCATTGTGATGACATGGGCATGGAGCATAGTGATGACAAAGTTCTGGAGCATTTTGATGACAAGGGCATGGATCATTGTGATTACAGTGGCCATGAAACATTGAGATGAGAAGGGAATGGAGCATTGTGATGAAAGTGGTCCTGGAGAATTGTGAGGAAACAGGTCATGGATTATTGGGCTGGAAGGAAACCTGGAGCCTTGTGATGACAAGTGCCATGGAGCATTTTAATGAAAGGGGTACTGGAGCATTGTATGGAAATGGTTCATGGATCATCGTGATTACACGGATCATGGAATGGAATATTGTGATGAGAAGGGTTTTGGAGCATTGTGATGACAGGGGTCATGGAGCACTGTAATAGCAGGGGTGATGGGGCATTGTGATGACAGGGGCATGGAGCATTGTGATGACAGAAGTCATAGAATATTGTGATGACAAGGGCCATGGAGCATTGTCATAAAAGGTCTTATCTGGCATTGTGATGAGAGTGGTCATGGAGCATTGTGATAAAAGTTGTCATGAAGCACTGTTATTACAGGGACCATGTAGAATTTTAATGACAAAGGCCATGGAGCACTGTGATGACAGGCATCATGGAGCAATTTGATGAAAGTGGTCATGGAGCATTGTGAGGAAATGCGCCATGGAACATTGTGAAGACAAGTGTCCTGGAGCATTGTGATGACAAGGGCCATGGCCAATTCTGATGACAGGTGTCATGGAGCACTGTGATGACAGTGGTCATCTCTCATTATGATGAAAGGTATCACGGAGCACTGTGATGACAGGTGCCATGGAGCATTGCGATGACAAGGGCATGGAGCATTATGATGAGAAGTGATCTGGAGCATTGCTATGACAAGGGTATGGAGCATTGTGATTACAGGGGCCAGGGAGCATTGAGATGACAAGGGCAGGGAACATTGTGATGACAGCGGTCATGGATGATTGTGATGAGATCTGTCATGGAACATTCTGCTGACAGGGGCTATAGAGCATTGTGATGACAGGTGTCATGTGGCCTTGTGAGGACAGTGGTCATAGAGCATTGTGATGAAAAGGATCATGGAGCAATGTGAATACAGGGGCCATGGAGCATTGTGAATACATAGGCCATGGAGCATTGTGATGACAGGGGTCAAGGAGCATTGTGATGAAAGTGGTCATGGAGCATTTTGATGACACGGGCATGGAGCATTATGATGACAAGAGTTCTGGAGTATTGTGATGAAAAGGGTATGGAGCATTGTGATTACAGGGGACCAGGAGCATTGTGATTACATGGGCAGTGAATATTGTGATGACAGGGGTTCATGGAGCACTGTGATGACAAGTGTCATGGGACATTGTGATGACAGGGTTCATGGAGCATTGTGATGAGAGGGGCCTTGGAGCATTATGATGATAGGCGTCATTGGGTATTGTGATGAGAGTGGTCATAGAATATTGTGATGAAAAGGATCATGGAGCAATGTGATTACAGGTGCCATGGAGCATTGTGAATGCATAGGCCATGGAGCAATGAAATGACAGTGGTCAAGGAGCATGGTGATGTAAGTTGTCATGGAGCATTGTGATGACATGTGTCCATGAACATTGTGATGACATGGTTCATGGAGCATTGTGATGACAAGTGCCATGGCGAATTGTGATGACAGGTGTCATGGGGCATTTTGATGACAGTGGTCATGTAGAATTGTGATGAAAGGTATCATGGAGGACTCTGATGACAGGGGCCGTGGAGCACTGTGATGACAGTGGTCATCTAGAATTGTGATGAAATATACCAAGGAGCATTGTGATAACAGGGGTCATGGAGCCCCGCAATTATAGAGGCCATGGAGCATTGTGAATACAAAGGTCATGGAGCATTGAGATGACAGGGGTGATGGCTAATTGTGATGACACGTTTCATGGAGCATTGTGATGACAAGGTTCATCAAGCATTGTGATGACAGGGGTCATGGAGCATTGTGATGACAAAGGCCATGGAACATTTTGATGACAATAATTCTGGAGCACTGTGATGAGAAGCACATGGAGCATTGTGATTATAGGGACGATGGAGCATTTTGATGACAGGTGTCATGGAGCAATTTGATGAAAGGGTTCATAAGGAATTGTAATGACAATGGCCATGGAGTATTGTGGTGAAGGGGTCAGCGAGGATTGTGATGAAAATGGTTATTGAGCATTGTGGTGGAAACGGCCAAGGAGCTTTGTGATGATAAGTGTCATGGAGCATCGTGATGACAAGGGCCATGGATCATTGTGATGAAAGGTGTCAGTGAACATTGTGATGAAAACGGTCATTCAGCATTGTGATGTTAAGCGCCATGGAGCATTGTGATGACAAGGCTCAAGGAGCATTGTGATGACAAGTGTCATGGTATATTGTGATGACATTGGCTTGAAGCATTGTGATGACAAGACTTCGGGTTCATTGTGATGACAGGGGCACGGAGCAATGTGATGACAAGGCGCATGGAGCATTGTGATGAAACAGATACTGGAGCATTGTGATGAGAGGGGTCATGGATCATTGTGATTACATGGGCCATGGAGCATTGTGAAGACAAGGGTCTTAGAGCATTGTGACGATGGGATCATGGAGCATTGTGATAAAAGTGGTCATGGAGCACTCTGATTACAGGGGCCATGGAGCATGGTGGTGACAAATGCCATGGAGCATTCTCATGACAGGTGTCAAGGAGCAATGTGATGAAATGGGTCATGGATCATTGTGATGACATGAGTCTTGGAGAATTGTGATGACTTAGGTCATGGGGCTTTGTGATGACAGGGGGCATGGAATATCGTGATGAAAGTTGTCAAGATACACTGTGATGACAGTGCTCATTGAGCATTTTGATGACACGGTCATGGAGTCTTGTGATTACAGGGGCCATGGAGCATTGTGATGAACAGGGTCATGGAGCATTCTGATAACAGGGGTCATGGAGCATTGTGATCACAAGGACCATGTAGTGTCGTGATGACAGGTGTCATGGGGCTTTGGAATGAAAAGGATCATGGAGCACTGTGATGACTGGGGCCATGGAGCATTGTGATGACAAAAGCCATGGAGCTTTGTGATGACAGGTGTCATGGAGCATTGTGATGAAAGGGGTCATAGGGAATTGTAATGACAAGGGCCATGGAGCATTGTGATGACAAGGGTTATGGAGCATTGTGATGAGAGGTGTCATGGAGAATTGTGATCACAAAGACCATGGACTATTGTGATGACAGGTGTCATGAGGCATTGTGATGACAGTGGTCATAGAGCATTGTGATGACAAGTGTCATGGAGCATTGTAATGACAAGAGGAATTGAGCATTGTGATGAATGTGGTACTTGAGCATTGTGAGGAAAGGTTTCATGGATCATTGTGATTACAGCAATCATGGGGTAATGTGATGACAAAGGTCATGGAGCACTGTGATGAGCAGGGCCATGAAAATTGTGATCACAAGGGCCATGGAACACTGTGATGACAGGGGTCATGGGTTATTTTGATGTCAAGCGGGATGGAATATTGTGATGAAAATGGTCATGGAGCATTTTGATGAGAAGCACAATGGAGCAGTGTGATGACAAGGGCCATGGAGCATTGTGATGAAAGGGGTCATGGAGCATTGTGATGAAGGGGGTCATGGAGCATTGGTGTGAAAGGGATCATGGGACATTGAGATGAGAAGCGCTATGGAGCATACTGATGACAAGGGCCCTGGAGCATTGTGATGACACAGGCATGGAGCATTGTGATGACAAGAGTTCGGAAACATTGCCATGACAAGGGCATGGAACATTGTGATTACAGGGGCCAGAGAGCATTGTGATGACAAGGGCATGGAGCATTTTGATGAATAGGGTCATGGATCAGTGTGACTACAGGGATCATGGAGCATTGTGATGACAAGGGTCATGGAGCATTGTGATGAGAATGGCCATGGAGTATTGTGATGACAGGGTTCAAGGGGCCTTTTGATGACAGGGGTCATGGAGCATTGTGATGAAAGGGGTCATGGAGCACTCTGATTACAGGGGCCATGGAGGATGTTGATGACAAAGGCCATGGAGCATTCTGATGACAAGTGTCAAGGAGCATTATGATGAATTGGGTCATGGATCATTGCCAGGATAGGTGTCATGGAACATTGTGATGATATGGGCATGGAGAACTGTGATGAGAGTGGTCATGGAACAATGTGCTGAAAGGCGTCCTGGAGCATTGTGATGACAAGGGCCCTGGAGCATTGTGATGACACGGGCATGGATCATTGTGATGACAAGAGTTCTGGAGCATTGTCATGACAAGGGATTGGAGCTTTGTGATTACAGGGCCATGGAGCATTTTGATTAAAAGTGCAAGGAGCATTGTGATGAAAGAGGTATTGGAGCATTGTGAGGAAAGGGTTCATGGAACACTGTGATTAAAATGATCATGGAGCATTGTGATGACAAAGGTCATGGAGCACTGTGATGAGCAGGGCCATGAACATTGTGATCACAAGGGCCATGGAACACTGTGATGACAGGGGTCATGGGCTATTTTGATGTCAAGCGGGATGGAATATTGTGATGAAAATGGTCATGGAGCATTTTGATGAGAAGCACAATGGAGCAGTGTGATGACAAGGACCATGGAGCATTGTGATGAAAGGGGTCATGGAGCATTGTGATGAAGGGTGTCATGGAGCATTGGTGTGAAAGGGATCATGGGACATTGAGATGAGAAGCGCTATGGAGCATACTGATGACAAGGGCCCTGGAGCATTGTGATGACACAGGCATGGAGCATTGTGATGACAAGAGCTCGGAAACATTGCCATGACAAGGGCATGGAACATTGTGATTACAGGGGCCAGAGAGCATTGTGATGACAAGGGCATGGAGCATTTTGATGAATAGGGTCATGGATCAGTGTGACTACAGGGATCATGGAGCATTGTGATGACAAGTGTCATGGAGCATTGTGATGAGAATGGCCATGGAGTATTGTGATGACAGGGTTCAAGGGGACTTTTGATGACAGGTGTCATGGAGCATTGTGATGAAAGGGGTCATGGAGCACTCTGATTACAGGGGCCATGGAGGATGTTGATGACAAAGGCCATGGAGCATTCTGATGACAAGTGTCAAGGAGCATTATGATGAATTGGGTCATGGATCATTGCCAGGATAGGCGTCATGGAACATTGTGATGATATGGGCATGGAGAACTGTGATGAGAGTGGTCATGGAACAATGTGCTGAAAGGCGTCCTGGAGCATTGTGATGACAAGGGCCCTGGAGCATTGTGATGACACGGGCATGGATCATTGTGATGACAAGAGTTCTGGAGCATTGTCATGACAAGGGATTGGAGCTTTGTGATTACAGGGCCATGAAGCATTTTGATTAAAAGTGCAAGGAGCATTGTGATGTAAGAGGTATTGGAGCATTGTGAGGAAAGGGTTCATGGAACACTGTGATTAAAATGATCATGGAGCATTGTGATGACAAAGGTCATGGAGCATTGTAATGACAGAAGTCATAGAATATTGTGATGACCACGACCATGGAGAATTGTGATGAAAGGGGTTATCTGGCATTGTGATGAGAGTGGTCATGGAGCATTGTGATTACAGTTGTCATGAAGCACTGTTATTACAGGGGCCGTGTACAATTTTGATGACAAAGGCCATGGAGCATTGTGATGACAGGCATCAGGGAACATTGTGATGAAATGGGCATGGAGCATTGTGAAGAAAAGCGCCATGGAGCATTGTAATGACAAGTGTCCTGGAGCATTGTGATGACACAGGCAAGGAGAATTGTGATGAGATGGGCTCTGCATCATTGTGATGACAAGTACATGGAGCGTTGTTATTACATGGGCCATGGAGCATTTGATGACATGGTCATGGACCATGTGATGACAAGGGGCATGGAGCATTGTGATGAAAGCGTTCATGGGTCATTGTGATTACAGGGATCATGGAGCATTGTGATGACAAGGGTCATGGAACATTGTGATGAAAGTGGTCATGGAGCATTGTGATGCCAAGAGTATGGAGAATTGTGGTGACCTGAGTTCTGGAATATCTTGATGTCAAGGGCATGGAGAATTGTGATTAGAGGGGCCATGTAGCATTGTGATGACAACTGCATGGAGCACTGTGATGACAAGGGGCATGGAGAATTATGATGAAAGGCGTCCTGGAGCATTGTGAGGAAAGGTGTCATGGATCATTGTGATTACAGCGATAATGAAGCATTGTAATGACAGGGTTCATGGAGCATTGTGATGAGAAGGGCCATGGAGCATTGTGATTACAGGGGTGATGGGGCATTGTGAAGAGTGGGGTCATGGAGCAATGTGATGAAACAGGTCATGGAGCACTGTGATTAGAGGGGCCATGGAGCATTGTGATGACAAAGGCCCTGGAGCATTCTGATGACAGGTGCCATGCAGCATTGAGATGAAACGGGTCATGGATCATTGTGATGACAGGTGTCATGGAGCATTGTTATGAAAGTGGTCATGGAGCACTGTGATTAAATGGATCCTGGGCCATTGTGATGACAAGAGCATGTATAATTTTGATGACTAGTGGCATAGAGACTTGGAATGAATGGGGTACTGGAGCATTGTGAGGAAACGTGCCATGGAGCATTGTGATTATAAGGCATGGAGCACTGTGATAACAAGTGACATGAGCATTGTGATGAAAGAGGTTTTGGAGCATTGTGAGGAAAGGGGTCATGGATCATTGTGATTACTCGGATCATGGAGCATTGTGATGACCTTGGTCATCTGGCATTGTGATGACAGTGCTCATGGAGCATTGTGATGAAAGGTGTCTTGGAGAACTGTGATCAAAGGGGCCATGGAGCATTGTGATGACATGTGTCATACAGCATTGTGATGAGAGTGGTCATGGAGCATTGTGAAGACAAAGGAATGGAGCATTGTGATGACATGACTTCTGGAGCATTTTGATGACAAGGGCATGGAGAATTGTGATTACAGGGGCCATGGTGCATTGTGATGACAACTGCATTCAGCATTGTGATGACAAGGGGCATGGGGCATTGTGATGAAAGGCGAACTGGAGCCTTGTGAAGAAAAGTGTCATGGGTCATTGTGATTACAGCGATCATGGAACATTGTGATGACAGTGGTCATGGAGCATTGTAATGACAGGGGCAATGGGGCATTGTGATGACAGTGGTCATGTAGCATTGTGATGAAAGGGGTCATGGAGCACTGTGATTACAGGGGCCATGTATAATTGTGATGACAAAGGCCATGGAGCATTGTGATGACAGTTGTCATGGAGCATTGCGTTGAAAGGGGCATGGAGCATTGTGATGACAATGGTCATGGAGCATTGTGATGACTGGTATCATGGAGCATTTTTATGAAGAAGGTCATGGGGCAGTGTAATGACAAGTATCATGGAGCATGTGATGAAAGGAGTCATGGAGCATTGTGATTAAATGGATCATGAGGCATTTTGATGACAAGAGGCATGGAACATTGTGATGACAGGGATCATGGAGCATTGTGATGAGAGGGGCCTTGGAGCATTATGATGATAGGCGTCATGGGGTATTGTGATGAGAGTGGTCATAGAGCATTGTGATGAAAGGGATCATGGAGCAATGTGATTACAGGGGCCATGGCACATTGTGAATGCATAGGCCATGGAGCAATGAAATGACAGGGGTCAAGGAGCATTGTGATGTAAGTTGTCATGGAGCATTGTGATGACAAGTGTCCATGAACATTGTGATGACATGGTTTATGGAGCATTGTGATGACAAGTGCCATGGCGAATTGTGATGACAGGTGTCATGGGTCATTGTGATGACAGTGCTCATATAGAATTGTGTGGAAAGGTATCATGGAGGACTCTGATGACAAGGGCCGTGGAGCACAGTGATGAGAGTGGTCATCTAGAATTGTGATGAAATATACCAGGGAGCATTTTGATGACAGGGGTCGTGGAGCACCGCAATTACAGGGGCCATGGAGCATTGTGAATACAAAGGTCATGGAGCATTGAGATGACAGAGGTCATGGATCATTGTGATGACAAGGGTCTTGGAACCTTGTGATGACACGGTTCAGGGAGCATTGTGATGACAAGGTTCATCAAGAATTGTGATGACAGCGGTCATGGAGCATTGTGAGGACAAAGGCCATGGAACATTTTGATGACAAGAATTCTGGAGCACTGTGATGACAAGCGCATGGAGCATTGTGATTATAGGGACAATGGAGCATTGTGATGACAAGGGTCTTGGAGCATTGTGATGACAGGGGTCATGGAGCATTGTGATGAAAGGGATCATGGAGCAATGTGATTACAGGGGCCATGGAGCATTTTGAATGCATAGGCCATGGAGCACTGTGATGACAGGGGTCATGGAGCCTTCTGATGAATGTGGTCATAGTTCATTGTGATGATAAGTGTCCAGGAACAGTGTGATGACATGGATCATGGAGCATTGTGATGAGAAGTGATCTGGAGCATTGCGATGAAAAGGGTATGGAGCATTGTGATTACAGGGGCCAGGGAGCATTGAGATTACAAGGGCAGGGAACATTGTGATGAGAGCGGTCATGGATCATTGTGATGAGATCTGTCATGGAACATTGTGCTGACAGGGGCCATAGAGCATTGTGATGACAGGTGTCATGTGGCCTTGTGATGAGAGTGGTCATAGAGCATTGTGATGAAAAGGATCATGGAGCAATGTGATTACAGGGGCCATGGAGAATTGTGAATACATAGGCCATGGAGCATTGTGATGACAGGGGTCAAGGAGCATTGTGATGAAAGTGGTCATGGAGCATTGTGATGACACGGGCATGGAGCATTATGATGACAAGAGTTCTGGAGCATTGTGATGAAAAGGGTATGGAGCATTGTGATTACAGGGGACCAGGAGCATTGTGATTACATGGGCAGTGAATATTGTGATGACAGGCGTTCATGGAGCACTGTGATGACAAATGTCATGGAACATTGTGATGACAGGGTTCATGGACCATTGTGATGAGAGGGGCCTTGGAGCATTATGATGATAGACGTCATTGGGTATTGTGATGAGTGTGGTTCTAGAATATTTTGATGAAATAGATCATGGAGCAATGTGATGACAGGTGCCATGGAGCATTGTGAATGCATAGGCCATGGAGCAATGAAATGACAGTGGTCAAGGAACATGGTGATGTAAGTTGTCATGGAGCATTGTGATGACATGTGTCCATGAACATTGTGATGACATGGTTCATGGAGCATTGTGATGACAAGTGCCATGGCGAATTGTGATGACAGGTGTCATGGGGCATTTTGATGACAGCGGTCATGTAGAATTGTGATGAAAGGTATCATGGAGGACTCTGATGACAGGGGCCGTGGAGCACTGTGATGACAGTGGTCATCTAGAATTGTGATGACATATACCAAGGAGCATTGTGATGACAGGGGTCATGGAGCCCCGCAATTATAGAGGCCATGGAGCATTGTGAATACAAAGGTCATGGAGCATTGAGATGACAGGGGTGATGGCTAATTGTGATGACATGGTTCATGGAGCATTGTGATGACAAGGTTCATCAAGCATTGTGATGACAGGGGTCATGGAGCATTGTGATGACTGGTATCATGGAGCATTGTTATGAAGAAGGTCATGGGGCAGTGTAATGACAAGTATCATGGAGCATGTGATGAAAGGAGCCATGGAGCATTGTGATTAAATGGATCATGAGGCATTTTGATGACAAGAGTCATGGAACATTGTGATGAGAGGGATCATGGAGCATTGTGATGACAAGAGCTATGGAGCATTGTGATGACTGGGGTCATGGGGCATGGTGATGACAGTGGTCATGGAGCATTGTGATGACGAAGACCACGGAGCATTGTGATGACAGGTGTCATGGAGAATTGTGATGAAAGGGGTCCTGGATCACTACGATGACATGGGTCATGGAGCATTGTGATGATAGGGGCATGGAGCATTGTGATGACAGGGGTCATGCAGCATTGTGAAGACAGGGGTCATGCAGCATTGTGATGACATGGGCATGGAGCATAGTGATGACAAAGTTCTGGAGCATTTTGATGACAAGGGCATGGATCATTGTGATTACAGTGGCCATGAAACATTGAGATGACAAGGGAATGGAGCATTGTGATGAAAGTGGTCCTGGAGAATTGTGAGGAAACAGGTCATGGATTATTGGGCTGGAAGGAAACCTGGAGCCTTGTGATGACAAGTGCCATGGAGCATTTTAATGAAAGGGGTACTGGAGCATTGTATGGAAATGGTTCATGGATCATCGTGATTACACGGATCATGGAATGGAATATTGTGATGAGAAGGGTTTTGGAGCATTGTGATGACAGGGGTCATGGAGCACTGTAAAGCAGGGGTGATGGGGCATTGTGATGACAGGGGCATGGAGCATTGTGATGACAGAAGTCATAGAATATTGTGATGACAAGGGCCATGGAGCATTGTCATAAAAGGTCTTATCTGGCATTGTGATGAGAGTGGTCATGGAGCATTGTGATAAAAGTTGTCATGAAGCACTGTTATTACAGGGACCATGTAGAATTTTAATGACAAAGGCCATGGAGCACTGTGATGACAGGCATCATGGAGCAATTTGATGAAAGTGGTCATGGAGCATTGTGAGGAAATGCGCCATGGAACATTGTGAAGACAAGTGTCCTGGAGCATTGTGATGACAAGGGCCATGGCCAATTCTGATGACAGGTGTCATGGAGCACTGTGATGACAGTGGTCATCTCTCATTATGATGAAAGGTATCACGGAGCACTGTGATGACAGGTGCCATGGAGCATTGCGATGACAAGGGCATGGAGCATTATGATGAGAAGTGATCTGGAGCATTGCTATGACAAGGGTATGGAGCATTGTGATTACAGGGGCCAGGGAGCATTGAGATGACAAGGGCAGGGAACATTGTGATGACAGCGGTCATGGATGATTGTGATGAGATCTGTCATGGAACATTCTGCTGACAGGGGCTATAGAGCATTGTGATGACAGGTGTCATGTGGCCTTGTGAGGACAGTGGTCATAGAGCATTGTGATGAAAAGGATCATGGAGCAATGTGAATACAGGGGCCATGGAGCATTGTGAATACATAGGCCATGGAGCATTGTGATGACAGGGGTCAAGGAGCATTGTGATGAAAGTGGTCATGGAGCATTTTGATGACACGGGCATGGAGCATTATGATGACAAGAGTTCTGGAGTATTGTGATGAAAAGGGTATGGAGCATTGTGATTACAGGGGACCAGGAGCATTGTGATTACATGGGCAGTGAATATTGTGATGACAGGGGTTCATGGAGCACTGTGATGACAAGTGTCATGGAACATTGTGATGACAGGGTTCATGGAGCATTGTGATGAGAGGGGCCTTGGAGCATTATGATGATAGGCGTCATTGGGTATTGTGATGAGAGTGGTCATAGAATATTGTGATGAAAAGGATCATGGAGCAATGTGATTACAGGTGCCATGGAGCATTGTGAATGCATAGGCCATGGAGCAATGAAATGACAGTGGTCAAGGAGCATGGTGATGTAAGTTGTCATGGAGCATTGTGATGACATGTGTCCATGAACATTGTGATGACATGGTTCATGGAGCATTGTGATGACAAGTGCCATGGCGAATTGTGATGACAGGTGTCATGGGGCATTTTGATGACAGTGGTCATGTAGAATTGTGATGAAAGGTATCATGGAGGACTCTGATGACAGGGGCCGTGGAGCACTGTGATGACAGTGGTCATCTAGAATTGTGATGAAATATACCAAGGAGCATTGTGATAACAGGGGTCATGGAGCCCCGCAATTATAGAGGCCATGGAGCATTGTGAATACAAAGGTCATGGAGCATTGAGATGACAGGGGTGATGGCTAATTGTGATGACACGTTTCATGGAGCATTGTGATGACAAGGTTCATCAAGCATTGTGATGACAGGGGTCATGGAGCATTGTGATGACAAAGGCCATGGAACATTTTGATGACAATAATTCTGGAGCACTGTGATGAGAAGCACATGGAGCATTGTGATTATAGGGACGATGGAGCATTTTGATGACAGGTGTCATGGAGCAATTTGATGAAAGGGTTCATAAGGAATTGTAATGACAATGGCCATGGAGTATTGTGGTGAAGGGGTCAGCGAGGATTGTGATGAAAATGGTTATTGAGCATTGTGGTGGAAACGGCCAAGGAGCTTTGTGATGATAAGTGTCATGGAGCATCGTGATGACAAGGGCCATGGATCATTGTGATGAAAGGTGTCAGTGAACATTGTGATGAAAACGGTCATTCAGCATTGTGATGTTAAGCGCCATGGAGCATTGTGATGACAAGGCTCAAGGAGCATTGTGATGACAAGTGTCATGGTATATTGTGATGACATTGGCTTGAAGCATTGTGATGACAAGACTTCGGGTTCATTGTGATGACAGGGGCACGGAGCAATGTGATGACAAGGCGCATGGAGCATTGTGATGAAACAGATACTGGAGCATTGTGATGAGAGGGGTCATGGATCATTGTGATTACATGGGCCATGGAGCATTGTGAAGACAAGGGTCTTAGAGCATTGTGACGATGGGATCATGGAGCATTGTGATAAAAGTGGTCATGGAGCACTCTGATTACAGGGGCCATGGAGCATGGTGGTGACAAATGCCATGGAGCATTCTCATGACAGGTGTCAAGGAGCAATGTGATGAAATGGGTCATGGATCATTGTGATGACATGAGTCTTGGAGAATTGTGATGACTTAGGTCATGGGGCTTTGTGATGACAGGGGGCATGGAATATCGTGATGAAAGTTGTCAAGGAACACTGTGATGACAGTGCTCATTGAGCATTTTGATGACACGGTCATGGAATCTTGTGATTACAGGGGCCATGGAGCATTGTGATGAACAGGGTCATGGAGCATTCTGATAACAGGGGTCATGGAGCATTGTGATCACAAGGACCATGTAGTGTCGTGATGACAGGTGTCATGGGGCTTTGGAATGAAAAGGATCATGGAGCACTGTGATGACTGGGGCCATGGAGCATTGTGATGACAAAAGCCATGGAGCTTTGTGATGACAGGTGTCATGGAGCATTGTGATGAAAGGGGTCATAGGGAATTGTAATGACAAGGGCCATGGAGCATTGTGATGACAAGGGTTATGGAGCATTGTGATGAGAGGTGTCATGGAGCATTGTGATCACAAAGACCATGGACTATTGTGATGACAGGTGTCATGAGGCATTGTGATGACAGTGGTCATAGAGCATTGTGATGACAAGTGTCATGGAGCATTGTAATGACAAGAGGAATTGAGCATTGTGATGAATGTGGTACTTGAGCATTGTGAGGAAAGGTTTCATGGATCATTGTGATTACAGCAATCATGGGGTAATGTGATGACAAAGGTCATGGAGCACTGTGATGAGCAGGGCCATGAAAATTGTGATCACAAGGGCCATGGAACACTGTGATGACAGGGGTCATGGGTTATTTTGATGTCAAGCGGGATGGAATATTGTGATGAAAATGGTCATGGAGCATTTTGATGAGAAGCACAATGGAGCAGTGTGATGACAAGGGCCATGGAGCATTGTGATGAAAGGGGTCATGGAGCATTGTGATGAAGGGGGTCATGGAGCATTGGTGTGAAAGGGATCATGGGACATTGAGATGAGAAGCGCTATGGAGCATACTGATGACAAGGGCCCTGGAGCATTGTGATGACACAGGCATGGAGCATTGTGATGACAAGAGTTCGGAAACATTGCCATGACAAGGGCATGGAACATTGTGATTACAGGGGCCAGAGAGCATTGTGATGACAAGGGCATGGAGCATTTTGATGAATAGGGTCATGGATCAGTGTGACTACAGGGATCATGGAGCATTGTGATGACAAGGGTCATGGAGCATTGTGATGAGAATGGCCATGGAGTATTGTGATGACAGGGTTCAAGGGGCCTTTTGATGACAGGTGTCATGGAGCATTGTGATGAAAGGGGTCATGGAGCACTCTGATTACAGGGGCCATGGAGGATGTTGATGACAAAGGCCATGGAGCATTCTGATGACAAGTGTCAAGGAGCATTATGATGAATTGGGTCATGGATCATTGCCAGGATAGGCGTCATGGAACATTGTGATGATATGGGCATGGAGAACTGTGATGAGAGTGGTCATGGAACAATGTGCTGAAAGGCGTCCTGGAGCATTGTGATGACAAGGGCCCTGGAGCATTGTGATGACACGGGCATGGATCATTGTGATGACAAGAGTTCTGGAGCATTGTCATGACAAGGGATTGGAGCTTTGTGATTACAGGGCCATGAAGCATTTTGATTAAAAGTGCAAGGAGCATTGTGATGTAAGAGGTATTGGAGCATTGTGAGGAAAGGGTTCATGGAACACTGTGATTAAAATGATCATGGAGCATTGTGATGACAAAGGTCATGGAGCATTGTAATGACAGAAGTCATAGAATATTGTGATGACCACGACCATGGAGAATTGTGATGAAAGGGGTTATCTGGCATTGTGATGAGAGTGGTCATGGAGCATTGTGATTACAGTTGTCATGAAGCACTGTTATTACAGGGGCCGTGTACAATTTTGATGACAAAGGCCATGGAGCATTGTGATGACAGGCATCAGGGAACATTGTGATGAAATGGGCATGGAGCATTGTGAAGAAAAGCGCCATGGAGCATTGTAATGACAAGTGTCCTGGAGCATTGTGATGACACAGGCAAGGAGAATTGTGATGAGATGGGCTCTGCATCATTGTGATGACAAGTACAGTACATGGAGCGTTGTTATTACATGGGCCATGGAGCATTTGATGACATGGTCATGGACCATGTGATGACAAGGGGCATGGAGCATTGTGATGAAAGCGTTCATGGGTCATTGTGATTACAGGGATCATGGAGCATTGTGATGACAAGGGTCATGGAACATTGTGATGAAAGTGGTCATGGAGCATTGTGATGCCAAGAGTATGGAGAATTGTGATGACCTGAGTTCTGGAATATCTTGATGTCAAGGGCATGGAGAATTGTGATTAGAGGGGCCATGTAGCATTGTGATGACAACTGCATGGAGCACTGTGATGACAAGGGGCATGGAGAATTATGATGAAAGGCGTCCTGGAGCATTGTGAGGAAAGGTGTCATGGATCATTGTGATTACAGCGATAATGAAGCATTGTAATGACAGGGTTCATGGAGCATTGTGATGAGAAGGGCCATGGAGCATTGTGATTACAGGGGTGATGGGGCATTGTGAAGAGTGGGGTCATGGAGCAATGTGATGAAACAGGTCATGGAGCACTGTGATTAGAGGGGCCATGGAGCATTGTGATGACAAAGGCCCTGGAGCATTCTGATGACAGGTGCCATGCAGCATTGAGATGAAACGGGTCATGGATCATTGTGATGACAGGTGTCATGGAGCATTGTTATGAAAGTGGTCATGGAGCACTGTGATTAAATGGATCCTGGGCCATTGTGATGACAAGAGCATGTATAATTTTGATGACTAGTGGCATAGAGACTTGGAATGAATGGGGTACTGGAGCATTGTGAGGAAACGTGCCATGGAGCATTGTGATTATAAGGCATGGAGCACTGTGATAACAAGTGACATGAGCATTGTGATGAAAGAGGTTTTGGAGCATTGTGAGGAAAGGGGTCATGGATCATTGTGATTACTCGGATCATGGAGCATTGTGATGACCTTGGTCATCTGGCATTGTGATGACAGTGCTCATGGAGCATTGTGATGAAAGGTGTCTTGGAGAACTGTGATCAAAGGGGCCATGGAGCATTGTGATGACATGTGTCATACAGCATTGTGATGAGAGTGGTCATGGAGCATTGTGAAGACAAAGGAATGGAGCATTGTGATGACATGACTTCTGGAGCATTTTGATGACAAGGGCATGGAGAATTGTGATTACAGGGGCCATGGTGCATTGTGATGACAACTGCATTCAGCATTGTGATGACAAGGGGCATGGGGCATTGTGATGAAAGGCGAACTGGAGCCTTGTGAAGAAAAGTGTCATGGGTCATTGTGATTACAGCGATCATGGAACATTGTGATGACAGTGGTCATGGAGCATTGTAATGACAGGGGCAATGGGGCATTGTGATGACAGTGGTCATGTAGCATTGTGATGAAAGGGGTCATGGAGCACTGTGATTACAGGGGCCATGTATAATTGTGATGACAAAGGCCATGGAGCATTGTGATGACAGTTGTCATGGAGCATTGCGTTGAAAGGGGCATGGAGCATTGTGATGACAATGGTCATGGAGCATTGTGATGACTGGTATCATGGAGCATTGTTATGAAGAAGGTCATGGGGCAGTGCAATGACAAGTATCATGGAGCATGTGATGAAAGGAGTCATGGAGCATTGTGATTAAATGGATCATGAGGCATTTTGATGACAAGAGGCATGGAACATTGTGATGACAGGGATCATGGAGCATTGTGATGAGAGGGGCCTTGGAGCATTATGATGATAGGCGTCATGGGGTATTGTGATGAGAGTGGTCATAGAGCATTGTGATGAAAGGGATCATGGAGCAATGTGATTACAGGGGCCATGGCACATTGTGAATGCATAGGCCATGGAGCAATGAAATGACAGGGGTCAAGGAGCATTGTGATGTAAGTTGTCATGGAGCATTGTGATGACAAGTGTCCATGAACATTGTGATGACATGGTTTATGGAGCATTGTGATGACAAGTGCCATGGCGAATTGTGATGACAGGTGTCATGGGTCATTGTGATGACAGTGCTCATATAGAATTGTGTGGAAAGGTATCATGGAGGACTCTGATGACAGGGGCCGTGGAGCACAGTGATGAGAGTGGTCATCTAGAATTGTGATGAAATATACCAGGGAGCATTTTGATGACAGGGGTCGTGGAGCACCGCAATTACAGGGGCCATGGAGCATTGTGAATACAAAGGTCATGGAGCATTGAGATGACAGAGGTCATGGATCATTGTGATGACAAGGGTCTTGGAACCTTGTGATGACACGGTTCAGGGAGCATTGTGATGACAAGGTTCATCAAGAATTGTGATGACAGCGGTCATGGAGCATTGTGAGGACAAAGGCCATGGAACATTTTGATGACAAGAATTCTGGAGCACTGTGATGACAAGCGCATGGAGCATTGTGATTATAGGGACAATGGAGCATTGTGATGACAAGGGTCTTGGAGCATTGTGATGACAGGGGTCATGGAGCATTGTGATGAAAGGGATCATGGAGCAATGTGATTACAGGGGCCATGGAGCATTTTGAATGCATAGGCCATGGAGCACTGTGATGACAGGGGTCATGGAGCCTTCTGATGAATGTGGTCATAGTTCATTGTGATGATAAGTGTCCAGGAACAGTGTGATGACATGGATCATGGAGCATTGTGATGAGAAGTGATCTGGAGCATTGCGATGACAAGGGTATGGAGCATTGTGATTACAGGGGCCAGGGAGCATTGAGATTACAAGGGCAGGGAACATTGTGATGAGAGCCGTCATGGATCATTGTGATGAGATCTGTCATGGAACATTGTGCTGACAGGGGCCATAGAGCATTGTGATGACAGGTGTCATGTGGCCTTGTGATGAGAGTGGTCATAGAGCATTGTGATGAAAAGGATCATGGAGCAATGTGATTACAGGGGCCATGGAGAATTGTGAATACATAGGCCATGGAGCATTGTGATGACAGGGGTCAAGGAGCATTGTGATGAAAGTGGTCATGGAGCATTGTGATGACACGGGCATGGAGCATTATGATGACAAGAGTTCTGGAGCATTGTGATGAAAAGGGTATGGAGCATTGTGATTACAGGGGACCAGGAGCATTGTGATTACATGGGCAGTGAATATTGTGATGACAGGCGTTCATGGAGCACTGTGATGACAAATGTCATGGAACATTGTGATGACAGGGTTCATGGACCATTGTGATGAGAGGGGCCTTGGAGCATTATGATGATAGACGTCATTGGGTATTGTGATGAGTGTGGTTCTAGAATATTTTGATGAAATAGATCATGGAGCAATGTGATGACAGGTGCCATGGAGCATTGTGAATGCATAGGCCATGGAGCAATGAAATGACAGTGGTCAAGGAACATGGTGATGTAAGTTGTCATGGAGCATTGTGATGACATGTGTCCATGAACATTGTGATGACATGGTTCATGGAGCATTGTGATGACAAGTGCCATGGCGAATTGTGATGACAGGTGTCATGGGGCATTTTGATGACAGCGGTCATGTAGAATTGTGATGAAAGGTATCATGGAGGACTCTGATGACAGGGGCCGTGGAGCACTGTGATGACAGTGGTCATCTAGAATTGTGATGACATATACCAAGGAGCATTGTGATGACAGGGGTCATGGAGCCCCGCAATTATAGAGGCCATGGAGCATTGTGAATACAAAGGTCATGGAGCATTGAGATGACAGGGGTGATGGCTAATTGTGATGACATGGTTCATGGAGCATTGTGATGACAAGGTTCATCAAGCATTGTGATGACAGGGGTCATGGAGCATTGTGATGACTGGTATCATGGAGCATTGTTATGAAGAAGGTCATGGGGCAGTGTAATGACAAGTATCATGGAGCATGTGATGAAAGGAGCCATGGAGCATTGTGATTAAATGGATCATGAGGCATTTTGATGACAAGAGTCATGGAACATTGTGATGAGAGGGATCATGGAGCATTGTGATGACAAGAGCTATGGAGCATTGTGATGACTGGGGTCATGGGGCATGGTGATGACAGTGGTCATGGAGCATTGTGATGACGAAGACCACGGAGCATTGTGATGACAGGTGTCATGGAGAATTGTGATGAAAGGGGTCCTGGATCACTACGATGACATGGGTCATGGAGCATTGTGATGATAGGGGCATGGAGCATTGTGATGACAGGGGTCATGCAGCATTGTGAAGACAGGGGTCATGCAGCATTGTGATGACATGGGCATGGAGCATAGTGATGACAAAGTTCTGGAGCATTTTGATGACAAGGGCATGGATCATTGTGATTACAGTGGCCATGAAACATTGAGATGACAAGGGAATGGAGCATTGTGATGAAAGTGGTCCTGGAGAATTGTGAGGAAACAGGTCATGGATTATTGGGCTGGAAGGAAACCTGGAGCCTTGTGATGACAAGTGCCATGGAGCATTTTAATGAAAGGGGTACTGGAGCATTGTATGGAAATGGTTCATGGATCATCGTGATTACACGGATCATGGAATGGAATATTGTGATGAGAAGGGTTTTGGAGCATTGTGATGACAGGGGTCATGGAGCACTGTAAAGCAGGGGTGATGGGGCATTGTGATGACAGGGGCATGGAGCATTGTGATGACAGAAGTCATAGAATATTGTGATGACAAGGGCCATGGAGCATTGTCATAAAAGGTCTTATCTGGCATTGTGATGAGAGTGGTCATGGAGCATTGTGATAAAAGTTGTCATGAAGCACTGTTATTACAGGGACCATGTAGAATTTTAATGACAAAGGCCATGGAGCACTGTGATGACAGGCATCATGGAGCAATTTGATGAAAGTGGTCATGGAGCATTGTGAGGAAATGCGCCATGGAACATTGTGAAGACAAGTGTCCTGGAGCATTGTGATGACAAGGGCCATGGCCAATTCTGATGACAGGTGTCATGGAGCACTGTGATGACAGTGGTCATCTCTCATTATGATGAAAGGTATCACGGAGCACTGTGATGACAGGTGCCATGGAGCATTGCGATGACAAGGGCATGGAGCATTATGATGAGAAGTGATCTGGAGCATTGCTATGACAAGGGTATGGAGCATTGTGATTACAGGGGCCAGGGAGCATTGAGATGACAAGGGCAGGGAACATTGTGATGACAGCGGTCATGGATGATTGTGATGAGATCTGTCATGGAACATTCTGCTGACAGGGGCTATAGAGCATTGTGATGACAGGTGTCATGTGGCCTTGTGAGGACAGTGGTCATAGAGCATTGTGATGAAAAGGATCATGGAGCAATGTGAATACAGGGGCCATGGAGCATTGTGAATACATAGGCCATGGAGCATTGTGATGACAGGGGTCAAGGAGCATTGTGATGAAAGTGGTCATGGAGCATTTTGATGACACGGGCATGGAGCATTATGATGACAAGAGTTCTGGAGTATTGTGATGAAAAGGGTATGGAGCATTGTGATTACAGGGGACCAGGAGCATTGTGATTACATGGGCAGTGAATATTGTGATGACAGGGGTTCATGGAGCACTGTGATGACAAGTGTCATGGAACATTGTGATGACAGGGTTCATGGAGCATTGTGATGAGAGGGGCCTTGGAGCATTATGATGATAGGCGTCATTGGGTATTGTGATGAGAGTGGTCATAGAATATTGTGATGAAAAGGATCATGGAGCAATGTGATTACAGGTGCCATGGAGCATTGTGAATGCATAGGCCATGGAGCAATGAAATGACAGTGGTCAAGGAGCATGGTGATGTAAGTTGTCATGGAGCATTGTGATGACATGTGTCCATGAACATTGTGATGACATGGTTCATGGAGCATTGTGATGACAAGTGCCATGGCGAATTGTGATGACAGGTGTCATGGGGCATTTTGATGACAGTGGTCATGTAGAATTGTGATGAAAGGTATCATGGAGGACTCTGATGACAGGGGCCGTGGAGCACTGTGATGACAGTGGTCATCTAGAATTGTGATGAAATATACCAAGGAGCATTGTGATAACAGGGGTCATGGAGCCCCGCAATTATAGAGGCCATGGAGCATTGTGAATACAAAGGTCATGGAGCATTGAGATGACAGGGGTGATGGCTAATTGTGATGACACGTTTCATGGAGCATTGTGATGACAAGGTTCATCAAGCATTGTGATGACAGGGGTCATGGAGCATTGTGATGACAAAGGCCATGGAACATTTTGATGACAATAATTCTGGAGCACTGTGATGAGAAGCACATGGAGCATTGTGATTATAGGGACGATGGAGCATTTTGATGACAGGTGTCATGGAGCAATTTGATGAAAGGGTTCATAAGGAATTGTAATGACAATGGCCATGGAGTATTGTGGTGAAGGGGTCAGCGAGGATTGTGATGAAAATGGTTATTGAGCATTGTGGTGGAAACGGCCAAGGAGCTTTGTGATGATAAGTGTCATGGAGCATCGTGATGACAAGGGCCATGGATCATTGTGATGAAAGGTGTCAGTGAACATTGTGATGAAAACGGTCATTCAGCATTGTGATGTTAAGCGCCATGGAGCATTGTGATGACAAGGCTCAAGGAGCATTGTGATGACAAGTGTCATGGTATATTGTGATGACATTGGCTTGAAGCATTGTGATGACAAGACTTCGGGTTCATTGTGATGACAGGGGCACGGAGCAATGTGATGACAAGGCGCATGGAGCATTGTGATGAAACAGATACTGGAGCATTGTGATGAGAGGGGTCATGGATCATTGTGATTACATGGGCCATGGAGCATTGTGAAGACAAGGGTCTTAGAGCATTGTGACGATGGGATCATGGAGCATTGTGATAAAAGTGGTCATGGAGCACTCTGATTACAGGGGCCATGGAGCATGGTGGTGACAAATGCCATGGAGCATTCTCATGACAGGTGTCAAGGAGCAATGTGATGAAATGGGTCATGGATCATTGTGATGACATGAGTCTTGGAGAATTGTGATGACTTAGGTCATGGGGCTTTGTGATGACAGGGGGCATGGAATATCGTGATGAAAGTTGTCAAGGAACACTGTGATGACAGTGCTCATTGAGCATTTTGATGACACGGTCATGGAATCTTGTGATTACAGGGGCCATGGAGCATTGTGATGAACAGGGTCATGGAGCATTCTGATAACAGGGGTCATGGAGCATTGTGATCACAAGGACCATGTAGTGTCGTGATGACAGGTGTCATGGGGCTTTGGAATGAAAAGGATCATGGAGCACTGTGATGACTGGGGCCATGGAGCATTGTGATGACAAAAGCCATGGAGCTTTGTGATGACAGGTGTCATGGAGCATTGTGATGAAAGGGGTCATAGGGAATTGTAATGACAAGGGCCATGGAGCATTGTGATGACAAGGGTTATGGAGCATTGTGATGAGAGGTGTCATGGAGCATTGTGATCACAAAGACCATGGACTATTGTGATGACAGGTGTCATGAGGCATTGTGATGACAGTGGTCATAGAGCATTGTGATGACAAGTGTCATGGAGCATTGTAATGACAAGAGGAATTGAGCATTGTGATGAATGTGGTACTTGAGCATTGTGAGGAAAGGTTTCATGGATCATTGTGATTACAGCAATCATGGGGTAATGTGATGACAAAGGTCATGGAGCACTGTGATGAGCAGGGCCATGAAAATTGTGATCACAAGGGCCATGGAACACTGTGATGACAGGGGTCATGGGTTATTTTGATGTCAAGCGGGATGGAATATTGTGATGAAAATGGTCATGGAGCATTTTGATGAGAAGCACAATGGAGCAGTGTGATGACAAGGACCATGGAGCATTGTGATGAAAGGGGTCATGGAGCATTGTGATGAAGGGTGTCATGGAGCATTGGTGTGAAAGGGATCATGGGACATTGAGATGAGAAGCGCTATGGAGCATACTGATGACAAGGGCCCTGGAGCATTGTGATGACACAGGCATGGAGCATTGTGATGACAAGAGTTCGGAAACATTGCCATGACAAGGGCATGGAACATTGTGATTACAGGGGCCAGAGAGCATTGTGATGACAAGGGCATGGAGCATTTTGATGAATAGGGTCATGGATCAGTGTGACTACAGGGATCATGGAGCATTGTGATGACAAGGGTCATGGAGCATTGTGATGAGAATGGCCATGGAGTATTGTGATGACAGGGTTCAAGGGGCCTTTTGATGACAGGTGTCATGGAGCATTGTGATGAAAGGGGTCATGGAGCACTCTGATTACAGGGGCCATGGAGGATGTTGATGACAAAGGCCATGGAGCATTCTGATGACAAGTGTCAAGGAGCATTATGATGAATTGGGTCATGGATCATTGCCAGGATAGGCGTCATGGAACATTGTGATGATATGGGCATGGAGAACTGTGATGAGAGTGGTCATGGAACAATGTGCTGAAAGGCGTCCTGGAGCATTGTGATGACAAGGGCCCTGGAGCATTGTGATGACACGGGCATGGATCATTGTGATGACAAGAGTTCTGGAGCATTGTCATGACAAGGGATTGGAGCTTTGTGATTACAGGGCCATGAAGCATTTTGATTAAAAGTGCAAGGAGCATTGTGATGTAAGAGGTATTGGAGCATTGTGAGGAAAGGGTTCATGGAACACTGTGATTAAAATGATCATGGAGCATTGTGATGACAAAGGTCATGGAGCATTGTAATGACAGAAGTCATAGAATATTGTGATGACCACGACCATGGAGAATTGTGATGAAAGGGGTTATCTGGCATTGTGATGAGAGTGGTCATGGAGCATTGTGATTACAGTTGTCATGAAGCACTGTTATTACAGGGGCCGTGTACAATTTTGATGACAAAGGCCATGGAGCATTGTGATGACAGGCATCAGGGAACATTGTGATGAAATGGGCATGGAGCATTGTGAAGAAAAGCGCCATGGAGCATTGTAATGACAAGTGTCCTGGAGCATTGTGATGACACAGGCAAGGAGAATTGTGATGAGATGGGCTCTGCATCATTGTGATGACAAGTACAGTACATGGAGCGTTGTTATTACATGGGCCATGGAGCATTTGATGACATGGTCATGGACCATGTGATGACAAGGGGCATGGAGCATTGTGATGAAAGCGTTCATGGGTCATTGTGATTACAGGGATCATGGAGCATTGTGATGACAAGGGTCATGGAACATTGTGATGAAAGTGGTCATGGAGCATTGTGATGCCAAGAGTATGGAGAATTGTGATGACCTGAGTTCTGGAATATCTTGATGTCAAGGGCATGGAGAATTGTGATTAGAGGGGCCATGTAGCATTGTGATGACAACTGCATGGAGCACTGTGATGACAAGGGGCATGGAGAATTATGATGAAAGGCGTCCTGGAGCATTGTGAGGAAAGGTGTCATGGATCATTGTGATTACAGCGATAATGAAGCATTGTAATGACAGGGTTCATGGAGCATTGTGATGAGAAGGGCCATGGAGCATTGTGATTACAGGGGTGATGGGGCATTGTGAAGAGTGGGGTCATGGAGCAATGTGATGAAACAGGTCATGGAGCACTGTGATTAGAGGGGCCATGGAGCATTGTGATGACAAAGGCCCTGGAGCATTCTGATGACAGGTGCCATGCAGCATTGAGATGAAACGGGTCATGGATCATTGTGATGACAGGTGTCATGGAGCATTGTTATGAAAGTGGTCATGGAGCACTGTGATTAAATGGATCCTGGGCCATTGTGATGACAAGAGCATGTATAATTTTGATGACTAGTGGCATAGAGACTTGGAATGAATGGGGTACTGGAGCATTGTGAGGAAACGTGCCATGGAGCATTGTGATTATAAGGCATGGAGCACTGTGATAACAAGTGACATGAGCATTGTGATGAAAGAGGTTTTGGAGCATTGTGAGGAAAGGGGTCATGGATCATTGTGATTACTCGGATCATGGAGCATTGTGATGACCTTGGTCATCTGGCATTGTGATGACAGTGCTCATGGAGCATTGTGATGAAAGGTGTCTTGGAGAACTGTGATCAAAGGGGCCATGGAGCATTGTGATGACATGTGTCATACAGCATTGTGATGAGAGTGGTCATGGAGCATTGTGAAGACAAAGGAATGGAGCATTGTGATGACATGACTTCTGGAGCATTTTGATGACAAGGGCATGGAGAATTGTGATTACAGGGGCCATGGTGCATTGTGATGACAACTGCATTCAGCATTGTGATGACAAGGGGCATGGGGCATTGTGATGAAAGGCGAACTGGAGCCTTGTGAAGAAAAGTGTCATGGGTCATTGTGATTACAGCGATCATGGAACATTGTGATGACAGTGGTCATGGAGCATTGTAATGACAGGGGCAATGGGGCATTGTGATGACAGTGGTCATGTAGCATTGTGATGAAAGGGGTCATGGAGCACTGTGATTACAGGGGCCATGTATAATTGTGATGACAAAGGCCATGGAGCATTGTGATGACAGTTGTCATGGAGCATTGCGTTGAAAGGGGCATGGAGCATTGTGATGACAATGGTCATGGAGCATTGTGATGACTGGTATCATGGAGCATTGTTATGAAGAAGGTCATGGGGCAGTGTAATGACAAGTATCATGGAGCATGTGATGAAAGGAGTCATGGAGCATTGTGATTAAATGGATCATGAGGCATTTTGATGACAAGAGGCATGGAACATTGTGATGACAGGGATCATGGAGCATTGTGATGAGAGGGGCCTTGGAGCATTATGATGATAGGCGTCATGGGGTATTGTGATGAGAGTGGTCATAGAGCATTGTGATGAAAGGGATCATGGAGCAATGTGATTACAGGGGCCATGGCACATTGTGAATGCATAGGCCATGGAGCAATGAAATGACAGGGGTCAAGGAGCATTGTGATGTAAGTTGTCATGGAGCATTGTGATGACAAGTGTCCATGAACATTGTGATGACATGGTTTATGGAGCATTGTGATGACAAGTGCCATGGCGAATTGTGATGACAGGTGTCATGGGTCATTGTGATGACAGTGCTCATATAGAATTGTGTGGAAAGGTATCATGGAGGACTCTGATGACAGGGGCCGTGGAGCACAGTGATGAGAGTGGTCATCTAGAATTGTGATGAAATATACCAGGGAGCATTTTGATGACAGGGGTCGTGGAGCACCGCAATTACAGGGGCCATGGAGCATTGTGAATACAAAGGTCATGGAGCATTGAGATGACAGAGGTCATGGATCATTGTGATGACAAGGGTCTTGGAACCTTGTGATGACACGGTTCAGGGAGCATTGTGATGACAAGGTTCATCAAGAATTGTGATGACAGCGGTCATGGAGCATTGTGAGGACAAAGGCCATGGAACATTTTGATGACAAGAATTCTGGAGCACTGTGATGACAAGCGCATGGAGCATTGTGATTATAGGGACAATGGAGCATTGTGATGACAAGGGTCTTGGAGCATTGTGATGACAGGGGTCATGGAGCATTGTGATGAAAGGGATCATGGAGCAATGTGATTACAGGGGCCATGGAGCATTTTGAATGCATAGGCCATGGAGCACTGTGATGACAGGGGTCATGGAGCCTTCTGATGAATGTGGTCATAGTTCATTGTGATGATAAGTGTCCAGGAACAGTGTGATGACATGGATCATGGAGCATTGTGATGAGAAGTGATCTGGAGCATTGCGATGACAAGGGTATGGAGCATTGTGATTACAGGGGCCAGGGAGCATTGAGATTACAAGGGCAGGGAACATTGTGATGAGAGCCGTCATGGATCATTGTGATGAGATCTGTCATGGAACATTGTGCTGACAGGGGCCATAGAGCATTGTGATGACAGGTGTCATGTGGCCTTGTGATGAGAGTGGTCATAGAGCATTGTGATGAAAAGGATCATGGAGCAATGTGATTACAGGGGCCATGGAGAATTGTGAATACATAGGCCATGGAGCATTGTGATGACAGGGGTCAAGGAGCATTGTGATGAAAGTGGTCATGGAGCATTGTGATGACACGGGCATGGAGCATTATGATGACAAGAGTTCTGGAGCATTGTGATGAAAAGGGTATGGAGCATTGTGATTACAGGGGACCAGGAGCATTGTGATTACATGGGCAGTGAATATTGTGATGACAGGCGTTCATGGAGCACTGTGATGACAAATGTCATGGAACATTGTGATGACAGGGTTCATGGACCATTGTGATGAGAGGGGCCTTGGAGCATTATGATGATAGACGTCATTGGGTATTGTGATGAGTGTGGTTCTAGAATATTTTGATGAAATAGATCATGGAGCAATGTGATGACAGGTGCCATGGAGCATTGTGAATGCATAGGCCATGGAGCAATGAAATGACAGTGGTCAAGGAACATGGTGATGTAAGTTGTCATGGAGCATTGTGATGACATGTGTCCATGAACATTGTGATGACATGGTTCATGGAGCATTGTGATGACAAGTGCCATGGCGAATTGTGATGACAGGTGTCATGGGGCATTTTGATGACAGCGGTCATGTAGAATTGTGATGAAAGGTATCATGGAGGACTCTGATGACAGGGGCCGTGGAGCACTGTGATGACAGTGGTCATCTAGAATTGTGATGACATATACCAAGGAGCATTGTGATGACAGGGGTCATGGAGCCCCGCAATTATAGAGGCCATGGAGCATTGTGAATACAAAGGTCATGGAGCATTGAGATGACAGGGGTGATGGCTAATTGTGATGACATGGTTCATGGAGCATTGTGATGACAAGGTTCATCAAGCATTGTGATGACAGGGGTCATGGAGCATTGTGATGACTGGTATCATGGAGCATTGTTATGAAGAAGGTCATGGGGCAGTGTAATGACAAGTATCATGGAGCATGTGATGAAAGGAGCCATGGAGCATTGTGATTAAATGGATCATGAGGCATTTTGATGACAAGAGTCATGGAACATTGTGATGAGAGGGATCATGGAGCATTGTGATGACAAGAGCTATGGAGCATTGTGATGACTGGGGTCATGGGGCATGGTGATGACAGTGGTCATGGAGCATTGTGATGACGAAGACCACGGAGCATTGTGATGACAGGTGTCATGGAGAATTGTGATGAAAGGGGTCATGGATCACTACGATGACATGGGTCATGGAGCATTGTGATGATAGGGGCATGGAGCATTGTGATGACAGGGGTCATGCAGCATTGTGAAGACAGGGGTCATGCAGCATTGTGATGACATGGGCATGGAGCATAGTGATGACAAAGTTCTGGAGCATTTTGATGACAAGGGCATGGATCATTGTGATTACAGTGGCCATGAAACATTGAGATGACAAGGGAATGGAGCATTGTGATGAAAGTGGTCCTGGAGAATTGTGAGGAAACAGGTCATGGATTATTGGGCTGGAAGGAAACCTGGAGCCTTGTGATGACAAGTGCCATGGAGCATTTTAATGAAAGGGGTACTGGAGCATTGTATGGAAATGGTTCATGGATCATCGTGATTACACGGATCATGGAATGGAATATTGTGATGAGAAGGGTTTTGGAGCATTGTGATGACAGGGGTCATGGAGCACTGTAAAGCAGGGGTGATGGGGCATTGTGATGACAGGGGCATGGAGCATTGTGATGACAGAAGTCATAGAATATTGTGATGACAAGGGCCATGGAGCATTGTCATAAAAGGTCTTATCTGGCATTGTGATGAGAGTGGTCATGGAGCATTGTGATAAAAGTTGTCATGAAGCACTGTTATTACAGGGACCATGTAGAATTTTAATGACAAAGGCCATGGAGCACTGTGATGACAGGCATCATGGAGCAATTTGATGAAAGTGGTCATGGAGCATTGTGAGGAAATGCGCCATGGAACATTGTGAAGACAAGTGTCCTGGAGCATTGTGATGACAAGGGCCATGGCCAATTCTGATGACAGGTGTCATGGAGCACTGTGATGACAGTGGTCATCTCTCATTATGATGAAAGGTATCATGGAGCACTGTGATGACAGGTGCCATGGAGCATTGCGATGACAAGGGCATGGAGCATTATGATGAGAAGTGATCTGGAGCATTGCTATGACAAGGGTATGGAGCATTGTGATTACAGGGGCCAGGGAGCATTGAGATGACAAGGGCAGGGAACATTGTGATGACAGCGGTCATGGATGATTGTGATGAGATCTGTCATGGAACATTCTGCTGACAGGGGCTATAGAGCATTGTGATGACAGGTGTCATGTGGCCTTGTGAGGACAGTGGTCATAGAGCATTGTGATGAAAAGGATCATGGAGCAATGTGAATACAGGGGCCATGGAGCATTGTGAATACATAGGCCATGGAGCATTGTGATGACAGGGGTCAAGGAGCATTGTGATGAAAGTGGTCATGGAGCATTTTGATGACACGGGCATGGAGCATTATGATGACAAGAGTTCTGGAGTATTGTGATGAAAAGGGTATGGAGCATTGTGATTACAGGGGACCAGGAGCATTGTGATTACATGGGCAGTGAATATTGTGATGACAGGGGTTCATGGAGCACTGTGATGACAAGTGTCATGGAACATTGTGATGACAGGGTTCATGGAGCATTGTGATGAGAGGGGCCTTGGAGCATTATGATGATAGGCGTCATTGGGTATTGTGATGAGAGTGGTCATAGAATATTGTGATGAAAAGGATCATGGAGCAATGTGATTA
Source organism: Balaenoptera physalus (assembly GCF_965194825.1). Taxonomy (NCBI): domain Eukaryota; kingdom Metazoa; phylum Chordata; class Mammalia; order Artiodactyla; family Balaenopteridae; genus Balaenoptera; species Balaenoptera physalus. The sequence goes on along the minus strand of NW_028126514.1, from coordinate 1,441,116 downwards.
CAGGTGCCATGGAGCATTGTGAATGCATAGGCCATGGAGCAATGAAATGACAGTGGTCAAGGAGCATGGTGATGTAAGTTGTCATGGAGCATTGTGATGACATGTGTCCATGAACATTGTGATGACATGGTTCATGGAGCATTGTGATGACAAGTGCCATGGCGAATTGTGATGACAGGTGTCATGGGGCATTTTGATGACAGTGGTCATGTAGAATTGTGATGAAAGGTATCATGGAGGACTCTGATGACAGGGGCCGTGGAGCACTGTGATGACAGTGGTCATCTAGAATTGTGATGAAATATACCAAGGAGCATTGTGATAACAGGGGTCATGGAGCCCCGCAATTATAGAGGCCATGGAGCATTGTGAATACAAAGGTCATGGAGCATTGAGATGACAGGGGTGATGGCTAATTGTGATGACACGTTTCATGGAGCATTGTGATGACAAGGTTCATCAAGCATTGTGATGACAGGGGTCATGGAGCATTGTGATGACAAAGGCCATGGAACATTTTGATGACAATAATTCTGGAGCACTGTGATGAGAAGCACATGGAGCATTGTGATTATAGGGACGATGGAGCATTTTGATGACAGGTGTCATGGAGCAATTTGATGAAAGGGTTCATAAGGAATTGTAATGACAATGGCCATGGAGTATTGTGGTGAAGGGGTCAGCGAGGATTGTGATGAAAATGGTTATTGAGCATTGTGGTGGAAACGGCCAAGGAGCTTTGTGATGATAAGTGTCATGGAGCATCGTGATGACAAGGGCCATGGATCATTGTGATGAAAGGTGTCAGTGAACATTGTGATGAAAACGGTCATTCAGCATTGTGATGTTAAGCGCCATGGAGCATTGTGATGACAAGGCTCAAGGAGCATTGTGATGACAAGTGTCATGGTATATTGTGATGACATTGGCTTGAAGCATTGTGATGACAAGACTTCGGGTTCATTGTGATGACAGGGGCACGGAGCAATGTGATGACAAGGCGCATGGAGCATTGTGATGAAACAGATACTGGAGCATTGTGATGAGAGGGGTCATGGATCATTGTGATTACATGGGCCATGGAGCATTGTGAAGACAAGGGTCTTAGAGCATTGTGACGATGGGATCATGGAGCATTGTGATAAAAGTGGTCATGGAGCACTCTGATTACAGGGGCCATGGAGCATGGTGGTGACAAATGCCATGGAGCATTCTCATGACAGGTGTCAAGGAGCAATGTGATGAAATGGGTCATGGATCATTGTGATGACATGAGTCTTGGAGAATTGTGATGACTTAGGTCATGGGGCTTTGTGATGACAGGGGGCATGGAATATCGTGATGAAAGTTGTCAAGGAACACTGTGATGACAGTGCTCATTGAGCATTTTGATGACACGGTCATGGAATCTTGTGATTACAGGGGCCATGGAGCATTGTGATGAACAGGGTCATGGAGCATTCTGATAACAGGGGTCATGGAGCATTGTGATCACAAGGACCATGTAGTGTCGTGATGACAGGTGTCATGGGGCTTTGGAATGAAAAGGATCATGGAGCACTGTGATGACTGGGGCCATGGAGCATTGTGATGACAAAAGCCATGGAGCTTTGTGATGACAGGTGTCATGGAGCATTGTGATGAAAGGGGTCATAGGGAATTGTAATGACAAGGGCCATGGAGCATTGTGATGACAAGGGTTATGGAGCATTGTGATGAGAGGTGTCATGGAGCATTGTGATCACAAAGACCATGGACTATTGTGATGACAGGTGTCATGAGGCATTGTGATGACAGTGGTCATAGAGCATTGTGATGACAAGTGTCATGGAGCATTGTAATGACAAGAGGAATTGAGCATTGTGATGAATGTGGTACTTGAGCATTGTGAGGAAAGGTTTCATGGATCATTGTGATTACAGCAATCATGGGGTAATGTGATGACAAAGGTCATGGAGCACTGTGATGAGCAGGGCCATGAAAATTGTGATCACAAGGGCCATGGAACACTGTGATGACAGGGGTCATGGGTTATTTTGATGTCAAGTGGGATGGAATATTGTGATGAAAATGGTCATGGAGCATTTTGATGAGAAGCACAATGGAGCAGTGTGATGACAAGGACCATGGAGCATTGTGATGAAAGGGGTCATGGAGCATTGTGATGAAGGGTGTCATGGAGCATTGGTGTGAAAGGGATCATGGGACATTGAGATGAGAAGCGCTATGGAGCATACTGATGACAAGGGCCCTGGAGCATTGTGATGACACAGGCATGGAGCATTGTGATGACAAGAATTCGGAAACATTGCCATGACAAGGGCATGGAACATTGTGATTACAGGGGCCAGAGAGCATTGTGATGACAAGGGCATGGAGCATTTTGATGAATAGGGTCATGGATCAGTGTGACTACAGGGATCATGGAGCATTGTGATGACAAGGGTCATGGAGCATTGTGATGAGAATGGCCATGGAGTATTGTGATGACAGGGTTCAAGGGGCCTTTTGATGACAGGTGTCATGGAGCATTGTGATGAAAGGGGTCATGGAGCACTCTGATTACAGGGGCCATGGAGGATGTTGATGACAAAGGCCATGGAGCATTCTGATGACAAGTGTCAAGGAGCATTATGATGAATTGGGTCATGGATCATTGCCAGGATAGGCGTCATGGAACATTGTGATGATATGGGCATGGAGAACTGTGATGAGAGTGGTCATGGAACAATGTGCTGAAAGGCGTCCTGGAGCATTGTGATGACAAGGGCCCTGGAGCATTGTGATGACACGGGCATGGATCATTGTGATGACAAGAGTTCTGGAGCATTGTCATGACAAGGGATTGGAGCTTTGTGATTACAGGGCCATGAAGCATTTTGATTAAAAGTGCAAGGAGCATTGTGATGTAAGAGGTATTGGAGCATTGTGAGGAAAGGGTTCATGGAACACTGTGATTAAAATGATCATGGAGCATTGTGATGACAAAGGTCATGGAGCATTGTAATGACAGAAGTCATAGAATATTGTGATGACCACGACCATGGAGAATTGTGATGAAAGGGGTTATCTGGCATTGTGATGAGAGTGGTCATGGAGCATTGTGATTACAGTTGTCATGAAGCACTGTTATTACAGGGGCCGTGTACAATTTTGATGACAAAGGCCATGGAGCATTGTGATGACAGGCATCAGGGAACATTGTGATGAAATGGGCATGGAGCATTGTGAAGAAAAGCGCCATGGAGCATTGTAATGACAAGTGTCCTGGAGCATTGTGATGACACAGGCAAGGAGAATTGTGATGAGATGGGCTCTGCATCATTGTGATGACAAGTACATGGAGCGTTGTTATTACATGGGCCATGGAGCATTTGATGACATGGTCATGGACCATGTGATGACAAGGGGCATGGAGCATTGTGATGAAAGCGTTCATGGGTCATTGTGATTACAGGGATCATGGAGCATTGTGATGACAAGGGTCATGGAACATTGTGATGAAAGTGGTCATGGAGCATTGTGATGCCAAGAGTATGGAGAATTGTGGTGACCTGAGTTCTGGAATATCTTGATGTCAAGGGCATGGAGAATTGTGATTAGAGGGGCCATGTAGCATTGTGATGACAACTGCATGGAGCACTGTGATGACAAGGGGCATGGAGAATTATGATGAAAGGCGTCCTGGAGCATTGTGAGGAAAGGTGTCATGGATCATTGTGATTACAGCGATAATGAAGCATTGTAATGACAGGGTTCATGGAGCATTGTGATGAGAAGGGCCATGGAGCATTGTGATTACAGGGGTGATGGGGCATTGTGAAGAGTGGGGTCATGGAGCAATGTGATGAAACAGGTCATGGAGCACTGTGATTAGAGGGGCCATGGAGCATTGTGATGACAAAGGCCCTGGAGCATTCTGATGACAGGTGCCATGCAGCATTGAGATGAAACGGGTCATGGATCATTGTGATGACAGGTGTCATGGAGCATTGTTATGAAAGTGGTCATGGAGCACTGTGATTAAATGGATCCTGGGCCATTGTGATGACAAGAGCATGTATAATTTTGATGACTAGTGGCATAGAGACTTGGAATGAATGGGGTACTGGAGCATTGTGAGGAAACGTGCCATGGAGCATTGTGATTATAAGGCATGGAGCACTGTGATAACAAGTGACATGAGCATTGTGATGAAAGAGGTTTTGGAGCATTGTGAGGAAAGGGGTCATGGATCATTGTGATTACTCGGATCATGGAGCATTGTGATGAACTTGGTCATCTGGCATTGTGATGACAGTGCTCATGGAGCATTGTGATGAAAGGTGTCTTGGAGAACTGTGATCAAAGGGGCCATGGAGCATTGTGATGACATGTGTCATACAGCATTGTGATGAGAGTGGTCATGGAGCATTGTGAAGACAAAGGAATGGAGCATTGTGATGACATGACTTCTGGAGCATTTTGATGACAAGGGCATGGAGAATTGTGATTACAGGGGCCATGGTGCATTGTGATGACAACTGCATTCAGCATTGTGATGACAAGGGGCATGGGGCATTGTGATGAAAGGCGAACTGGAGCCTTGTGAAGAAAAGTGTCATGGGTCATTGTGATTACAGCGATCATGGAACATTGTGATGACAGTGGTCATGGAGCATTGTAATGACAGGGGCAATGGGGCATTGTGATGACAGTGGTCATGTAGCATTGTGATGAAAGGGGTCATGGAGCACTGTGATTACAGGGGCCATGTATAATTGTGATGACAAAGGCCATGGAGCATTGTGATGACAGTTGTCATGGAGCATTGCGTTGAAAGGGGCATGGAGCATTGTGATGACAATGGTCATGGAGCATTGTGATGACTGGTATCATGGAGCATTGTTATGAAGAAGGTCATGGGGCAGTGTAATGACAAGTATCATGGAGCATGTGATGAAAGGAGTCATGGAGCATTGTGATTAAATGGATCATGAGGCATTTTGATGACAAGAGGCATGGAATATTGTGATGACAGGGATCATGGAGCATTGTGATGAGAGGGGCCTTGGAGCATTATGATGATAGGCGTCATGGGGTATTGTGATGAGAGTGGTCATAGAGCATTGTGATGAAAGGGATCATGGAGCAATGTGATTACAGGGGCCATGGCACATTGTGAATGCATAGGCCATGGAGCAATGAAATGACAGGGGTCAAGGAGCATTGTGATGTAAGTTGTCATGGAGCATTGTGATGACAAGTGTCCATGAACATTGTGATGACATGGTTTATGGAGCATTGTGATGACAAGTGCCATGGCGAATTGTGATGACAGGTGTCATGGGTCATTGTGATGACAGTGCTCATATAGAATTGTGTGGAAAGGTATCATGGAGGACTCTGATGACAGGGGCCGTGGAGCACAGTGATGAGAGTGGTCATCTAGAATTGTGATGAAATATACCAGGGAGCATTTTGATGACAGGGGTCGTGGAGCACCGCAATTACAGGGGCCATGGAGCATTGTGAATACAAAGGTCATGGAGCATTGAGATGACAGAGGTCATGGATCATTGTGATGACAAGGGTCTTGGAACCTTGTGATGACACGGTTCAGGGAGCATTGTGATGACAAGGTTCATCAAGAATTGTGATGACAGCGGTCATGGAGCATTGTGAGGACAAAGGCCATGGAACATTTTGATGACAAGAATTCTGGAGCACTGTGATGACAAGCGCATGGAGCATTGTGATTATAGGGACAATGGAGCATTGTGATGACAAGGGTCTTGGAGCATTGTGATGACAGGGGTCATGGAGCATTGTGATGAAAGGGATCATGGAGCAATGTGATTACAGGGGCCATGGAGCATTTTGAATGCATAGGCCATGGAGCACTGTGATGACAGGGGTCATGGAGCCTTCTGATGAATGTGGTCATAGTTCATTGTGATGATAAGTGTCCAGGAACAGTGTGATGACATGGATCATGGAGCATTGTGATGAGAAGTGATCTGGAGCATTGCGATGACAAGGGTATGGAGCATTGTGATTACAGGGGCCAGGGAGCATTGAGATTACAAGGGCAGGGAACATTGTGATGAGAGCCGTCATGGATCATTGTGATGAGATCTGTCATGGAACATTGTGCTGACAGGGGCCATAGAGCATTGTGATGACAGGTGTCATGTGGCCTTGTGATGAGAGTGGTCATAGAGCATTGTGATGAAAAGGATCATGGAGCAATGTGATTACAGGGGCCATGGAGAATTGTGAATACATAGGCCATGGAGCATTGTGATGACAGGGGTCAAGGAGCATTGTGATGAAAGTGGTCATGGAGCATTGTGATGACACGGGCATGGAGCATTATGATGACAAGAGTTCTGGAGCATTGTGATGAAAAGGGTATGGAGCATTGTGATTACAGGGGACCAGGAGCATTGTGATTACATGGGCAGTGAATATTGTGATGACAGGCGTTCATGGAGCACTGTGATGACAAATGTCATGGAACATTGTGATGACAGGGTTCATGGACCATTGTGATGAGAGGGGCCTTGGAGCATTATGATGATAGACGTCATTGGGTATTGTGATGAGTGTGGTTCTAGAATATTTTGATGAAATAGATCATGGAGCAATGTGATGACAGGTGCCATGGAGCATTGTGAATGCATAGGCCATGGAGCAATGAAATGACAGTGGTCAAGGAACATGGTGATGTAAGTTGTCATGGAGCATTGTGATGACATGTGTCCATGAACATTGTGATGACATGGTTCATGGAGCATTGTGATGACAAGTGCCATGGCGAATTGTGATGACAGGTGTCATGGGGCATTTTGATGACAGCGGTCATGTAGAATTGTGATGAAAGGTATCATGGAGGACTCTGATGACAGGGGCCGTGGAGCACTGTTATGACAGTGGTCATCTAGAATTGTGATGACATATACCAAGGAGCATTGTGATGACAGGGGTCATGGAGCCCCGCAATTATAGAGGCCATGAAGCATTGTGAATACAAAGGTCATGGAGCATTGAGATGACAGGGGTGATGGCTAATTGTGATGACATGGTTCATGGAGCATTGTGATGACAAGGTTCATCAAGCATTGTGATGACAGGGGTCATGGAGCATTGTGATGACTGGTATCATGGAGCATTGTTATGAAGAAGGTCATGGGGCAGTGTAATGACAAGTATCATGGAGCATGTGATGAAAGGAGCCATGGAGCATTGTGATTAAATGGATCATGAGGCATTTTGATGACAAGAGTCATGGAACATTGTGATGAGAGGGATCATGGAGCATTGTGATGACAAGAGCTATGGAGCATTGTGATGACTGGGGTCATGGGGCATGGTGATGACAGTGGTCATGGAGCATTGTGATGACGAAGACCACGGAGCATTGTGATGACAGGTGTCATGGAGAATTGTGATGAAAGGGGTCATGGATCACTACGATGACATGGGTAATGGAGCATTGTGATGATAGGGGCATGGAGCATTGTGATGACAGGGGTCATGCAGCATTGTGAAGACAGGGGTCATGCAGCATTGTGATGACATGGGCATGGAGCATAGTGATGACAAAGTTCTGGAGCATTTTGATGACAAGGGCATGGATCATTGTGATTACAGTGGCCATGAAACATTGAGATGACAAGGGAATGGAGCATTGTGATGAAAGTGGTCCTGGAGAATTGTGAGGAAACAGGTCATGGATTATTGGGCTGGAAGGAAACCTGGAGCCTTGTGATGACAAGTGCCATGGAGCATTTTAATGAAAGGGGTACTGGAGCATTGTATGGAAATGGTTCATGGATCATCGTGATTACACGGATCATGGAATGGAATATTGTGATGAGAAGGGTTTTGGAGCATTGTGATGACAGGGGTCATGGAGCACTGTAAAGCAGGGGTGATGGGGCATTGTGATGACAGGGGCATGGAGCATTGTGATGACAGAAGTCATAGAATATTGTGATGACAAGGGCCATGGAGCATTGTCATAAAAGGTCTTATCTGGCATTGTGATGAGAGTGGTCATGGAGCATTGTGATAAAAGTTGTCATGAAGCACTGTTATTACAGGGACCATGTAGAATTTTAATGACAAAGGCCATGGAGCACTGTGATGACAGGCATCATGGAGCAATTTGATGAAAGTGGTCATGGAGCATTGTGAGGAAATGCGCCATGGAACATTGTGAAGACAAGTGTCCTGGAGCATTGTGATGACAAGGGCCATGGCCAATTCTGATGACAGGTGTCATGGAGCACTGTGATGACAGTGGTCATCTCTCATTATGATGAAAGGTATCACGGAGCACTGTGATGACAGGTGCCATGGAGCATTGCGATGACAAGGGCATGGAGCATTATGATGAGAAGTGATCTGGAGCATTGCTATGACAAGGGTATGGAGCATTGTGATTACAGGGGCCAGGGAGCATTGAGATGACAAGGGCAGGGAACATTGTGATGACAGCGGTCATGGATGATTGTGATGAGATCTGTCATGGAACATTCTGCTGACAGGGGCTATAGAGCATTGTGATGACAGGTGTCATGTGGCCTTGTGAGGACAGTGGTCATAGAGCATTGTGATGAAAAGGATCATGGAGCAATGTGAATACAGGGGCCATGGAGCATTGTGAATACATAGGCCATGGAGCATTGTGATGACAGGGGTCAAGGAGCATTGTGATGAAAGTGGTCATGGAGCATTTTGATGACACGGGCATGGAGCATTATGATGACAAGAGTTCTGGAGTATTGTGATGAAAAGGGTATGGAGCATTGTGATTACAGGGGACCAGGAGCATTGTGATTACATGGGCAGTGAATATTGTGATGACAGGGGTTCATGGAGCACTGTGATGACAAGTGTCATGGAACATTGTGATGACAGGGTTCATGGAGCATTGTGATGAGAGGGGCCTTGGAGCATTATGATGATAGGCGTCATTGGGTATTGTGATGAGAGTGGTCATAGAATATTGTGATGAAAAGGATCATGGAGCAATGTGATTACAGGTGCCATGGAGCATTGTGAATGCATAGGCCATGGAGCAATGAAATGACAGTGGTCAAGGAGCATGGTGATGTAAGTTGTCATGGAGCATTGTGATGACATGTGTCCATGAACATTGTGATGACATGGTTCATGGAGCATTGTGATGACAAGTGCCATGGCGAATTGTGATGACAGGTGTCATGGGGCATTTTGATGACAGTGGTCATGTAGAATTGTGATGAAAGGTATCATGGAGGACTCTGATGACAGGGGCCGTGGAGCACTGTGATGACAGTGGTCATCTAGAATTGTGATGAAATATACCAAGGAGCATTGTGATAACAGGGGTCATGGAGCCCCGCAATTATAGAGGCCATGGAGCATTGTGAATACAAAGGTCATGGAGCATTGAGATGACAGGGGTGATGGCTAATTGTGATGACACGTTTCATGGAGCATTGTGATGACAAGGTTCATCAAGCATTGTGATGACAGGGGTCATGGAGCATTGTGATGACAAAGGCCATGGAACATTTTGATGACAATAATTCTGGAGCACTGTGATGAGAAGCACATGGAGCATTGTGATTATAGGGACGATGGAGCATTTTGATGACAGGTGTCATGGAGCAATTTGATGAAAGGGTTCATAAGGAATGGTAATGACAATGGCCATGGAGTATTGTGGTGAAGGGGTCAGCGAGGATTGTGATGAAAATGGTTATTGAGCATTGTGGTGGAAACGGCCAAGGAGCTTTGTGATGATAAGTGTCATGGAGCATCGTGATGACAAGGGCCATGGATCATTGTGATGAAAGGTGTCAGTGAACATTGTGATGAAAACGGTCATTCAGCATTGTGATGTTAAGCGCCATGGAGCATTGTGATGACAAGGCTCAAGGAGCATTGTGATGACAAGTGTCATGGTATATTGTGATGACATTGGCTTGAAGCATTGTGATGACAAGACTTCGGGTTCATTGTGATGACAGGGGCACGGAGCAATGTGATGACAAGGCGCATGGAGCATTGTGATGAAACAGATACTGGAGCATTGTGATGAGAGGGGTCATGGATCATTGTGATTACATGGGCCATGGAGCATTGTGAAGACAAGGGTCTTAGAGCATTGTGACGATGGGATCATGGAGCATTGTGATAAAAGTGGTCATGGAGCACTCTGATTACAGGGGCCATGGAGCATGGTGGTGACAAATGCCATGGAGCATTCTCATGACAGGTGTCAAGGAGCAATGTGATGAAATGGGTCATGGATCATTGTGATGACATGAGTCTTGGAGAATTGTGATGACTTAGGTCATGGGGCTTTGTGATGACAGGGGGCATGGAATATCGTGATGAAAGTTGTCAAGGAACACTGTGATGACAGTGCTCATTGAGCATTTTGATGACACGGTCATGGAATCTTGTGATTACAGGGGCCATGGAGCATTGTGATGAACAGGGTCATGGAGCATTCTGATAACAGGGGTCATGGAGCATTGTGATCACAAGGACCATGTAGTGTCGTGATGACAGGTGTCATGGGGCTTTGGAATGAAAAGGATCATGGAGCACTGTGATGACTGGGGCCATGGAGCATTGTGATGACAAAAGCCATGGAGCTTTGTGATGACAGGTGTCATGGAGCATTGTGATGAAAGGGGTCATAGGGAATTGTAATGACAAGGGCCATGGAGCATTGTGATGACAAGGGTTATGGAGCATTGTGATGAGAGGTGTCATGGAGCATTGTGATCACAAAGACCATGGACTATTGTGATGACAGGTGTCATGAGGCATTGTGATGACAGTGGTCATAGAGCATTGTGATGACAAGTGTCATGGAGCATTGTAATGACAAGAGGAATTGAGCATTGTGATGAATGTGGTACTTGAGCATTGTGAGGAAAGGTTTCATGGATCATTGTGATTACAGCAATCATGGGGTAATGTGATGACAAAGGTCATGGAGCACTGTGATGAGCAGGGCCATGAAAATTGTGATCACAAGGGCCATGGAACACTGTGATGACAGGGGTCATGGGTTATTTTGATGTCAAGCGGGATGGAATATTGTGATGAAAATGGTCATGGAGCATTTTGATGAGAAGCACAATGGAGCAGTGTGATGACAAGGACCATGGAGCATTGTGATGAAAGGGGTCATGGAGCATTGTGATGAAGGGTGTCATGGAGCATTGGTGTGAAAGGGATCATGGGACATTGAGATGAGAAGCGCTATGGAGCATACTGATGACAAGGGCCCTGGAGCATTGTGATGACACAGGCATGGAGCATTGTGATGACAAGAGTTCGGAAACATTGCCATGACAAGGGCATGGAACATTGTGATTACAGGGGCCAGAGAGCATTGTGATGACAAGGGCATGGAGCATTTTGATGAATAGGGTCATGGATCAGTGTGACTACAGGGATCATGGAGCATTGTGATGACAAGGGTCATGGAGCATTGTGATGAGAATGGCCATGGAGTATTGTGATGACAGGGTTCAAGGGGCCTTTTGATGACAGGTGTCATGGAGCATTGTGATGAAAGGGGTCATGGAGCACTCTGATTACAGGGGCCATGGAGGATGTTGATGACAAAGGCCATGGAGCATTCTGATGACAAGTGTCAAGGAGCATTATGATGAATTGGGTCATGGATCATTGCCAGGATAGGCGTCATGGAACATTGTGATGATATGGGCATGGAGAACTGTGATGAGAGTGGTCATGGAACAATGTGCTGAAAGGCGTCCTGGAGCATTGTGATGACAAGGGCCCTGGAGCATTGTGATGACACGGGCATGGATCATTGTGATGACAAGAGTTCTGGAGCATTGTCATGACAAGGGATTGGAGCTTTGTGATTACAGGGCCATGAAGCATTTTGATTAAAAGTGCAAGGAGCATTGTGATGTAAGAGGTATTGGAGCATTGTGAGGAAAGGGTTCATGGAACACTGTGATTAAAATGATCATGGAGCATTGTGATGACAAAGGTCATGGAGCATTGTAATGACAGAAGTCATAGAATATTGTGATGACCACGACCATGGAGAATTGTGATGAAAGGGGTTATCTGGCATTGTGATGAGAGTGGTCATGGAGCATTGTGATTACAGTTGTCATGAAGCACTGTTATTACAGGGGCCGTGTACAATTTTGATGACAAAGGCCATGGAGCATTGTGATGACAGGCATCAGGGAACATTGTGATGAAATGGGCATGGAGCATTGTGAAGAAAAGCGCCATGGAGCATTGTAATGACAAGTGTCCTGGAGCATTGTGATGACACAGGCAAGGAGAATTGTGATGAGATGGGCTCTGCATCATTGTGATGACAAGTACATGGAGCGTTGTTATTACATGGGCCATGGAGCATTTGATGACATGGTCATGGACCATGTGATGACAAGGGGCATGGAGCATTGTGATGAAAGCGTTCATGGGTCATTGTGATTACAGGGATCATGGAGCATTGTGATGACAAGGGTCATGGAACATTGTGATGAAAGTGGTCATGGAGCATTGTGATGCCAAGAGTATGGAGAATTGTGATGACCTGAGTTCTGGAATATCTTGATGTCAAGGGCATGGAGAATTGTGATTAGAGGGGCCATGTAGCATTGTGATGACAACTGCATGGAGCACTGTGATGACAAGGGGCATGGAGAATTATGATGAAAGGCGTCCTGGAGCATTGTGAGGAAAGGTGTCATGGATCATTGTGATTACAGCGATAATGAAGCATTGTAATGACAGGGTTCATGGAGCATTGTGATGAGAAGGGCCATGGAGCATTGTGATTACAGGGGTGATGGGGCATTGTGAAGAGTGGGGTCATGGAGCAATGTGATGAAACAGGTCATGGAGCACTGTGATTAGAGGGGCCATGGAGCATTGTGATGACAAAGGCCCTGGAGCATTCTGATGACAGGTGCCATGCAGCATTGAGATGAAACGGGTCATGGATCATTGTGATGACAGGTGTCATGGAGCATTGTTATGAAAGTGGTCATGGAGCACTGTGATTAAATGGATCCTGGGCCATTGTGATGACAAGAGCATGTATAATTTTGATGACTAGTGGCATAGAGACTTGGAATGAATGGGGTACTGGAGCATTGTGAGGAAACGTGCCATGGAGCATTGTGATTATAAGGCATGGAGCACTGTGATAACAAGTGACATGAGCATTGTGATGAAAGAGGTTTTGGAGCATTGTGAGGAAAGGGGTCATGGATCATTGTGATTACTCGGATCATGGAGCATTGTGATGACCTTGGTCATCTGGCATTGTGATGACATGTGTCATACAGCATTGTGATGAGAGTGGTCATGGAGCATTGTGAAGACAAAGGAATGGAGCATTGTGATGACATGACTTCTGGAGCATTTTGATGACAAGGGCATGGAGAATTGTGATTACAGGGGCCATGGTGCATTGTGATGACAACTGCATTCAGCATTGTGATGACAAGGGGCATGGGGCATTGTGATGAAAGGCGAACTGGAGCCTTGTGAAGAAAAGTGTCATGGGTCATTGTGATTACAGCGATCATGGAACATTGTGATGACAGTGGTCATGGAGCATTGTAATGACAGGGGCAATGGGGCATTGTGATGACAGTGGTCATGTAGCATTGTGATGAAAGGGGTCATGGAGCACTGTGATTACAGGGGCCATGTATAATTGTGATGACAAAGGCCATGGAGCATTGTGATGACAGTTGTCATGGAGCATTGCGTTGAAAGGGGCATGGAGCATTGTGATGACAATGGTCATGGAGCATTGTGATGACTGGTATCATGGAGCATTGTTATGAAGAAGGTCATGGGGCAGTGTAATGACAAGTATCATGGAGCATGTGATGAAAGGAGTCATGGAGCATTGTGATTAAATGGATCATGAGGCATTTTGATGACAAGAGGCATGGAACATTGTGATGACAGGGATCATGGAGCATTGTGATGAGAGGGGCCTTGGAGCATTATGATGATAGGCGTCATGGGGTATTGTGATGAGAGTGGTCATAGAGCATTGTGATGAAAGGGATCATGGAGCAATGTGATTACAGGGGCCATGGCACATTGTGAATGCATAGGCCATGGAGCAATGAAATGACAGGGGTCAAGGAGCATTGTGATGTAAGTTGTCATGGAGCATTGTGATGACAAGTGTCCATGAACATTGTGATGACATGGTTTATGGAGCATTGTGATGACAAGTGCCATGGCGAATTGTGATGACAGGTGTCATGGGTCATTGTGATGACAGTGCTCATATAGAATTGTGTGGAAAGGTATCATGGAGGACTCTGATGACAGGGGCCGTGGAGCACAGTGATGAGAGTGGTCATCTAGAATTGTGATGAAATATACCAGGGAGCATTTTGATGACAGGGGTCGTGGAGCACCGCAATTACAGGGGCCATGGAGCATTGTGAATACAAAGGTCATGGAGCATTGAGATGACAGAGGTCATGGATCATTGTGATGACAAGGGTCTTGGAACCTTGTGATGACACGGTTCAGGGAGCATTGTGATGACAAGGTTCATCAAGAATTGTGATGACAGCGGTCATGGAGCATTGTGAGGACAAAGGCCATGGAACATTTTGATGACAAGAATTCTGGAGCACTGTGATGACAAGCGCATGGAGCATTGTGATTATAGGGACAATGGAGCATTGTGATGACAAGGGTCTTGGAGCATTGTGATGACAGGGGTCATGGAGCATTGTGATGAAAGGGATCATGGAGCAATGTGATTACAGGGGCCATGGAGCATTTTGAATGCATAGGCCATGGAGCACTGTGATGACAGGGGTCATGGAGCCTTCTGATGAATGTGGTCATAGTTCATTGTGATGATAAGTGTCCAGGAACAGTGTGATGACATGGATCATGGAGCATTGTGATGAGAAGTGATCTGGAGCATTGCGATGACAAGGGTATGGAGCATTGTGATTACAGGGGCCAGGGAGCATTGAGATTACAAGGGCAGGGAACATTGTGATGAGAGCCGTCATGGATCATTGTGATGAGATCTGTCATGGAACATTGTGCTGACAGGGGCCATAGAGCATTGTGATGACAGGTGTCATGTGGCCTTGTGATGAGAGTGGTCATAGAGCATTGTGATGAAAAGGATCATGGAGCAATGTGATTACAGGGGCCATGGAGCATTGTGAATACATAGGCCATGGAGCATTGTGATGACAGGGGTCAAGGAGCATTGTGATGAAAGTGGTCATGGAGCATTGTGATGACACGGGCATGGAGCATTATGATGACAAGAGTTCTGGAGCATTGTGATGAAAAGGGTATGGAGCATTGTGATTACAGGGGACCAGGAGCATTGTGATTACATGGGCAGTGAATATTGTGATGACAGGCGTTCATGGAGCACTGTGATGACAAATGTCATGGAACATTGTGATGACAGGGTTCATGGACCATTGTGATGAGAGGGGCCTTGGAGCATTATGATGATAGACGTCATTGGGTATTGTGATGAGTGTGGTTCTAGAATATTTTGATGAAATAGATCATGGAGCAATGTGATGACAGGTGCCATGGAGCATTGTGAATGCATAGGCCATGGAGCAATGAAATGACAGTGGTCAAGGAACATGGTGATGTAAGTTGTCATGGAGCATTGTGATGACATGTGTCCATGAACATTGTGATGACATGGTTCATGGAGCATTGTGATGACAAGTGCCATGGCGAATTGTGATGACAGGTGTCATGGGGCATTTTGATGACAGCGGTCATGTAGAATTGTGATGAAAGGTATCATGGAGGACTCTGATGACAGGGGCCGTGGAGCACTGTGATGACAGTGGTCATCTAGAATTGTGATGACATATACCAAGGAGCATTGTGATGACAGTGGTCATGGAGCCCCGCAATTATAGAGGCCATGGAGCATTGTGAATACAAAGGTCATGGAGCATTGAGATGACAGGGGTGATGGCTAATTGTGATGACATGGTTCATGGAGCATTGTGATGACAAGGTTCATCAAGCATTGTGATGACAGGGGTCATGGAGCATTGTGATGACTGGTATCATGGAGCATTGTTATGAAGAAGGTCATGGGGCAGTGTAATGACAAGTATCATGGAGCATGTGATGAAAGGAGCCATGGAGCATTGTGATTAAATGGATCATGAGGCATTTTGATGACAAGAGTCATGGAACATTTTGATGAGAGGGATCATGGAGCATTGTGATGACAAGGGCTATGGAGCATTGTGATGACTGGGGTCATGGGGCATGGTGATGACAGTGGTCATGGAGCATTGTGATGACGAAGACCACGGAGCATTGTGATGACAGGTGTCATGGAGAATTGTGATGAAAGGGGTCATGGATCACTACGATGACATGGGTCATGGAGCATTGTGATGATAGGGGCATGGAGCATTGTGATGACAGGGGTCATGCAGCATTGTGAAGACAGGGGTCATGCAGCATTGTGATGACATGGGCATGGAGCATAGTGATGACAAAGTTCTGGAGCATTTTGATGAAAAGGGCATGGATCATTGTGATTACAGTGGCCATGAAACATTGAGATGACAAGGGAATGGAGCATTGTGATGAAAGTGGTCCTGGAGAATTGTGAGGAAACAGGTCATGGATTATTGGGCTGGAAGGAAACCTGGAGCCTTGTGATGACAAGTGCCATGGAGCATTTTAATGAAAGGGGTACTGGAGCATTGTATGGAAATGGTTCATGGATCATCGTGATTACACGGATCATGGAATGGAATATTGTGATGAGAAGGGTTTTGGAGCATTGTGATGACAGGGGTCATGGAGCACTGTAATAGCAGGGGTGATGGGGCATTGTGATGACAGGGGCATGGAGCATTGTGATGACAGAAGTCATAGAATATTGTGATGACAAGGGCCATGGAGCATTGTCATAAAAGGTCTTATCTGGCATTGTGATGAGAGTGGTCATGGAGCATTGTGATAAAAGTTGTCATGAAGCACTGTTATTACAGGGACCATGTAGAATTTTAATGACAAAGGCCATGGAGCACTGTGATGACAGGCATCATGGAGCAATTTGATGAAAGTGGTTATGGA
Source organism: Balaenoptera physalus (assembly GCF_965194825.1). Lineage (NCBI taxonomy): Eukaryota > Metazoa > Chordata > Mammalia > Artiodactyla > Balaenopteridae > Balaenoptera > Balaenoptera physalus. The sequence continues at coordinate 1,423,989 of NW_028126514.1, read as the reverse complement.
GCATTGTGAGGAAATGTGCCATGGAACATTGTGAAGACAAGTGTCCTGGAGCATTGTGATGACAAGGGCCATGGCCAATTCTGATGACAGGTGTCATGGAGCACTGTGATGACAGTGGTCATCTCTCATTATGATGAAAGGTATCACGGAGCACTGTGATGACAGGTGCCATGGAGCATTGCGATGACAAGGGCATGGAGCATTATGATGAGAAGTGATCTGGAGCATTGCTATGACAAGGGTATGGAGCATTGTGATTACAGGGGCCAGGGAGCATTGAGATGACAAGGGCAGGGAACATTGTGATGACAGCGGTCATGGATGATTGTGATGAGATCTGTCATGGAACATTCTGCTGACAGGGGCTATAGAGCATTGTGATGACAGGTGTCATGTGGCCTTGTGAGGACAGTGGTCATAGAGCATTGTGATGAAAAGGATCATGGAGCAATGTGAATACAGGGGCCATGGAGCATTGTGAATACATAGGCCATGGAGCATTGTGATGACAGGGGTCAAGGAGCATTGTGATGAAAGTGGTCATGGAGCATTTTGATGACACGGGCATGGAGCATTATGATGACAAGAGTTCTGGAGTATTGTGATGAAAAGGGTATGGAGCATTGTGATTACAGGGGACCAGGAGCATTGTGATTACATGGGCAGTGAATATTGTGATGACAGGGGTTCATGGAGCACTGTGATGACAAGTGTCATGGGACATTGTGATGACAGGGTTCATGGAGCATTGTGATGAGAGGGGCCTTGGAGCATTATGATGATAGGCGTCATTGGGTATTGTGATGAGAGTGGTCATAGAATATTGTGATGAAAAGGATCATGGAGCAATGTGATTACAGGTGCCATGGAGCATTGTGAATGCATAGGCCATGGAGCAATGAAATGACAGTGGTCAAGGAGCATGGTGATGTAAGTTGTCATGGAGCATTGTGATGACATGTGTCCATGAACATTGTGATGACATGGTTCATGGAGCATTGTGATGACAAGTGCCATGGCGAATTGTGATGACAGGTGTCATGGGGCATTTTGATGACAGTGGTCATGTAGAATTGTGATGAAAGGTATCATGGAGGACTCTGATGACAGGGGCCGTGGAGCACTGTGATGACAGTGGTCATCTAGAATTGTGATGAAATATACCAAGGAGCATTGTGATAACAGGGGTCATGGAGCCCCGCAATTATAGAGGCCATGGAGCATTGTGAATACAAAGGTCATGGAGCATTGAGATGACAGGGGTGATGGCTAATTGTGATGACACGTTTCATGGAGCATTGTGATGACAAGGTTCATCAAGCATTGTGATGACAGGGGTCATGGAGCATTGTGATGACAAAGGCCATGGAACATTTTGATGACAATAATTCTGGAGCACTGTGATGAGAAGCACATGGAGCATTGTGATTATAGGGACGATGGAGCATTTTGATGACAGGTGTCATGGAGCAATTTGATGAAAGGGTTCATAAGGAATTGTAATGACAATGGCCATGGAGTATTGTGGTGAAGGGGTCAGCGAGGATTGTGATGAAAATGGTTATTGAGCATTGTGGTGGAAACGGCCAAGGAGCTTTGTGATGATAAGTGTCATGGAGCATCGTGATGACAAGGGCCATGGATCATTGTGATGAAAGGTGTCAGTGAACATTGTGATGAAAACGGTCATTCAGCATTGTGATGTTAAGTGCCATGGAGCATTGTGATGACAAGGCTCAAGGAGCATTGTGATGACAAGTGTCATGGTATATTGTGATGACATTGGCTTGAAGCATTGTGATGACAAGACTTCGGGTTCATTGTGATGACAGGGGCACGGAGCAATGTGATGACAAGGCGCATGGAGCATTGTGATGAAACAGATACTGGAGCATTGTGATGAGAGGGGTCATGGATCATTGTGATTACATGGGCCATGGAGCATTGTGAAGACAAGGGTCTTAGAGCATTGTGACGATGGGATCATGGAGCATTGTGATAAAAGTGGTCATGGAGCACTCTGATTACAGGGGCCATGGAGCATGGTGGTGACAAATGCCATGGAGCATTCTCATGACAGGTGTCAAGGAGCAATGTGATGAAATGGGTCATGGATCATTGTGATGACATGAGTCTTGGAGAATTGTGATGACTTAGGTCATGGGGCTTTGTGATGACAGGGGGCATGGAATATCGTGATGAAAGTTGTCAAGATACACTGTGATGACAGTGCTCATTGAGCATTTTGATGACACGGTCATGGAATCTTGTGATTACAGGGGCCATGGAGCATTGTGATGAACAGGGTCATGGAGCATTCTGATAACAGGGGTCATGGAGCATTGTGATCACAAGGACCATGTAGTGTCGTGATGACAGGTGTCATGGGGCTTTGGAATGAAAAGGATCATGGAGCACTGTGATGACTGGGGCCATGGAGCATTGTGATGACAAAAGCCATGGAGCTTTGTGATGACAGGTGTCATGGAGCATTGTGATGAAAGGGGTCATAGGGAATTGTAATGACAAGGGCCATGGAGCATTGTGATGACAAGGGTTATGGAGCATTGTGATGAGAGGTGTCATGGAGCATTGTGATCACAAAGACCATGGACTATTGTGATGACAGGTGTCATGAGGCATTGTGATGACAGTGGTCATAGAGCATTGTGATGACAAGTGTCATGGAGCATTGTAATGACAAGAGGAATTGAGCATTGTGATGAATGTGGTACTTGAGCATTGTGAGGAAAGGTTTCATGGATCATTGTGATTACAGCAATCATGGGGTAATGTGATGACAAAGGTCATGGAGCACTGTGATGAGCAGGGCCATGAAAATTGTGATCACAAGGGCCATGGAACACTGTGATGACAGGGGTCATGGGTTATTTTGATGTCAAGCGGGATGGAATATTGTGATGAAAATGGTCATGGAGCATTTTGATGAGAAGCACAATGGAGCAGTGTGATGACAAGGGCCATGGAGCATTGTGATGAAAGGGGTCATGGAGCATTGTGATGAAGGGGGTCATGGAGCATTGGTGTGAAAGGGATCATGGGACATTGAGATGAGAAGCGCTATGGAGCATACTGATGACAAGGGCCCTGGAGCATTGTGATGACACAGGCATGGAGCATTGTGATGACAAGAGTTCGGAAACATTGCCATGACAAGGGCATGGAACATTGTGATTACAGGGGCCAGAGAGCATTGTGATGACAAGGGCATGGAGCATTTTGATGAATAGGGTCATGGATCAGTGTGACTACAGGGATCATGGAGCATTGTGATGACAAGGGTCATGGAGCATTGTGATGAGAATGGCCATGGAGTATTGTGATGACAGGGTTCAAGGGGCCTTTTGATGACAGGGGTCATGGAGCATTGTGATGAAAGGGGTCATGGAGCACTCTGATTACAGGGGCCATGGAGGATGTTGATGACAAAGGCCATGGAGCATTCTGATGACAAGTGTCAAGGAGCATTATGATGAATTGGGTCATGGATCATTGCCAGGATAGGTGTCATGGAACATTGTGATGATATGGGCATGGAGAACTGTGATGAGAGTGGTCATGGAACAATGTGCTGAAAGGCGTCCTGGAGCATTGTGATGACAAGGGCCCTGGAGCATTGTGATGACACGGGCATGGATCATTGTGATGACAAGAGTTCTGGAGCATTGTCATGACAAGGGATTGGAGCTTTGTGATTACAGGGCCATGGAGCATTTTGATTAAAAGTGCAAGGAGCATTGTGATGAAAGAGGTATTGGAGCATTGTGAGGAAAGGGTTCATGGAACACTGTGATTAAAATGATCATGGAGCACTGTGATGACAAAGGTCATGGAGCACTGTGATGAGCAGGGCCATGAAAATTGTGATCACAAGGGCCATGGAACACTGTGATGACAGGGGTCATGGGTTATTTTGATGTCAAGCGGGATGGAATATTGTGATGAAAATGGTCATGGAGCATTTTGATGAGAAGCACAATGGAGCAGTGTGATGACAAGGACCATGGAGCATTGTGATGAAAGGGGTCATGGAGCATTGTGATGAAGGGTGTCATGGAGCATTGGTGTGAAAGGGATCATGGGACATTGAGATGAGAAGCGCTATGGAGCATACTGATGACAAGGGCCCTGGAGCATTGTGATGACACAGGCATGGATCATTGTGATGACAAGAGTTCTGGAGCATTGTCATGACAAGGGATTGGAACTTTGTGATTACAGGGCCATGGAGAATTTTGATTAAAAGTGCAAGGAGCATTGTGATGAAAGAGGTATTGGAGCATTGTGAGGAAAGGGTTCATGGAACACTGTGATTAAAATGATCATGGAGCATTGTGATGACAAAGGTCATGGAGCATTGTAATGACAGAAGTCATAGAATATTGTGATGACCACGACCATGGAGAATTGTGATGAAAGGGGTTATCTGGCATTGTGATGAGAGTGGTCATGGAGCATTGTGATTACAGTTGTCATGAAGCACTGTTATTACAGGGGCCATGTAGAATTTTGATGACAAAGGCCATGGAGCACTGTGATGACAGGCATCATGGAGCAATTTGATGAAAGTGGTCATGGAGCATTGTGATGAAATGCGCCATGGAACATTTTGAAGACAAGTGTCCTGGAGCATTGTGATGACAAGGGCCATGGCCAATTCTGATGACAGGTGTCATGGAGCACTGTGATGACAGTGGTCATCTATCATTATGATGAAAGGTATCACGGAGCACTGTGATGACAGGGGCCATGGAGCATTGTGATGACACGGGCATGGAGCATTATGATGAGAAGTGATCTGGAGCATTGCGATGACAAGGGTATGGAGCATTGTGATTACAGGGGCCAGGGAGCATTGAGATGACAAGGGCAGGGAACATTGTGATGACAGCGGTCATGGATGATTGTGATGAGATCTGTCATGGAACATTGTGCTGACAGGGGCCATAGAGCATTGTGATGACAGGTGTCATGTGGCCTTGTGAGGACAGTGGTCATAGAGCATTGTGATGAAAAGGATCATGGAGCAATGTGAATACAGGGGCCATGGAGCATTGTGAATATATAGGCCATGGAGCATTGTGATGACAGGGGTCAAGGAGCATTGTGATGAAAGTGGTCATGGAGCATTTTGATGACACGGGAATGGAGCATTATGATGACAAGGGTTCTGGAGTATTGTGATGAAAAGGGTATGGAGCATTGTGATTACAGGGGACCAGGAGCATTGTGATTACATGGGCAGTGAATATTGTGATGACAGGGGTTCATGGAGCACTGTGATGACAAGTGTCATGGAACATTGTGATGACAGGGTTCATGGAGCATTGTGATGAGAGGGGCCTTGGAGCATTATGATGATAGGCGTCATTGGGTATTGTGATGAGAGTGGTCATAGAATATTGTGATGAAAAGGATCATGGAGCAATGTGGTTACAGGTGCCATGGAGCATTGTGAATGCATAGGCCATGGAGCAATGAAATGACAGTGGTCAAGGAGCATGGTGATGTAAGTTGTCATGGAGCATTGTGATGACATGTGTCCATGAACATTGTGATGACATGCTTCATGGAGCATTGTGATGACAAGTGCCATGGCGAATTGTGATGACAGGTGTCATGGGGCATTTTGATGACAGTGGGCATGTAGAATTGTGATGAAAGGTATCATGGAGGACTCTGATGACAGGGGCCGTGGAGCACTGTGATGACAGTGGTCATCTAGAATTGTGATGAAATATACCAAGGAGCATTGTGATGACAGGGGTCATGGAGCCCCGCAATTATAGAGGCCATGGAGCATTGTGAATACAAAGGTCATGGAGCATTGAGATGACAGGGGTGATGGCTAATTGTGATGACACGGTTCAAGGAGCATTGTGATGACAAGGTTCATCAAGCATTGTGATGACAGGGGTCATGGAGCATTGTGATGACAAAGGCCATGGAACATTTTGATGACATGAATTCTGGTGTAGTGTGATGACAAGCGCATGGAGCATTGTGATTATAGGGACCATGGAGCATTGTGATGACAATGGTATGGAACATTGTGATGACAAGGTTCTGCGAGCATTGTGATGATAGGTGTCATTGAGCATTGTGATGAAGGGGATCATGGAGCAATGTGATTACAGTGGCCATGGAGCATTTTGAATGCATAGGCCATGGAACACTGTGATTACAGGGGTCATGGAGCATTCTGATGAATGTGGTCATAGTTCATTGTGATGATTAGTGTCCAGGAACAGTGCGATGACATGGATCATGGAGCATTGTGATGACAAGGGCCATGGCGAATTGTGATGACAGGTGTCATCGGGCATTGTGATGACAGAGGTTATCAAGCATTGTGATGAATGGTACCATGGATCACTGTGATAACAGGGGCCATGGAGCATTGTGATGACAAAGGCCATGGAGCATTTTGATAAAAGTGTCATGGGGAATTTTGATGAGACGGTCATGGAGCATTATGATGACAAGAGTTCTGGAGCATTGCATTGACAAGGGAATGGAGCATTGTGATTACAGGGTCTATGGAGGATAGTGATGACATCTGTCATGGAACATTGTGCTGAAAGGGGCCATGGAGCATTGTGATGACAGGTATAATGTGGCATTGTGATGACAGTGGCCATAGAGCAATGTGATTACAGGGACCGTGTAGCATTGCGAATGCATAGGCTATGGAGCATTGTGATGACAGGAGTCGAGGAGCATTGTGATGTAAGTGGTCATGGATCATTGTGATGACAAGTGTCCTGGACCATTGTGATGACACGGGTCATGGAGCATTGTGATGACAAGGGCCATGGCGAATTGTGATGACATGTGTCTTGGGACATTGTGATGACAGTGGTCAAATAGAATTGTGATGAAAGGGATCATGGAGCACTGTGATGACAGGGGCCATGGAACATTGTGATGACAAAGGCCAAGGAGCATTGTGATGACAAGTATCATGGAACTTTGTGATGAAATGGGCATACATCATTATGATGACAAGAGTTCTGGAGCATTGTGATGACAAGGGCATGGAGCATTGTGATTACAGGGGTCATGGAGCATTGTGATGACAACTGTCATGGAACATTGTGATGACAGGGTTCATGGAGCATTGTGATTGAAGGGATCATGGAGCATTTTTATGACAAGGGCAGGCGAACATTTTGATTACATTGGTAATGGAGCATTGTGATGACATGGGCAGGGAACTTTGTGATGACAGGTATAATAGAACATTGTGATTACAGGGGACATGGAGCATTTTGATGACATGGGCAGGCAACATTGTGATGACAGGTGTCATGGAGCATTGTGATGACAATGGTCATTTAAAGTTGTGCTGACAGGGATCATGGAGCATTGTGATCAGACGGGCATTGGAGCCTTGTGATGACAGGCGTACTGGAGCCTTCTGAGGAAAGACCTCATGGGTCATTGTGATTACAGTGATCATGGAACATTGTGATGACAGTGGTCATGGAGCATTGTAATGACAGGGGCAATGAAGCATTGTGATGACAGGGGTCATGGGGGATTGTGATGACAGTGGTCATGGAGCATTGTGATGAAAGGGGTCATGGAGCACTGTGATTACAGGTGCCATCTATAATTGTGATGACAAAGGCCATGGAGCATTGTGATGACAGTCGTCATGGAGCATTGTGTTGAAAGGGGCATGGAGCATTGTGACGACAATGGTCATGGAGCATTGTGATGACTGGTATCATGGAGCATTGTTATGAAGAAGGTCATGGGGCAGTGTAATGACAAGTATCATGGAGCATGTGATGAAAGGAGTCATGGAGCATTGTGATTAAATGGATCATGAGGCATTTTGATGACAAGAGTCATGGAACATTGTGATGACAGGGATCATGGAGCATTGTGATGACAAGGGCTATGGAGCATTGTGATGACTGGGGTCATGGGGCATGGTGATGACAGTGGTCATGGAGCATTGTGATGACTAAGACCATGGAGCATTGTGATGACAGGTGTCATGGAGCATTGTGATGAAAGGGGTCATGGATCACTACGATGACATGGGTCATGGAGCATTGTGATGATACGGGCATGGAGCATTGTGATGACAGGGGTCATGCAGCATTGTGAAGACAGGGGCCATGCATCATTGTGATGACATGGGCATGGAACATAGTGATGACAAAAGTTCTGGAGCATTTTGATGACAAGGGCATGGATCATTGTGATTAAAGGGACCATGAAACATTGAGATGACAAGGGAATGGAGCATTGTGATGAAAGCGGTCCTGGAGAATTGTGAGGAAACAGGTCATGGATTATTGGGCTGGAAGGATTCCTGGAGCATTGTGATGACAAGTGCCATGGAGCATTTTAATGAAAGGGGTACTGGAGCATTGTACGGAAATGGTTCATGGATCATCGTGATTACATGGATCATGGACTATTGTGATGAGAAGGGTTTTGGAGCATTGTGATGACAGGGGTCATGGAGCACTGTAATAGCAGGGGTGATGGGGCATTGTGATGACAGGGGCATGGAGCATTGTGATGACAGAAGTCATAGAATATTGTGATGACAAGGGCCATGGAGCATTGTCATGAAAGGTCTTATCTGGCATTGTGATGAGAGTGGTCATGGAGCATTGTGATAAGAGTTGTCATGAAGCACTGTTATTACAGGGGCCATGTAGAATTTTGATGACAAAGGCCATGGAGCACTGTGATGACAGGCATCATGGAGCAATTTGATGAAAGTGGTCATGGAGCATTGTGATGAAATGCGCCATGGAACATTGTGAAGACAAGTGTCCTGGAGCATTGTTATGACAAGGGCCATGGCCAATTCTGATGAGAGGTGTCATGGAGCACTGTGATGACAGTGGTCATCTCTCATTATGATGAAAGGTATCACTGAGCACTGTGATGACAGGGGCCATGGAGCATTGTGATGACACGGGCATGGAGCATTATGATGAGAAGTGATCTGGAGCATTGCGATGACAAGGGTATGGAGCATTGTGATTACAGGGGCCAGGGAGCATTGAGATTACAAGGGCAGGGATCATTGTGATGAGAGCGGTCATGGATCATTGTGATGAGATCTGTCATGGAACATTGTGCTGACAGGGGCCATAGAGCATTTTGATGACAGGTGTCATGTGGCCTTGTGATGACAGTGGTCATAGAGCATTGTGATGAAAAGGATCATGGAGCAATGTGATTACAGGGGCCATGGAGCATTGTGAATACATAGGCCATGGAGCATTGTGATGACAGGGGTCAAGGAGCATTGTGATGAAAGTGGTCATGGAGCATTGTGATGACACGGGCATGGAGCATTATGATGACAAGAGTTCTGGAGCATTGTGAAGAAAAGGGTATGGAGCATTGTGATTACAGGGAACCAGGAGCATTGTGATTACATGGGCAGTGAATATTGTGATGACAGGGGTTCATGGAGCACTGTGATGACAAGTGTCATGGAACATTGTGATGACAGGGTTCATGGAGGACTGTGATGAGAGGGGCCTTGGAGCATTATGATGATAGGCGTCATGGGGTATTGTGATGAGAGTGGTCATAGAATATTGTGATGAAAAGGATCATGGAGCAATGTGATTACAGGGGCCATGGAGCATTGTGAATTCATAGGCCATGGAGCAATGAAATGACAGGGGCAAGGAGCATTGTGATGTAAGTTGTCATGGAGCATTGTGATGACAGGTGTCATGGGGCATTGTGATGACAGTGGTCATGTAGAATTGTGATGAAAGGTATCATGGAGGACTCAGATGACAGGGGCCGTGGAGCACTGTGATGAGAGTGGTCAACTAGAATTGTGATGAAATATACCAGGGAGCATTGTGATGACAGGGGTCATGGAGCCCCGCAATTATAAGGGCCATGGAGCATTGTGAATACAAAGGTCATGGAGCATTGAGATGACAGGTGTGATGGATAATTGTGATGACACTGTTCATGGACCATTGTGATGACAAGGTTCATCAAACATTGTGATGACAGGGGTCATGGAGCATTGTGATGCCAAAGGCCATGGAACATTTTGATGATATGAATTCTGGAGCACTGTGATGACAAGGACATGGAGCATTGTGATTATAGGGACCATGGAGCATTGTGATGACAACGGTATGGAACATTGTGATGACAAGGTTCTGCGAGCATTGTGATGATAGGGGTCATTGAGCATTGTGATGAAGGGGATCATGGAGCAATGTGATTACAGTGGTCATGGAGCATTTTGAATGCATAGGCCATGGAGGACTGTGATGACAGGGGTCATAGAGCATTCTGATGAATGTGGTCATAGTTCATTGTGATGATTAGTGTCCAGGAACAGTGCGATGACATGGATCATGGAGCATTGTGATGACAAGGGCCATGGCGAATTGTGATGACAGGTGTCATCGGGTATTGTGATGACAGAGGTTATCAAGCATTGTGATGAATGGTACCATGGATCACTGTGATAACAGGGGCCATGGAGCATTGTGATGACAAAGGCCATGGAGCATTTTGATGAAAAGTGTCATGGAGAATTGTGATGAGACGGTCATGGAGCATTATGATGACAAGAGTTCTGGAGCATTGCGTTGACAAGGGAATGGAACATTGTGATTACAGGGTCCATGGAGGATAGTGATGACATCTGTCATGGAACATTGTGCTGACAGGGGCCATGGAGCATTGTGGTGACAGGTGTAATGTGGCATTGTGATGACCGTGGCCATAGAGCAATGTGATTACAGGGACCGTGTAGCATTGCGAATGCATAGGCTATGGAGAATTGTGATGACAGGAGTCGAGGAGCATTGTGATGTAAGTGGTCATGGATCATTGTGATGACAAGTGTCCTGGACCATTGTGATGACACGGGTCATGGAGCATTGTGATGACAAGGGCCATGGCGAATTGTGATGACATGTGTCTTGGGGCATTGTGATGACAGTGGTCAAATAGAATTGTGATGAAAGGGATCATGGAGCACTGTGATGACAGGGGCCATGGAACATTGTGATGACAAAGGCCAAGGAGCATTGTGATGACAAGTATAATGGAAATTTGTGATGAAATGGGCATACATCATAATGATGACAAGAGTTCTGGAGCATTGTAATGACAAGGGCATGGAGCATTGTGATTACAGGGGTCATGGAGCATTGTGATGACAACTGTCATGGAACATTGTGATGACAGGGTTCATGGAGCATTGTGATTAAAGGGGTCATGGAGCATTTTGATGACAAGGGCAGGTGAACATTTTGATTACATTGGTAATGGAGCATTGTGATGACATGGGCAGGGAGCTTTGTGATGACAGGTGTCATGGAGCATTGTGATGAGACGGGCATTGGAGCCTTGTGATGACAGGCGTACTGGAGCCTTCTGAGGAAAGATCTCATGGGTCATTGTGATTACAGTGATCATGGAACATTGTGATGACAGTGGTCATGGAGCATTGTAATGACAGGGGCCATGAAGCATTGTGATGACAGGGGTCATGGGGGATTGTGATGACAGTGGTCATGGAGCATTGTGATGAAAGGGGTCATGGAGCACTGTGATTACAGGTGCCATCTATAATTGTGATGACAAAGGCCATGGAGCATTGTGATGACAGTCGTCATGGAGCATTGTGTTGAAAGGGGCATGGAGCATTGTGACGACAATGGTCATGGAGCATTGTGATGACTGGTATCATGGAGCATTGTTATGAAGAAGGTCATGGGGCAGTGTAATGACAAGTATCATGGAGCATGTGATGAAAGAAGTCATGGAGCATTGTGATTAAATGGATCATGAGGCATTTTGATGACAAGAGTCATGGAACATTGTGATGAGAGGGATCATGGAGCATTGTGATGACAAGGGCTATGGAGCATTGTGATGACTGGGGTCATGGGGCATGGTGATGACAGTGGTCATGGAGCATTGTGATGACGAAGACCACGGAGCATTGTGATGACAGGTGTCATGGAGAATTGTGATGAAAGGGGTCATGGATCACTACGATGACATGGGTAATGGAACATTGTGATGATAGGGGCATGGAGCATTGTGATGACAGGGGTCATGCAGCATTGTGAATACAGGGGTCATGCAGCATTGTGATGACATGGGCATGGAGCATAGTGATGACAAAATTTCTGGAGCATTTTCATGACAAGGGCATGGATCATTGTGATTACAGTGGCCATGAAACATTGAGATGACAAGGGAATGGAGCATTGTGATGAAAGTGGTCCTGGAGAATTGTGAGGAAACAGGTCATGGATTATTGGGCTGGAAGCAAACCTGGAGCCTTGTGATGACAAGTGCCATGGAGCATTTTAATGAAAGGGGTACTGGAGCATTGTATGGAAATGTTTCATGGATCATCGTGATTACACGGATCATGGAATGGAATATTGTGATGAGAAGGGTCTTGGAGCATTGTGATGACAGGGGTCATGGAGCACTGTAATAGCAGGGGTGATGGGGCATTGTGATGACAGGGGCATGGAGCATTGTGATGACAGAAGTCATAGAATATTGTGATGACAAGGGCCATGGAGCATTGTCATGAAAGGTCTTATCTGGCATTGTGATGAGAGTGGTCATGGAGCATTGTGATAAAAGTTGTCATGAAGCACTGTTATTACAGGGGCCATGTAGAATTTTGATGACAAAGGCCATGGAGCACTGTGATGACAGGCATCATGGAGCAATTTGATGAAAGTGGTCATGGAGCATTGTGATGAAATGCGCCATGGAACATTTTGAAGACAAGTGTCCTGGAGCATTGTGATGACAAGGGCCATGGCCAATTCTGATGACAGGTGTCATGGAGCACTGTGATGACAGTGGTCATCTATCATTATGATGAAAGGTATCACGGAGCACTGTGATGACACGGGCATGGAGCATTATGATGAGAAGTGATCTGGAGCATTGCGATGACAAGGGTATGGAGCATTGTGATTACAGGGGCCAGGGAGCATTGAGATGACAAGGGCAGGGAACATTGTGATGACAGCGGTCATGGATGATTGTGATGAGATCTGTCATGGAACATTGTGCTGACAGGGGCCATAGAGCATTGTGATGACAGGTGTCATGTGGCCTTGTGAGGACAGTGGTCATAGAGCATTGTGATGAAAAGGATCATGGAGCAATGTGAATACAGGGGCCATGGAGCATTGTGAATATATAGGCCATGGAGCATTGTGATGACAGGGGTCAAGGAGCATTGTGATGAAAGTGGTCATGGAGCATTTTGATGACACGGGAATGGAGCATTATGATGACAAGGGTTCTGGAGTATTGTGATGAAAAGGGTATGGAGCATTGTGATTACAGGGGACGAGGAGCATTGTGATTACATGGGCAGTGAATATTGTGATGACAGGGGTTCATGGAGCACTGTGATGACAAGTGTCATGGAACATTGTGATGACAGGGTTCATGGAGCATTGTGATGAGAGGGGCCTTGGAGCATTATGATGATAGGCGTCATTGGGTATTGTGATGAGAGTGGTCATAGAATATTGTGATGAAAAGGATCATGGAGCAATGTGATTACAGGTGCCATGGAGCATTGTGAATGCATAGGCCATGGAGCAATGAAATGACAGTGGTCAAGGAGCATGGTGATGTAAGTTGTCATGGAGCATTGTGATGACATGTGTCCATGAACATTGTGATGACATGGTTCATGGAGCATTGTGATGACAAGTGCCATGGCGAATTGTGATGACAGGTGTCATGGGGCATTTTGATGACAGTGGGCATGTAGAATTGTGATGAAAGGTATCATGGAGGACTCTGATGACAGGGGCCGTGGAGCACTGTGATGACAGTGGTCATCTAGAATTGTGATGAAATATACCAAGGAGCATTGTGATGACAGGGGTCATGGAGCCCCGCAATTATAGAGGCCATGGAGCATTGTGAATACAAAGGTCATGGAGCATTGAGATGACAGGGGTGATGGCTAATTGTGATGACACGGTTCAAGGAGCATTGTGATGACAAGGTTCATCAAGCATTGTGATGACAGGGGTCATGGAGCATTGTGATGACAAAGGCCATGGAACATTTTGATGACATGAATTTTGGTGTAGTGTGATGACAAGCGCATGGAGCATTGTGATTATAGGGACCATGGAGCATTGTGATGACAATGGTATGGAACATTGTGATGACAAGGTTCTGCGAGCATTGTGATGATAGGTGTCATTGAGCATTGTGATGAAGGGGATCATGGAGCAATGTGATTACAGTGGCCATGGAGCATTTTGAATGCATAGGCCATGGAGCACTGTGATGACAGGGGTCATGGAGCATTCTGATGAATGTGGTCATAGTTCATTGTGATGATTAGTGTCCAGGAACAGTGCGATGACATGGGTCATGGAGCATTGTGATGACAAGGGCCATGGCGAATTGTGATGACAGGTGTCATCGGGCATTGTGATGACAGAGGTTATCAAGCATTGTGATGAATGGTACCATGGATCACTGTGATAACAGGGGCCATGGAGCATTGTGATGACAAAGGCCATGGAGCATTTTGATGAAAAGTGTCATGGAGAATTGTGATGAGACGGTCATGGAGCATTATGATGACAAGAGTTCTGGAGCATTGCATTGACAAGGGAATGGAGCATTGTGATTACAGGGTCCATGGAGGATAGTGATGACATCTGTCATGGAACATTGTGCTGAAAGGGGCCATGGAGCATTGTGATGACAGGTATAATGTGGCATTGTGATGACAGTGGCCATAGAGCAATGTGATTACAGGGACCGTGTAGCATTGCGAATGCATAGGCTATGGAGCATTGTGATGACAGGAGTCGAGGAGCATTGTGATGTAAGTGGTCATGGATCATTGTGATGACAAGTGTCCTGGACCATTGTGATGACACGGGTCATGGAGCATTGTGATGACAAGGGCCATGGCGAATTGTGATGACATGTGTCTTGGGGCATTGTGATGACAGTGGTCAAATAGAATTGTGATGAAAGGGATCATGGAGCACTGTGATGACAGGGGCCATGGAACATTGTGATGACAAAGGCCAAGGAGCATTGTGATGACAAGTATCATGGAACTTTGTGATGAAATGGGCATACATCATTATGATGACAAGAGTTCTGGAGCATTGTGATGACAAGGGCATGGAGCATTGTGATTACAGGGGTCATGGAGCATTGTGATGACAACTGTCATGGAACATTGTGATGACAGGGTTCATGGAGCATTGTGATTGAAGGGATCATGGAGCATTTTGATGACAAGGGCAGGCGAACATTTTGATTACATTGGTAATGGAGCATTGTGATGACATGGGCAGGGAACTTTGTGATGACAGGTATAATAGAACATTGTGATTACAGGGGACATGGAGCATTTTGATGACATGGGCAGGCAACATTGTGATGACAGGTGTCATGGAGCATTGTGATGACAATTGTCATTTAAAGTTGTGCTGACAGGGATCATGGAGCATTGTGATGAGACGGGCATTGGAGCCTTGTGATGACAGGTGTACTGGAGCCTTCTGAGGAAAGACCTCATGGGTCATTGTGATTACAGTGATCATGGAACATTGTGATGACAGTGGTCATGGAGCATTGTAATGACAGGGGCAATGAAGCATTGTGATGACAGGGGTCATGGGGCATTGTGATGACAGTGGTCATGGAGCATTGTGATGAAAGGGGTCATGGAGCACTGTGATTACAGGTGCCATCTATAATTGTGATGACAAAGGCCATGGAGCATTGTGATGACAGTCGTCATGGAGCATTGTGTTGAAAGGGGCATGGAGCATTGTGACGACAATGGTCATGGAGCATTGTGATGACTGGTATCATGGAGCATTGTTATGAAGAAGGTCATGGGGCAGTGTAATGACAAGTATCATGGAGCATGTGATGAAAGGAGTCATGGAGCATTGTGATTAAATGGATCATGAGGCATTTTGATGACAAGAGTCATGGAACATTGTGATGACAGGGATCATGGAGCATTGTGATGACAAGGGCTATGGAGCATTGTGATGACTGGGGTCATGGGGCATGGTGATGACAGTGGTCATGGAGCATTGTGATGACTAAGACCATGGAGCATTGTGATGACAGGTGTCATGGAGAATTGTGATGAAAGGGGTCATGGATCACTACGATGACATGGGTCATGGAGCATTGTGATGATACGGGCATGGAGCATTGTGATGACAGGGGTCATGCA
This sequence comes from Balaenoptera physalus, assembly GCF_965194825.1. Taxonomy (NCBI): domain Eukaryota; kingdom Metazoa; phylum Chordata; class Mammalia; order Artiodactyla; family Balaenopteridae; genus Balaenoptera; species Balaenoptera physalus. The sequence continues at coordinate 1,407,716 of NW_028126514.1, read as the reverse complement.
GCATTGTGAAGACAGGGGCCATGCAGCATTGTGATGACATGGGCATGGAGCATAGTGATGACAAAATTTCTGGAGCATTTTGATGACAAGGGCATGGATCATTGTGATTACAGTGGCCATGAAACATTGAGATGACAAGGGAATGGAGCATTGTGATGAAAGTGGTCCTGGAGAATTGTGAGGAAACAGGTCATGGATTATTGGGCTGGAAGGAAACCTGGAGCCTTGTGATGACAAGTGCCATGGAGCATTTTAATGAAAGGGGTACTGGAGCATTGTATGGAAATGGTTCATGGATCATCGTGATTACACGGATCATGGAATGGAATATTGTGATGAGAAGGGTCTTGGAGCATTGTGATGACAGGGGTCATGGAGCACTGTAATAGCAGGGGTGATGGGGCATTGTGATGACAGGGGCATGGAGCATTGTGATGACAGAAGTCATAGAATATTGTGATGACAAGGGCCATGGAGCATTGTCATGAAAGGTCTTATCTGGCATTGTGATGAGAGTGGTCATGGAGCATTGTGATAAAAGTTGTCATGAAGCACTGTTATTACAGGGGCCATGTAGAATTTTGATGACAAAGGCCATGGAGCACTGTGATGACAGGCATCATGGAGCAATTTGATGAAAGTGGTCATGGAGCATTGTGATGAAATGCGCCATGGAACATTGTGAAGACAAGTGTCCTGGAGCATTGTTATGACAAGGGCCATGGCCAATTCTGATGAGAGGTGTCATGGAGCACTGTGATGACAGTGGTCATCTATCATTATGATGAAAGGTATCACGGAGCACTGTGATGACAGGGGCCATGGAGCATTGTGATGACACGGGCATGGAGCATTATGATGAGAAGTGATCTGGAGCATTGCGATGACAAGGGTATGGAGCATTGTGATTACAGGGGCCAGGGAGCATTGAGATGACAAGGGCAGGGAACATTGTGATGACAGCGGTCATGGATGATTGTGATGAGATCTGTCATGGAACATTGTGCTGACAGGGGCCATAGAGCATTGTGATGACAGGTGTCATGTGGCCTTGTGATGACAGTGGTCATAGAGCATTGTGATGAAAAGGATCATGGAGCAATGTGATTACAGGGGCCATGGAGCATTGTGAATACATAGGCCATGGAGCATTGTGATGAAAGGGGTCAAGGAGCATTGTGATGAAAGTGGTCATGGAGCATTGTGATGACACGGGCATGGAGCATTATGATGACAAGAGTTCTGGAGCATTGCATTGACAAGGGAATGGAGCACTGTGATTACAGGGTCCATGTAGGGTAGTGATGACATCTGTCATGGAACATTGTGCTGACAGGGGCCATGGAGCATTGTGATGACAGGTATAATGTGGCATTGTGATGACAGTGGCCATAGAGCATTGTGATGAAATGAATCATGGAGCAATGTGATTAGAGGGACCGTGTAGCATTGCGAATGCATAGGCTATGGAGCATTGTGATGACAGGAGTCGAGGAGCATTGTGATGTAAGTGGTCATGGATCATTGTGATGACAAGTGTCGTGGACCATTGTGATGACAAGGGCCATGGCGAATTGTGATGACATGTGTCTTGGGGCCTTGTGATGACAGTGGTCAAATAGAATTGTGATGAAAGGTGTCATGGAGCACTGTGATGACAGGGGCCATGGAACATTGTGATGACAAAGGCCAAGGAGCATTGTGATGACAAGTATCATGGAACTTTGTGATGAAATGGGCATACATCATTATGATGACAAGAGTTCTGGAGCATTGTGATGACAAGGGCATGGAGCATTGTGATTACAGGGGTCATGGAGCATTGTGATGACAACTGTCATGGAACATTGTGATGACAGGGTTCATGGAGCATTGTGATTAAAGGGGTCATGGAGCATTTTGATGACAAGGGCAGGCGAACATTTTGATTACATTGGTAATGGAGCATTGTGATGACATGGGCAGGGAACTTTGTGATGACAGGTGTAATAGAACATTGTGATTACAGGGGACATGGAGGATTTTGATGACATGGGCAGGCAACATTGTGATGACAGGTGTCATGGAGCATTGTGATGACAATGGTCATTTAAAGTTGTGCTGACAGGGATCATGGAGCATTGTGATGAGACGGGCATTGGAGCCTTGTGATGACAGGCGTACTGGAGCCTTCTGAGGAAAGATCTCATTTGTCATTGTGATTACAGTGATCATGGAACATTGTGATGACAGTGGTCATGGAGCATTGTAATGACAGGGGCCATGAAGCATTGTGATGACAGGGGTCATGGGGGATTGTGATGACAGTGGTCATGGAGCATTGTGATGAAAGGGGTCATGGAGCACTGTGATTACAGGGGCCATCTATAATTGTGATGACAAAGGCCATGGAGCATTGTGATGACAGGCATCATGGAGCAATTTGATGAAAGTGGTCATGGAGCATTGTGATGAAATGCGCCATGGAACATTGTGAAGACAAGTGTACTGGAGCATTGTTATGACAAGGCCCATGGCCAATTCTGATGACAGGTGTCATGGAGCACTGTGATGACAGTGGTCATCTCTCATTGTGATGAAAGGTATCACGGAGAACTGTGATGACAGGGGCCATGGAGCATTGTGATGACACGGGCATGGAGCATTATGATGAGAAGTGATCTGGAGCATTGCGATGACAAGCGTATGGAGCATTGTGATTACAGGGGCCAGGGAGCATTGAGATGACAAGGGCAGGGAACATTGTGATGACAGCGGTCATGGATCATTGTGATGAGATCTGTCATGGAACATTGTGCTGACAGGGGCCATAGAGCATTGTGATGACAGGTGTCATGTGGCCTTGTGATGACAGTGGTCATAGAGAATTGTGATGAAAAGGATCATGGAGCAATGTGATTACAGGGGCCATGGAGCACTTTGATGACAGGGGTCATGGAGCATTCTGATGAATGTGGTCATAGTTCATTGTGATGATTAGTGTCCAGGAACAGTGCAATAACATGGATCATGGAGCATTGTGATGACAAGGGCCATGGCGAATTGTGATGACAGGTGTCATCGGGCATTGTGATGACAGAGGTTATCAAGCATTGTGATGAATGGTACCATGGATCACTGTGATAACAGGGGCCAAGGAGCATTGTGATGACAAAGGCCATGGAGCATTTTGATGAAAAGTGTCATGGAGAATTGTGATGTGACGGTCATGGAGCATTATGATGACAAGAGTTCTGGAGCATTGCATTGACAAGGGAATGGAGCACTGTGATTACTGGGCCCATGGAGGGTAGTGATGACATCTGTCATGGAACATTGTGCTGACAGGGGCCATGGAGCATTGTGATGACAGGTATAATGTGGCATTGTGGTGACAGTGGCCATAGAGCATTGTGATGAAATGAATCATGGAGCAATGTGATTACAGGGACCGTGTAGCATTGCGAATGCATAGGCTATGGAGCATTGTGATGACAGGAGTCGAGGAGCATTGTGATGTAAGTGGTCATGGATCATTGTGATGACAAGTGTCCTGGACCATAGTGATGACACGGGTCATGGAGCATTGTGATGACAAGGGCCATGGCGAATTGTGATGACATGTATCTTGGGGCATTGTGATGACAGTGGTCAAATAGAATTGTGATGAAAGGTATCATGGAGCACTGTGATGACAGGGGCCATGGAACATTGTGATGACAAAGGCCAAGGAGCATTGTGATGACAAGTATCATGGAACTTTGTGATGAAATGGGCATACATCATTATGATGACAAGAGTTCTGGAGCATTGTGATGACAAGGGCATGGAGCATTGTGATTACAGTGGTCATGGAGCATTGTGATGACAACTGTCATGGAACATTGTGATGACAGGGTTCATGGAGCATTGTGATTGAAGGGATCATGGAGCATTTTGATGACAAGGGCAGGCGAACATTTTGATTACATTGGTAATGGAGCATTGTGATGACATGGGCAGGGAACTTTGTGATGACAGGTGTAGTAGAACATGGTGATTACAGGGGTCATGGAGCACTTTGATGACATGGGCAGGCAACATTGTGATGACAGGTGTCATGGAGCATTGTAATGAAAATTGTCATTTAACGTTGTGCTGACAGGGATCATGGAGCATTGTGATGAGACGGGCATTGGAGCCTTGTGATGACAGGCGTACTGGAGCCTTCTGAGGAAAGATCTCATGGGTCATTGTGATTACAGTGATCATGGAACATTGTGATGACAGTGGTCATGGAGCATTGTAATGACAGGGGCCATGAAGCATTGTGATGACAGGGGTCATGGGGGATTGTGATGACAGTGGTCATGGAGCATTGTGATGAAAGGGGTCATGGAGCACTGTGATTACAGGGGCCATCTATAATTGTGATGACAAAGGCCATGGAGCATTGTGATGACAGTTGTCATGGAGCATTGTGTTGAAAGGGGCATGGAGCATTGGGACGACAATGGTCATGGAGCATTGTGATGACTGGTATCATGGAGCATTGTTATGAAGAAGGTCATGGGGCAGGGTAATGACAAGTATCATGGAGCATGTGATGAAAGGAGCCAATGAGCATTGTGATTAAATGGATCATGAGGCATTTTGATGACAAGAGTCATGGAACATTGTGATGAGAGGGATCATGGAGCATTGTGATGACAAGGGCTATGGAGCATTGTGATGACTGGGGTCATGGGGCATGGTGATGACAGTGGTCATGGAGCATTGTGATGACTAAGACCATGGAGCATTGTGATGACTGGTGTCATGGAGCATTGTGATGAAAGGGGTCATGGATCACTACGATGACATGGGTCATGGAGCATTGTGATGATACGGGCATGGAGCATTGTGATGACAGGGGTCATGCAGCATTGCGAAGACAGGGGTCATGCAGCATTGTGATGACATGGGCATGGAGCATAGTGATGACAAAAGTGGTGGAGCATTTTGATGACAAGGGCATGGATCATTGTGATTACAGGGGCCATGAAACATTGAGATGACAAGGGAATGGAGCATTGTGATGAAAGTGGTCCTGGAGAATTGTGAGGAAACAGGTCATGGATTATTGGGCTGAAAGGATTCCTGGAGCATTGTGATTACAAGTGCCATGGAGCATTTTAATGAAAGGGGTACTGGAGCATTGTACAGAAATGTTTCATGGATCATCGTGATTACACGGATCATGGACTATTGTGATGAGAAGGGTTTTGGAGCATTGTGATGACAGGGGTCATGGAGCACTGTAATAGCAGGGGTGATGGGGCATTGTGATGACAGGGGCATGGAGCATTGTGATGACAGAAGTCATAGAATATTGTGATGACAAGGGCCAGGGAGCATTGTCATGAAAGGTCTTTTCTGGCATTGTGATGAGAGTGGTCATGGAGCATTGTGATAAAAGTTGTCATGAAGCACTGTTATTACAGGGGCCATGTAGAATTTTGATGACAAAGGCCATGGAGCACTGTGATGACAGGCATCATGGAGCAATTTGATGAAAGTGGTCATGGAGCATTGTGATGAAATGCGCCATGGAACATTGTGAAGACAAGTGTCCTGGAGCATTGTGATGACAAGGGCCATGACCAATTCTGATGAGAGGTGTCATGGAGCACTGTGATGACAGTGATCATCTCTCATTAGCATGAAAGGTATCACGGAGCACTGTGATGACAGGGGCCATGGAGCATTGTGATGACACGGGCATGGAGCATTATGATGAGAAGTGATCTGGAGCATTGCGATGACACGGGTATGGAGGATTGTGATTACAGGGGCCAGGGAGCATTGAGATGACAAGGGCAGGGAACATTGTGATGACAGCGGTCATGGAACATTGTGATGAGATCTGTCATGGAACATTGTGCTGACAGGGGCCATAGAGCATTGTGATGACAGGTGTCATGTGGCCTTGTGATGACAGTGGTCATAGAGCATTGTGATGAAAAGGATCATGGAGCAATGTGATTACAGGGGCCATGGAGCATTGTGAATACATAGGCCATGAAGAATTGTGATGACAGGGGTCAAGGAGCATTGTGATGAAAGTGGTCATGGAGCATTGTGATGACACGGGCATGGAGCATTACGATGACAAGAGTTTTGGAGCATTGTGATGAAAAGGGTATGGAGCATTGTGATGACAGGGGATCAGGAGCATTGTGATTACATGGGCAGTGAATATTGTGATGACAGGGTTCATGGAGCATTGTGATGAGAGGGGCCTTGGAGCATTATGATGATAGGCGTCATTGGGTATTGTGATGAGAGTGGTCATAGAATATTGTGATGAAAAGGATCATGGAGCAATGTGATTACAGGTGCCACGGAGCATTGTGAATGCATAGGCCATGGAGCAATGAAATGACAGTGGTCAAGGAGCATGGTGATGTAAGTTGTCATGGAGCATTTTGATGACATGTTTCCATGAACATTGTGATGACATGGTTCATGGAGCATTGTGATGACAAGTGCCATGGCGAATTGTGATGACAGGTGTCATGGGGCATTTTGATGACAGCGGTCATGTAGAATTGTGATGCAAGGTATCATGGAGGACTCTGATGACAGGGGCCGTGGAGCACTGTGATGACAGTGGTCATCTAGAATTGTGATGAAATATACCAAGGAGCATTGTGATTACAGGGGTCATGGAGCCCCGCAATTATAGAGGCCATGGAGCATTGTGAATACAAAGGTCATGGAGCATTGAGATGACAGGGGTGATGGCTAATTGTGATGACACGGTTCATGGAGCATTGTGATGACAAGGTTCATTAACATTGTGATGACAGGGGTCATGGAGCATTGTGATGACAAAGGCCATGGAACATTTTGATGACATGAATTCTGGAGTAGTGTGATGACAAGCGCATGGAGCATTGTGATTATAGGGACCATGGAGCATTGTGATGACAACGGTATGGAACATTGTGATGACAAGGTTCTGCGAGCATTGTGATGATAGGGGTCATTGAGCATTGTGATGAAGGGGATCATGGAGCAATGTGATTACAGTGGTCATGGAGCATTTTGAATGCATAGGCCATGGAGGACTGTGATGACAGGGGTCATAGAGCATTCTGATGAATGTGGTCATAGTTCATTGTGATGATTAGTGTCCAGGAACAGTGCGATGACATGGATCATGGAGCATTGTGATGACAAGGGCCATGGCGAATTGTGATGACAGGTGTCATCGGGTATTGTGATGACAGAGGTTATCAAGCATTGTGATGAATGGTACCATGGATCACTGTGATAACAGGGGCCATGGAGCATTGTGATGACAAAGGCCATGGAGCATTTTGATGAAAAGTGTCATGGAGAATTGTGATGAGACGGTCATGGAGCATTATGATGACAAGAGTTCTGGAGCATTGCGTTGACAAGGGAAAGGAACATTGTGATTACAGGGTCCATGGAGGATAGTGATGACATCTGTCATGGAACTTTGTGCTGACAGGGGCCATGGAGCATTGTGGTGACAGGTGTAATGTGGCATTGTGATGACAGTGGCCATAGAGCATTGTGATGAAATGAATCATGGAGCAATGTGATTACAGGGGCCATGGAGCATTGTGAATACATAGGCCATGGAGCATTGTGATGACAGGGGTCAAGGAGCATTGTGATGAAAGTGGTCATGGAGCATTGTGATGACACGGGCATGGAGCATTATGATGACAAGAGTTCTGGAGCATTGTGAAGAAAAGGGTATGGAGCATTGTGATTACAGGGAACCAGGAGCATTGTGATTACATGGGCAGTGAATATTGTGATGACAGGGGTTCATGGAGCACTGTGATGACAAGTGTCATGGAACATTGTGATGACAGGGTTCATGGAGGACTGTGATGAGAGGGGCCTTGGAGCATTATGATGATAGGCGTCATGGGGTATTGTGATGAGAGTGGTCATAGAATATTGTGATGAAAAGGATCATGGAGCAATGTGATTACAGGGGCCATGGAGCATTGTGAATTCATAGGCCATGGAGCAATGAAATGACAGGGGCAAGGAGCATTGTGATGTAAGTTGTCATGGAGCATTGTGATGACAGGTGTCATGGGGCATTGTGATGACAGTGGTCATGTAGAATTGTGATGAAAGGTATCATGGAGGACTCAGATGACAGGGGCCGTGGAGCACTGTGATGAGAGTGGTCAACTAGAATTGTGATGAAATATACCAGGGAGCATTGTGATGACAGGGGTCATGGAGCCCCGCAATTATAAGGGCCATGGAGCATTGTGAATACAAAGGTCATGGAGCATTGAGATGACAGGTGTGATGGATAATTGTGATGACACTGTTCATGGACCATTGTGATGACAAGGTTCATCAAACATTGTGATGACAGGGGTCATGGAGCATTGTGATGCCAAAGGCCATGGAACATTTTGATGATATGAATTCTGGAGCACTGTGATGACAAGGACATGGAGCATTGTGATTATAGGGACCATGGAGCATTGTGATGACAACGGTATGGAACATTGTGATGACAAGGTTCTGCGAGCATTGTGATGATAGGGGTCATTGAGCATTGTGATGAAGGGGATCATGGAGCAATGTGATTACAGTGGTCATGGAGCATTTTGAATGCATAGGCCATGGAGCACTGTGATGACAGGGGTCATAGAGCATTCTGATGAATGTGGTCATAGTTCATTGTGATGATTAGTGTCCAGGAACAGTGCGATGACATGGATCATGGAGCATTGTGATGACAAGGGCCATGGCGAATTGTGATGACAGGTGTCATCGGGCATTGTGATGACAGAGGTTATCAAGCATTGTGATGAATGGTACCATGGATCACTGTGATAACAGGGGCCATGGAGCATTGTGATGACAAAGGCCATGGAGCATTTTGATGAAAAGTGTCATGGAGAATTGTGATGAGACGGTCATGGAGCATTATGATGACAAGAGTTCTGGAGCATTGCGTTGACAAGGGAATGGAACATTGTGATTACAGGGTCCATGGAGGATAGTGATGACATCTGTCATGGAACATTGTGCTGACAGGGGCCATGGAACATTGTGGTGACAGGTGTAATGTGGCATTGTGATGACAGTGGCCATAGAGCAATGTGATTACAGGGACCGTGTAGCATTGCGAATGCATAGGCTATGGAGCATTGTGATGACAGGAGTCGAGGAGCATTGTGATGTAAGTGGTCATGGATCATTGTGATGACAAGTGTCCTGGACCATTGTGATGACACGGGTCATGGAGCATTGTGATGACAAGGGCCATGGCGAATTGTGATGACATGTGTCTTGGGGCATTGTGATGACAGTGGTCAAATAGAATTGTGATGAAAGGGATCATGGAGCACTGTGATGACAGGGGCCATGGAACATTGTGATGACAAAGGCCAAGGAGCATTGTGATGACAAGTATCATGGAACTTTGTGATGAAATGGGCATACATCATTATGATGACAAGAGTTCTGGAGCATTGTGATGACAAGGGCATGGAGCATTGTGATTACAGGGGTCATGGAGCATTGTGATGACAACTGTCATGGAACATTGTGATGACAGGGTTCATGGAGCATTGTGATTGAAGGGATCATGGAGCATTTTGATGACAAGGGCAGGCGAACATTTTGATTACATTGGTAATGGAGCATTGTGATGACATGGGCAGGGAACTTTGTGATGACAGGTATAATAGAACATTGTGATTACATGGGACATGGAGCATTTTGATGACATGGGCAGGCAACATTGTGATGACAGGTGTCATGGAGCATTGTGATGACAATTGTCATTTAAAGTTGTGCTGACAGGGATCATGGAGCATTGTGATGAGACGGGCATTGGAGCCTTGTGATGACAGGCGTACTGGAGCCTTCTGAGGAAAGACCTCATGGGTCATTGTGATTACAGTGATCATGGAACATTGTGATGACAGTGGTCATGGAGCATTGTAATGACAGGGGCAATGAAGCATTGTGATGACAGGGGTCATGGGGGATTGTGATGACAGTGGTCATGGAGCATTGTGATGAAAGGGGTCATGGAGCACTGTGATTACAGGTGCCATCTATAATTGTGATGACAAAGGCCATGGAGCATTGTGATGACAGTCGTCATGGAGCATTGTGTTGAAAGGGGCATGGAGCATTGTGACGACAATGGTCATGGAGCATTGTGATGACTGGTATCATGGAGCATTGTTATGAAGAAGGTCATGGGGCAGTGTAATGACAAGTATCATGGAGCATGTGATGAAAGAAGTCATGGAGCATTGTGATTAAATGGATCATGAGGCATTTTGATGACAAGAGTCATGGAACATTGTGATGACAGGGATCATGGAGCATTGTGATGACAAGGGCTATGGAGCATTGTGATGACTGGGGTCATGGGGCATGGTGATGACAGTGGTCATGGAGCATTGTGATGACGAAGACCACGGAGCATTGTGATGACAGGTGTCATGGAGCATTGTGATGAAAGGGGTCATGGATCACTACGATGACATGGGTCATGGAGCATTGTGATGATACGGGCATGGAGCATTGTGATGACAGGGGTCATGCAGCATTGTGAAGACAGGGGCCATGCAGCATTGTGATGACATGGGCATGGAACATAGTGATGACAAAAGTTCTGGAGCATTTTGATGACAAGGGCATGGATCATTGTGATTAAAGGGACCATGAAACATTGAGATGACAAGGGAATGGAGCATTGTGATGAAAGCGGTCCTGGAGAATTGTGAGGAAACAGGTCATGGATTATTGGGCTGGAAGGAAACCTGGAGCCTTGTGATGACAAGTGCCATGGAGCATTTTAATGAAAGGGGTACTGGAGCATTGTACGGAAATGGTTCATGGATCATCGTGATTACACGGATCATGGACTATTGTGATGAGAAGGGTTTTGGAGCATTGTGATGACAGGGGTCATGGAGCACTGTAATAGCAGGGGTGATGGGGCATTGTGATGACAGGGGCATGGAGCATTGTGATGACAGAAGTCATAGAATATTGTGATGACAAGGGCCATGGAGCATTGTCATGAAAAGTCTTATCTGGCATTGTGATGAGAGTGGTCATGGAGCATTGTGATAAAAGTTGTCATGAAGCACTGTTATTACAGGGGCCATGTAGAATTTTGATGACAAAGGCCATGGAGCACTGTGATGACAGGCATCATGGAGCAATTTGATGAAAGTGGTCATGGAGCATTGTGATGAAATGCGCCATGGAACATTTTGAAGACAAGTGTCCTGGAGCATTGTGATGACAAGGGCCATGGCCAATTCTGATGACAGGTGTCATGGAGCACTGTGATGACAGTGGTCATCTATCATTATGATGAAAGGTATCACGGAGCACTGTGATGACAGGGGCCATGGAGCATTGTGATGACACGGGCATGGAGCATTATGATGAGAAGTGATCTGGAGCATTGCGATGACAAGGGTATGGAGCATTGTGATTACAGGGGCCAGGGAGCATTGAGATGACAAGGGCAGGGAACATTGTGATGACAGCGGTCATGGATGATTGTGATGAGATCTGTCATGGAACATTGTGCTGACAGGGGCCATAGAGCATTGTGATGACAGGTGTCATGTGGCCTTGTGAGGACAGTGGTCATAGAGCATTGTGATGAAAAGGATCATGGAGCAATGTGAATACAGGGGCCATGGAGCATTGTGAATACATAGGCCATGGAGCATTGTGATGACAGGGGTCAAGGAGCATTGTGATGAAAGTGGTCATGGAGCATTGTGATGACACGGGCATGGAGCATTATGATGACAAGAGTTCTGGAGCATTGTGAAGAAAAGGGTATGGAGCATTGTGATTACAGGGGACCAGGAGCATTGTGATTACATGGGCAGTGAATATTGTGATGACAGGGGTTCATGGAGCACTGTGATGACAAGTGTCATGGAACATTGTGATGACAGGGTTCATGGAGGACTGTGATGAGAGGGGCCTTGGAGCATTATGATGATAGGCGTCATGGGGTATTGTGATGAGAGTGGTCATAGAATATTGTGATGAAAAGGATCATGGAGCAATGTGATTACAGGGGCCATGGAGCATTGTGAATTCATAGGCCATGGAGCAATGAAATGACAGTGGTCAAGGAGCATTGTGATGTAAGTTGTCATGGAGCATTGTGATGACAGGTGTCATGGGGCATTGTGATGACAGTGGTCATGTAGAATTGTGATGAAAGGTATCATGGAGGACTCAGATGACAGGGGCCGTGGAGCACTGTGATGAGAGTGGTCAACTAGAATTGTGATGAAATATACCAGGGAGCATTGTGATGACAGGGGTCATGGAGCCCCGCAATTATAAGGGCCATGGAGCATTGTGAATACAAAGGTCATGGAGCATTGAGATGACAGGTGTGATGGATAATTGTGATGACACTGTTCATGGACCATTGTGATGACAAGGTTCATCAAACATTGTGATGACAGGGGTCATGGAGCATTGTGATGCCAAAGGCCATGGAACATTTTGATGATATGAATTCTGGAGCACTGTGATGACAAGGACATGGAGCATTGTGATTATAGGGACCATGGAGCATTGTGATGACAACGGTATGGAACATTGTGATGACAAGGTTCTGCGAGCATTGTGATGATAGGGGTCATTGAGCATTGTGATGAAGGGGATCATGGAGCAATGTGATTACAGTGGTCATGGAGCATTTTGAATGCATAGGCCATGGAGGACTGTGATGACAGGGGTCATAGAGCATTCTGATGTATGTGGTCATAGTTCATTGTGATGATTAGTGTCCAGGAACAGTGTGATGACATGGATCATGGAGCATTGTGATGACAAGGGCCATGGCAAATTGTGATGACAGGTGTCATCGGGTATTGTGATGACAGAGGTTATCAAGCATTGTGATGAATGGTACCATGGATCACTGTGATAACAGGGGCCATGGAGCATTGTGATGACAAAGGCCATGGAGCATTTTGATGAAAAGTGTCATGGAGAATTGTGATGAGACGGTCATGGAGCATTATGATGACAAGAGTTCTGGAGCATTGCGTTGACAAGGGAATGGAACATTGTGATTACAGGGTCCATGGAGGATACTGATGACATCTGTCATGGAACATTGTGCTGACAGGGGCCATGGAGCATTGTGGTGACAGGTGTAATGTGGCATTGTGATGACAGTGGCCATAGAGCAATGTGATTACAGGGACCGTGTAGCATTGTGAATGCATATGCTATGGAGAATTGTGATGACAGGAGTCGAGGAGCATTGTGATGTAAGTGGTCATGGATCATTGTGATGACAAGTGTCCTGGACCATTGTGATGACACGGGTCATGGAGCATTGTGATGACAAGGGCCATGGCGAATTGTGATGACATGTGTCTTGGGGCATTGTGATGACAGTGGTCAAATAGAATTGTGATGAAAGGGATCATGGAGCACTGTGATGACAGGGGCCATGGAACATTGTGATGACAAAGGCCAAGGAGCATTGTGATGACAAGTATAATGGAAATTTGTGATGAAATGGGCATACATCATTATGATGACAAGAGTTCTGGAGCATTGTGATGACAAGGGCATGGAGCATTGTGATTACAGGGGTCATGGAGCATTGTGATGACAACTGTCATGGAACATTGTGATGACAGGGTTCATGGAGCATTGTGATTAAAGGGGTCATGGAGCATTTTGATGACAAGGGCAGGTGAACATTTTGATTACATTGGTAATGGAGCATTGTGATGACATGGGCAGGGAACTTTGTGATGACAGGTGTCATGGAGCATTGTGATGACAATTGTCATTTAAAGTTGTGCTGACAGGGATCATGGAGCATTGTGATGAGACGGGCATTGGAGCCTTGTGATGACAGGCGTACTGGAGCCTTATGAGGAAAGATCTCATGGGTCATTGTGATTACAGTGATCATGGAACATTGTGATGACAGTGGTCATGGAGCATTGTAATGACAGGGGCCATGAAGCATTGTGATGACAGGGGTCATGGGGGATTGTGATGACAGTGGTCATGGAGCATTGTGATGAAAGGGGTCATGGAGCACTGTGATTACAGGTGCCATCTATAATTGTGATGACAAAGGCCATGGAGCATTGTGATGACAGTTGTCATGGAGCACTGTGTTGAAAGGGGCATGGAGCACTGTGACGACAATGGTCATGGAGCATTGTGATGACTGGTATCATGGAGCATTGTTATGAAGAAGGTCATGGGGCAGTGTAATGACAAGTATCATGGAGCATGTGATGAAAGAAGTCATGGAGCATTGTGATTAAATGGATCATGAGGCATTTTGATGACAAGAGTCATGGAACATTGTGATGAGAGGGATCATGGAGCATTGTGATGACAAGGGCTATGGAGCATTGTGATGACTGGGGTCATGGGGCATGGTGATGACAGTGGTCATGGAGCATTGTGATGACGAAGACCACGGAGCATTGTGATGACAGGTGTCATGGAGAATTGTGATGAAAGGGGTCATGGATCACTACGATGACATGGGTAATGGAGCATTGTGATGATAGGGGCATGGAGCATTGTGATGACAGGGGTCATGCAGCATTGTGAATACAGGGGTCATGCAGCATTGTGATGACATGGGCATGGAGAATAGTGATGACAAAATTTCTGGAGCATTTTGATGACAAGGGCATGGATCATTGTGATTACAGTGGCCATGAAACATTGAGATGACAAGGGAATGGAGCATTGTGATGAAAGTGGTCCTGGAGAATTGTGAGGAAACAGGTCATGGATTATTGGGCTGGAAGGAAACCTGGAGCCTTGTGATGACAAGTGCCATGGAGCATTTTAATGAAAGGGGTACTGGAGCATTGTATGGAAATGGTTCATGGATCATCGTGATTACACGGATCATGGAATGGAATATTGTGATGAGAAGGGTCTTGGAGCATTGTGATGACAGGGGTCATGGAGCACTGTAATAGCAGGGGTGATGGGGCATTGTGATGACAGGGGCATGGAGCATTGTGATGACAGAAGTCATAGAATATTGTGATGACAAGGGCCATGGAGCATTGTCATGAAAAGTCTTATCTGGCATTGTGATGAGAGTGGTCATGGAGCATTGTGATAAAAGTTGTCATGAAGCACTGTTATTACAGGGGCCATGTAGAATTTTGATGACAAAGGCCATGGAGCACTGTGATGACAGGCATCATGGAGCAATTTGATGAAAGTGGTCATGGAGCATTGTGATGAAATGCGCCATGGAACATTTTGAAGACAAGTGTCCTGGAGCATTGTGATGACAAGGGCCATGGCCAATTCTGATGACAGGTGTCATGGAGCACTGTGATGACAGTGGTCATCTATCATTATGATGAAAGGTATCACGGAGCACTGTGATGACAGGGGCCATGGAGCATTGTGATGACACGGGCATGGAGCATTATGATGAGAAGTGATCTGGAGCATTGCGATGACAAGGGTATGGAGCATTGTGATTACAGGGGCCAGGGAGCATTGAGATGACAAGGGCAGGGAACATTGTGATGACAGCGGTCATGGATGATTGTGATGAGATCTGTCATGGAACATTGTGCTGACAGGGGCCATAGAGCATTGTGATGACAGGTGTCATGTGGCCTTGTGAGGACAGTGGTCATAGAGCATTGTGATGAAAAGGATCATGGAGCAATGTGAATACAGGGGCCATGGAGCATTGTGAATATATAGGCCATGGAGCATTGTGATGACAGGGGTCAAGGAGCATTGTGATGAAAGTGGTCATGGAGCATTTTGATGACACGGGAATGGAGCATTATGATGACAAGGGTTCTGGAGTATTGTGATGAAAATGGTATGGAGCATTGTGATTACAGGGGACCAGGAGCATTGTGATTACATGGGCAGTGAATATTGTGATGACAGGGGTTCATGGAGCACTGTGATGACAAGTGTCATGGAACATTGTGATGACAGGGTTCATGGAGCATTGTGATGAGAGGGGCCTTGGAGCATTATGATGATAGGCGTCATTGGGTATTGTGATGAGAGTGGTCATAGAATATTGTGATGAAAAGGATCATGGAGCAATGTGGTTACAGGTGCCATGGAGCATTGTGAATGCATAGGCCATGGAGCAATGAAATGACAGTGGTCAAGGAGCATGGTGATGTAAGTTGTCATGGAGCATTGTGATGACATGTGTCCATGAATATTGTGATGACATGCTTCATGGAGCATTGTGATGACAAGTGCCATGGCGAATTGTGATGACAGGTGTCATGGGGCATTTTGATGACAGTGGGCATGTAGAATTGTGATGAAAGGTATCATGGAGGACTCTGATGACAGGGGCCGTGGAGCACTGTGATGACAGTGGTCATCTAGAATTGTGATGAAATATACCAAGGAGCATTGTGATGACAGGGGTCATGGAGCCCTGCAATTATAGAGGCCATGGAGCATTGTGAATACAAAGGTCATGGAGCATTGAGATGACAGGGGTGATGGCTAATTGTGATGACACGGTTCAAGGAGCATTGTGATGACAAGGTTCATCAAGCATTGTGATGACAGGGGTCATGGAGCATTGTGATGACAAAGGCCATGGAACATTTTGAGGACATGAATTCTGGTGTAGTGTGATGACAAGCGCATGGAGCATTGTGATTATAGGGACCATGGAGCATTGTGATGACAAGGTTCTGCGAGCATTGTGATGATAGGTGTCATTGAGCATTGTGATGAAGGGGATCATGGAGCAATGTGATTACAGTGGCCATGGAGCATTTTGAATGCATAGGCCATGGAGCACTGTGATGACAGGGGTCATGGAGCATTCTGATGAATGTGGTCATAGTTCATTGTGATGATTAGTGTCCAGGAACAGTGCGATGACATGGATCATGGAGCATTGTGATGACAAGGGCCATGGCGAATTGTGATGACAGGTGTCATCGGGCATTGTGATGACAGAGGTTATCAAGCATTGTGATGAATGGTACCATGGATCTCTGTGATAACAGGGGCCATGGAGCATTGTGATGACAAAGGCCATGGAGCATTTTGATAAAAGTGTCATGGGGAATTTTGATGAGACGGTCATGGAGCATTATGATGACAAGAGTTCTGGAGCATTGCATTGACAAGGGAATGGAGCATTGTGATTACAGGGTCCATGGAGGATAGTGATGACATCTGTCATGGAACATTGTGCTGAAAGGGGCCATGGAGCATTGTGATGACAGGTATAATGTGGCATTGTGATGACAGTGACCATAGAGCAATGTGATTACAGGGACCGTGTAGCATTGCGAATGCATAGGCTATGGAGCATTGTGATGACAGGAGTCGAGGAGCATTGTGATGTAAGTGGTCATGGATCATTGTGATGACAAGTGTCCTGGACCATTGTGATGACACGGGTCATGGAGCATTGTGATGACAAGGGCCATGGCGAATTGTGATGACATGTGTCTTGGGGCATTGTGATGACAGTGGTCAAATAGAATTGTGATGAAAGGGATCATGGAGCACTGTGATGACAGGGGCCATGGAACATTGTGATGACAAAGGCCAAGGAGCATTGTGATGACAAGTATCATGGAACTTTGTGATGAAATGGGCATACATCATTATGATGACAAGAGTTCTGGAGCATTGTGATGACAAGGGCATGGAGCATTGTGATTACAGGGGTCATGGAGCATTGTGATGACAACTGTCATGGAACATTGTGATGACAGGGTTCATGGAGCATTGTGATTGAAGGGATCATGGAGCATTTTGATGACAAGGGCAGGCGAACATTTTGATTACATTGGTAATGGAGCATTGTGATGACATGGGCAGGGAACTTTGTGATGACAGGTATAATAGAACATTGTGATTACAGGGGACATGGAGCATTTTGATGACATGGGCAGGCAACATTGTGATGACAGGTGTCATGGAGCATTGTGATGACAATTGTCATTTAAAGTTGTGCTGACAGGGATCATGGAGCATTGTGATGAGAAGGGCATTGGAGCCTTGTGATGACAGGTGTACTGGAGCCTTCTGAGGAAAGACCTCATGGGTCATTGTGATTACAGTGATCATGGAACATTGTGATGACAGTGGTCATGGAGCATTGTAATGACAGGGGCAATGAAGCATTGTGATGACAGGGGTCATGGGGCATTGTGATGACAGTGGTCATGGAGCATTGTGATGAAAGGGGTCATGGAGCACTGTGATTACAGGTGCCATCTATAATTGTGATGACAAAGGCCATGGAGCATTGTGATGACAGTCGTCATGGAGCATTGTGTTGAAAGGGGCATGGAGCATTGTGACGACAATGGTCATGGAGCATTGTGATGACTGGTATCATGGAGCATTGTTATGAAGAAGGTCATGGGGCAGTGTAATGACAAGTATCATGGAGCATGTGATGAAAGGAGTCATGGAGCATTGTGATTAAATGGATCATGAGGCATTTTGATGACAAGAGTCATGGAACATTGTGATGACAGGGATCATGGAGCATTGTGATGACAAGGGCTATGGAGCATTGTGATGACTGGGGTCATGGGGCATGGTGATGACAGTGGTCATGGAGCATTGTGATGACTAAGACCATGGAGCATTGTGATGACAGGTGTCATGGAGCATTGTGATGAAAGGGGTCATGGATCACTACGATGACATGGGTCATGGAGCATTGTGATGATACGGGCATGGAGCATTGTGATGACAGGGGTCATGCAGCATTGTGAAGACAGGGGCCATGCAGCATTGTGATGACATGGGCATGGAACATAGTGATGACAAAAGTTCTGGAGCATTTTGATGACAAGGGCATGGATCATTGTGATTAAAGGGACCATGAAACATTGAGATGACAAGGGAATGGAGCATTGTGATGAAAGCGGTCCTGGAGAATTGTGAGGAAACAGTTCATGGATTATTGGGCTGGAAGGATTCCTGGAGCATTGTGATGACAAGTGCCATGGAGCATTTTAATGAAAGGGGTACTGGAGCATTGTACGGAAATGGTTCATGGATCATCGTGATTACATGGATCATGGACTATTGTGATGAGAAGGGTTTTGGAGCATTGTGATGACAGGGGTCATGGAGCACTGTAATAGCAGGGGTGATGGGGCATTGTGATGACAGGGGCATGGAGCATTGTGATGACAGAAGTCATAGAATATTGTGATGACAAGGGCCATGGAGCATTGTCATGAAAGGTCTTATCTGGCATTGTGATGAGAGTGGTCATGGAGCATTGTGATAAAAGTTGTCATGAAGCACTGTTATTACAGGGGCCATGTAGAATTTTGATGACAAAGGCCATGGAGCACTGTGATGACAGGCATCATGGAGCAATTTGATGAAAGTGGTCATGGAGCATTGTGATGAAATGCGCCATGGAACATTGTGAAGACAAGTGTCCTGGAGCATTGTTATGACAAGGGCCATGGCCAATTCTGATGACAGGTGTCATGGAGCACTGTGATGACAGTGGTCATCTCTCATTATGATGAAAGTTATCACGGAGCACTGTGATGACAGGGGCCATGGAGCATTGTGATGACACGGGCATGGAGCATTATGATGAGAAGTGATCTGGAGCATTGCGATGACAAGGGTATGGAGCATTGTGATTACAGGGGCCAGGGAGCATTGAGATTACAAGGGCAGGGAACATTGTGATGAGAGCGGTCATGGATCATTGTGATGAGATCTGTCATGGAACATTCTGCTGACAGGGGCCATAGAGCATTGTGATGACAGGTGTCATGTGGCCTTGTGATGACAGTGGTCATAGAGCATTGTGATGAAAAGGATCATGGAGCAATGTGATTACAGGGGCCATGGAGCATTGTGAATACATAGGCCATGGAGCATTGTGATGACAGGGGTCAAGGAGCATTGTGATGAAAGTGGTCATGGAGCATTGTGATGACACGGGCATGGAGCATTATGATGACAAGAGTTCTGGAGCATTGTGAAGAAAAGGGTATGGAGCCTTGTGATTACAGGGAACCAGGAGCATTGTGATTACATGGGCAGTGAATATTGTGATGACAGGGGTTCATGGAGCACTGTGATGACAAGTGTCATGGAACATTGTGATGACAGGGTTCATGGAGGACTGTGATGAGAGGGGCCTTGGAGCATTATGATGATAGGCGTCATGGGGTATTGTGATGAGAGTGGTCATAGAATATTGTGATGAAAAGGATCATGGAGCAATGTGATTACAGGGGCCATGGAGCATTGTGAATTTATAGGCCATGGAGCAATGAAATGACAGGGGCAAGGAGCATTGTGATGTAAGTTGTCATGGAGCATTGTGATGACAGGTGTCATGGGGCATTGTGATGACAGTGGTCATGTAGAATTGTGATGAAAGGTATCATGGAGGACTCAGATGACAGGGGCCGTGGAGCACTGTGATGAGAGTGGTCATCTAGAATTGTGATGAAATATACCAGGGAGCATTGTGATGACAGGTGTCATGGAGCCCCGCAATTATAAGGGCCATGGAGCATTGTGAATACAAAGGTCATGGAGCATTGAGATGACAGGTGTGATGGATAATTGTGATGACACTGTTCATGGACCATTGTGATGACAAGGTTCATCAAACATTGTGATGACAGGGGTCATGGAGCATTGTGATGCCAAAGGCCATGGAACGTTTTGATGATATAAATTCTGGAGCACTGTGATGACAAGGACATGGAGCATTGTGATTATAGGGACCATGGAGCATTGTGTTGAAAACGGTATGGAACATTGTGATGACAAGTTTTTTCGAGAATTGTGATGGCAGTGGTCATGAGCATTGTGATAAAGGGGATCATGGAGCAATGTGATTACAGGGGACATGGAGCAATGAAATGACAAGGGTCAAGGAGTATTGTGATGACAGGCATCATGGAGCAATTTGATGAAAGTTGTCATGGAGCATTGTGATGAAATGCGCCATGGAACTTTGTGAAGACAAATGTCCTGGAGCATTGTGATGACAAGGGCCATGGCCAATTATGATGTCAGTTTTCATGGAGCATTTTGATGACAGTGGTCATCTATCATTATCATGAAAGGTATCACGGAGCACTGTGATGACAGGGGCCATGGAGCATTGTGATGACACGGGCATGGAGCATTATGATGAGGAATGATCTGGAGCATTGTGATTACAGGGGCCAGGGAGCATTGAGATGACAAGGGCAGGGAACATTGTGATGACAGCGGTCATGGATCAATTTGATGATATCTGTCATGGAACATTTTGCTGACAGGGGCCATAGAGCATTGTGATGAAAGGTGTCATGTGGCCTTGTGATGACAGTGGTCATAGAACATTGTGATGAAAAGGATCATGGAGCAATGTGATTACAGGGGCCATGGAGCATTGTGAATACATAGGCCATGGAGGATTGTGATGACAGGGGTCAAGTAGCATTGTGATGAAAGTGGTCATGGAGCATTGTGAGGACATGGGCATGGAGCATTATGATGACAAGAGTTCTGGAGCATTGTGATGACAAGGGTATGGAGCATTGTGATTACAGGGGACCAGGAGAATTGTGATTACATGGGCAGTGAATATTGTGATGACAGGGCTCATGGAGCACTGTGATGACAAGTGTCATGGAACATTGTGATGACAGGGTTCATGGAGCATTGTGATGAGAGGGGCCTTGGAGCATTATGATGATAGGCGTCATGGGGTATTGTGATGAGAGTGGTCATAGAGCATTGTGATGAAAGGGATCATGGAGCAATGTGATTACAGGGGCCATGGCACATTGTGAATGCATAGGCCATGGAGCAATGAAATGACAGGGGTCAAGTATCATTGTGATGTAAGTTGTCATGGAGCATTGTGATGACAAGTGTGCATGAACATTGTGATGACATGGTTTATGGGGCATTGTGATGACAAGTGCCATGGCGAATTGTGATGACAGGTGTCATGGGGCATTGTGATGACAGTGGTCATATAGAATTGTGTTGAAAGGTATCATGGAGGAGTCTGATGACAGGGGACGTGGAGCACAGTGATGAGAGTGGTCATCTAGAATTGTGATGAAATATACCATGGAGCATTGTGATGACAGGGGTCGTGGAGCACCGCAATTACAGGGGCCATTGAGCATTGTGAATACAAAGGTCATGGAGCATTGAGATGACAGTGGTCATGGATCATTGTGATGACAAGTGTCCTGGAACCTTGTGATGACACGGTTCATGGAGCATTGTGATGACAAGGTTCATCAAGCATTGTGATGACAGGGGTCATGGAGCATTGTGATGACAAAGGCCATGGAACATTTTGATGACAAGAATTCTGGAGCACTGTGATGAGAAGCACATGGAGCATTGTGATTATAGGGACGATGGAGCATTTTGATGACAGGTGTCATGGAGCAATTTGATGAAAGGGTTCATAAGGAATTGTAATGACAATGGCCATGGAGTATTGTGGTGAAGGGGTCAGCGAGGATTGTGATGAAAGTGGTTATTGAGCATTGTGGTGGAAACGGCCAAGGAGCTTTGTGATGATAAGTGTCATGGAGCATCGTGATGACAAGGGCCATGGATCATTGTGATGAAAGGTGTCAGTGAACATTGTGATGAAAACGGTCATTCAGCATTGTGATGTTAAGTGCCATGGAGCATTGTGATGACAAGGCTCAAGGAGCATTGTGATGACAAGTGTCATGGTATATTGTGATGACATTGGCTTGAAGCATTGTGATGACAAGACTTCGGGTTCATTGTGATGACAGGGGCACGGAGCAATGTGATGACAAGGCGCATGGAGCATTGTGATGAAACAGATACTGGAGCATTGTGATGAGAGGGGTCATGGATCATTGTGATTACATGGGCCATGGAGCATTGTGAAGACAAGGGTCTTAGAGCATTGTGATGATGGGATCATGGAGCATTGTGATAAAAGTGGTCATGGAGCACTCTGATTACAGGGGCCATGGAGCATGGTGGTGACAAATGCCATGGAGCATTCTCATGACAGGTGTCAAGGAGCAATGTGATGAAATGGGTCATGGATCATTGCGATGACATGAGTCTTGGAGAATTGTGATGACTTAGGTCATGGGGCTTTGTGATGACAGGGGGCATGGAATATCGTGATGAAAGTTGTCAAGGAACACTGTGATGACAGTGCTCATTGAGCATTTTGATGACACGGTCATGGAGTCTTGTGATTACAGGGGCCATGGAGCATTGTGATGAACAGGATCATGGAGCATTCTGATAACAGGGGTCATGGAGCATTGTGATCACAAGGACCATGTAGTGTCGTGATGACAGGTGTCATGGGGCTTTGGAATGAAAAGGATCATGGAGCACTGTGATGACTGGGGCCATGGAGCATTGTGATGACAAAAGCCATGGAGCTTTGTGATGACAGGTGTCATGGAGCATTGTGATGAAAGGGGTCATAGGGAATTGTAATGACAAGGGCCATGGAGCATTGTGATGACAAGGGTTATGGAGCATTGTGATGAGAGGTGTCATGGAGCATTGTGATCACAAAGACCATGGACTATTGTGATGACAGGTGTCATGAGGCAATGTGATGACAGTGGTCATAGAGCATTGTGATGACAAGTGTCATGGAGCATTGTAATGACAAGAGGAATTGAGCATTGTGATGAATGTGGTACTTGAGCATTGTGAGGAAAGGTTTCATGGATCATTGTGATTACAGCAATCATGGGGTAATGTGATGACAAAGGTCATGGAGCACTGTGATGAGCAGGGCCATGAAAATTGTGATCACAAGGGCCATGGAACACTATGATGACAGGGGTCATGGGTTATTTTGATGTCAAGCGGGATGGAATATTGTGATGAAAATGGTCATGGAGCATTTTGATGAGAAGCACAATGGAGCAGTGTGATGACAAGGACCATGGAGCATTGTGATGAAAGGGGTCATGGAGCATTGTGATGAAGGGGGTCATGGAGCATTGGTGTGAAAGGGATCATGGGACATTGAGATGAGAAGCGCTATGGAGCATACTGATGACAAGGGCCCTGGAGCATTGTGATGACACAGGCATGGAGCATTGTGATGACAAGAGTTCGGAAACATTGCCATGACAAGGGCATGGAACATTGTGATTACAGGGGCCAGACAGCATTGTGATGACAAGGGCATGGAGCATTTTGATGAATAGGGTCATGGATCAGTGTGACTACAGGGATCATGGAGCATTGTGATGACAAGGGTCATGGAGCATTGTGATGAGAATGGCCATGGAGTATTGTGATGACAGGGTTCAAGGGGCCTTTTGATGACAGGGGTCATGGAGCATTGTGATGAAAGGGGTCATGGAGCACTCTGATTACAGGGGCCATGGAGGATGTTGATGACAAAGGCCATGGAGCATTCTGATGACAAGTGTCAAGGAGCATTATGATGAATTGGGTCATGGATCATTGCCAGGATAGGTGTCATGGAACATTGTGATGATATGGGCATGGAGAACTGTGATGAGAGTGGTCATGGAACAATGTGCTGAAAGGCGTCCTGGAGCATTGTGATGACAAGGGCCCTGGAGCATTGTGATGACACGGGCATGGATCATTGTGATGACAAGAGTTCTGGAGCATTGTCATGACAAGGGATTGGAGCTTTGTGATTACAGGGCCATGGAGCATTTTGATTAAAAGTGCAAGGAACATTGTGATGAAAGAGGTATTGGAGCATTGTGAGGAAAGGGTTCATGGAACACTGTGATTAAAATGATCATGGAGCATTGTGATGACAAAGGTCATGGAGCATTGTAATGACAGAAGTCATAGAATATTGTGATGACCACGACCATGGAGAATTGTGATGAAAGGGGTTATCTGGCATTGTGATGAGAGTGGTCATGGAGCATTGTGATTACAGTTGTCATGAAGCACTGTTATTACAGGGGCCGTGTACAATTTTGATGACAAAGGCCATGGAGCATTGTGATGACAGGCATCAGGGAACATTGTGATGAAATGGGCATGGAGCATTGTGAAGAAAAGCGCCATGGAGCATTGTAATGACAAGTGTCCTGGAGCATTGTGATGACACAGGCAAGGAGAATTGTGATGAGATGGGCTCTGCATCATTGTGATGACAAGTACATGGAGCGTTGTTATTACATGGGCCATGGAGCATTTGATGACATGGTCATGGACCATGTGATGACAAGGGGCATGGAGCATTGTGATGAAAGCGTTCATGGGTCATTGTGATTACAGGGATCATGGAGCATTGTGATGACAAGGGTCATGGAACATTGTGATGAAAGTGGTCATGGAGCATTGTGATGCCAAGAGTATGGAGAATTGTGATGACCTGAGTTCTGGAATATCTTGATGTCAAGGGCATGGAGAATTGTGATTAGAGGGGCCATGTAGCATTGTGATGACAACTGCATGGAGCACTGTGATGACAAGGGGCATGGAGAATTATGATGAAAGGCGTCCTGGAGCATTGTGAGGAAAGGTGTCATGGATCATTGTGATTACAGCGATAATGAAGCATTGTAATGACAGGGTTCATGGAGCATTGTGATGAGAAGGGCCATGGAGCATTGTGATTACAGGGGTGATGGGGCATTGTGAAGAGTGGGGTCATGGAGCAATGTGATGAAACAGGTCATGGAGCACTGTGATTAGAGGGGCCATGGAGCATTGTGATGACAAAGGCCCTGGAGCATTCTGATGACAGGTGCCATGCAGCATTGAGATGAAACGGGTCATGGATCATTGTGATGACAGGTGTCATGGAGCATTGTTATGAAAGTGGTCATGGAGCACTGTGATTAAATGGATCCTGGGCCATTGTGATGACAAGAGCATGTATAATTTTGATGACTAGTGGCATAGAGACTTGGAATGAATGGGGTACTGGAGCATTGTGAGGAAACGTGCCATGGAGCATTGTGATTATAAGGCATGGAGCACTGTGATAACAAGTGACATGAGCATTGTGATGAAAGAGGTTTTGGAGCATTGTGAGGAAAGGGGTCATGGATCATTGTGATTACTCGGATCATGGAGCATTGTGATGACCTTGGTCATCTGGCATTGTGATGACAGTGCTCATGGAGCATTGTGATGAAAGGTGTCTTGGAGAACTGTGATCAAAGGGGCCATGGAGCATTGTGATGACATGTGTCATACAGCATTGTGATGAGAGTGGTCATGGAGCATTGTGAAGACAAAGGAATGGAGCATTGTGATGACATGACTTCTGGAGCATTTTGATGACAAGGGCATGGAGAATTGTGATTACAGGGGCCATGGTGCATTGTGATGACAACTGCATTCAGCATTGTGATGACAAGGGGCATGGGGCATTGTGATGAAAGGCGAACTGGAGCCTTGTGAAGAAAAGTGTCATGGGTCATTGTGATTACAGCGATCATGGAACATTGTGATGACAGTGGTCATGGAGCATTGTAATGACAGGGGCAATGGGGCATTGTGATGACAGTGGTCATGTAGCATTGTGATGAAAGGGGTCATGGAGCACTGTGATTACAGGGGCCATGTATAATTGTGATGACAAAGGCCATGGAGCATTGTGATGACAGTTGTCATGGAGCATTGCATTGAAAGGGGCATGGAACATTGTGATGACAATGGTCATGGAGCATTGTGATGACTGGTCTCATGGAGCATTGTTATGAAGAAGGTCATGGGGCAGTGTAATGACAAGTATCAGGGAGCATGTGATGAAAGGAGTCATGGAGCATTGTGATTAAATGGATCATGAGGCATTTTGATGACAAGAGGCATGGAACATTGTGATGACAGGGATCATGGAGCATTGTGATGAGAGGGGCCTTGGAGCATTATGATGATAGGCGTCATGAGGTATTGTGATGAGAGTGGTCATAGAGCATTGTGATGAAAGGGATCATGGAGCAATGTGATTACAGGGGCCATGGAGCATTGTGAATACATAGGCCATGGAGGATTGTGATGACAGGGGTCAAGTAGCATTGTGATGAAAGTGGTCATGGAGCATTGTGAGGACATGGGCATGGAGCATTATGATGACAAGAGTTCTGGAGCATTGTGATGACAAGGTTATGGAGCATTGTGATTACAGGGGACCAGGAGAATTGTGATTACATGGGCAGTGAATATTGTGATGACAGGGCTCATGGAGCACTGTGATGACAAGTGTCATGGAACATTGTGATGACAGGGTTCATGGAGCATTGTGATGAGAGGGGCCTTGGAGCATTATGATGATAGGCGTCATGGGGTATTGTGATGAGAGTGGTCATAGAGCATTGTGATGAAAGGGATCATGGAGCAATGTGATTACAGGGGCCATGGCACATTGTGAATGCATAGGCCATGGAGCAATGAAATGACAGGGGTCAAGGATCATTGTGATGTAAGTTGTCATGGAGCATTGTGATGACAAGTGTCCATGAACATTGTGATGACATGGTTTATGGAGCATTGTGATGACAAGTGCTATGGCGAATTGTGATGACAGGTGTCATGGGGCATTGTGATGACAGTGGTCATATAGAATTGTGTTGAAAGGTATCATGGAGGAGTCTGATGACAGGGGACGTGGAGCACAGTGATGAGAGTGGTCATCTAGAATTGTGATGAAATATACCATGGAGCATTGTGATGACAGGGGTCGTGGAGCACCACAATTACAGGGGCCATTGAGCATTGTGAATACAAAGGTCATGGAGCATTGAGATGACAGGGGTCATGGATCATTGTGATGACAAGTGTCCTGGAACCTTGTGATGACACGGTTCATGGAGCATTGTGATGACAAGGTTCATCAAGCATTGTGATGACAGGGGTCATGGAGCATTGTGATGACAAAGGCCATGGAACATTTTGATGACAAGAATTCTGGAGCACTGTGATGAGAAGCACATGGAGCATTGTGATTATAGGGACGATGGAGCATTTTGATGACAGGTGTCATGGAGCAATTTGATGAAAGGGTTCATAAGGAATTGTAATGACAATGGCCATGGAGTATTGTGGTGAAGGGGTCAGCGAGGATTGTGATGAAAGTGGTTATTGAGCATTGTGGTGGAAACGGCCAAGGAGCTTTGTGATGATAAGTGTCATGGAGCATCGTGATGACAAGGGCCATGGATCATTGTGATGAAAGGTGTCAGTGAACATTGTGATGAAAACGGTCATTCAGCATTGTGATGTTAAGCGCCATGGAGCATTGTGATGACAAGGCTCAAGGAGCATTGTGATGACAAGTGTCATGGTATATTGTGATGACATTGGCTTGAAGCATTGTGATGACAAGACTTCGGGTTCATTGTGATGACAGGGGCACGGAGCAATGTGATGACAAGGCGCATGGAGCATTGTGATGAAACAGATACTGGAGCATTGTGATGAGAGGGGTCATGGATCATTGTGATTACATGGGCCATGGAGCATTGTGAAGACAAGGGTCTTAGAGCATTGTGATGATGGGATCATGGAGCATTGTTATAAAAGTGGTCATGGAGCACTCTGATTACAGGGGCCATGGAGCATGGTGGTGACAAATGCCATGGAGCATTCTCATGACAGGTGTCAAGGAGCAATGTGATGAAATGGGTCATGGATCATTGCGATGACATGAGTCTTGGAGAATTGTGATGACTTAGGTCATGGGGCTTTGTGATGACAGGGGGCATGGAATATCGTGATGAAAGTTGTCAAGGAACACTGTGATGACAGTGCTCATTGAGCATTTTGATGACACGGTCATGGAGTCTTGTGATTACAGGGGCCATGGAGCATTGTGATGAACAGGGTCATGGAGCATTCTGATAACAGGGGTCATGGAGCATTGTGATCACAAGGACCATGTAGTGTCGTGATGACAGGTGTCATGGGGCTTTGGAATGAAAAGGATCATGGAGCACTGTGATGACTGGGGCCATGGAGCATTGTGATGACAAAAGCCATGGAGCTTTGTGACGACAGGTGTCATGGAGCATTGTGATGAAAGGGGTCATAGGGAATTGTAATGACAAGGGCCATGGAGCATTGTGATGACAAGGGTTATGGAGCATTGTGATGAGAGGTGTCATGGAGCATTGTGATCACAAAGACCATGGACTATTGTGATGACAGGTGTCATGAGGCATTGTGATGACAGTGGTCATAGAGCATTGTGATGACAAGTGTCATGGAGCATTGTAATGACAAGAGGAATTGAGCATTGTGATGAATGTGGTACTTGAGCATTGTGAGGAAAGGTTTCATGGATCATTGTGATTACAGCAATCATGGGGTAATGTGATGACAAAGGTCATGGAGCACTGTGATGAGCAGGGCCATGAAAATTGTGATCACAAGGGCCATGGAACACTGTGATGACAGGGGTCATGGGTTATTTTGATGTCAAGCGGGATGGAATATTGTGATGAAAATGGTCATGGAGCATTTTGATGAGAAGCACAATGGAGCAGTGTGATGACAAGGGCCATGGAGCATTGTGATGAAAGGGGTCATGGAGCATTGTGATGAAGGGGGTCATGGAGCATTGGTGTGAAAGGGATCATGGGACATTGAGATGAGAAGCGCTATGGAGCATACTGATGACAAGGGCCCTGGAGCATTGTGATGACACAGGCATAGAGCATTGTGATGACAAGAGTTCGGAAACATTGCCATGACAAGGGCATGGAACATTGTGATTACAGGGGCCAGAGAGCATTGTGATGACAAGGGCATGGAGCATTTTGATGAATAGGGTCATGGATCAGTGTGACTACAGGGATCATGGAGCATTGTGATGACAAGGGTCATGGAGCATTGTGATGAGAATGGCCATGGAGTATTGTGATGACAGGGTTCAAGGGGCCTTTTGATGACAGGTGTCATGGAGCATTGTGATGAAAGGGGTCATGGAGCACTCTGATTACAGGGGCCATGGAGGATGTTGATGACAAAGGCCATGGAGCATTCTGATGACAAGTGTCAAGGAGCATTATGATGAATTGGGTCATGGATCATTGCCAGGATAGGTGTCATGGAACATTGTGATGATATAGGCATGGAGAACTGTGATGAGAGTGGTCATGGAACAATGTGCTGAAAGGCGTCCTGGAGCATTGTGATGACAAGGGCCCTGGAGCATTGTGATGACACGGGCATGGATCATTGTGATGACAAGAGTTCTGGAGCATTGTCATGACAAGGGATTGGAGCTTTGTGATTACAGGGCCATGGAGCATTTTGATTAAAAGTGCAAGGAGCATTGTGATGAAAGAGGTATTGGAGCATTGTGAGGAAAGGGTTCATGGAACACTGTGATTAAAATGATCATGGAGCATTGTGATGACAAAGGTCATGGAGCATTGTAATGACAGAAGTCATAGAATATTGTGATGACCACGACCATGGAGAATTGTGATGAAAGGGGTTATCTGGCATTGTGATGAGAGTGGTCATGGAGCATTGTGATTACAGTTGTCATGAAGCACTGTTATTACAGGGGCCGTGTACAATTTTGATGACAAAGGCCATGGAGCATTGTGATGACAGGCATCAGGGAACATTGTGATGAAATGGGCATGGAGCATTGTGAAGAAAAGCGCCATGGAGCATTGTAATGACAAGTGTCCTGGAGCATTGTGATGACACAGGCAAGGAGAATTGTGATGAGATGGGCTCTGCATCATTGTGATGACAAGTACATGGAGCGTTGTTATTACATGGGCCATGGAGCATTTGATGACATGGTCATGGACCATGTGATGACAAGGGGCATGGAGCATTGTGATGAAAGCGTTCATGGGTCATTGTGATTACAGGGATCATGGAGCATTGTGATGACAAGGGTCATGGAACATTGTGATGAAAGTGGTCATGGAGCATTGTGATGCCAAGAGTATGGAGAATTGTGATGACCTGAGTTCTGGAATATCTTGATGTCAAGGGCATGGAGAATTGTGATTAGAGGGGCCATGTAGCATTGTGATGACAACTGCATGGAGCACTGTGATGACAAGGGGCATGGAGAATTATGATGAAAGGCGTCCTGGAGCATTGTGAGGAAAGGTGTCATGGATCATTGTGATTACAGCGATAATGAAGCATTGTAATGACAGGGTTCATGGAGCATTGTGATGAGAAGGGCCATGGAGCATTGTGATTACAGGGGTGATGGGGCATTGTGAAGAGTGGGGTCATGGAGCAATGTGATGAAACAGGTCATGGAGCACTGTGATTAGAGGGGCCATGGAGCATTGTGATGACAAAGGCCCTGGAGCATTCTGATGACAGGTGCCATGCAGCATTGAGATGAAACGGGTCATGGATCATTGTGATGACAGGTGTCATGGAGCATTGTTATGAAAGTGGTCATGGAGCACTGTGATTAAATGGATCCTGGGCCATTGTGATGACAAGAGCATGTATAATTTTGATGACTAGTGGCATAGAGACTTGGAATGAATGGGGTACTGGAGCATTGTGAGGAAACGTGCCATGGAGCATTGTGATTATAAGGCATGGAGCACTGTGATAACAAGTAACATGAGCATTGTGATGAAAGAGGTTTTGGAGCATTGTGAAGAAAGGGGTCATGGATCATTGTGATTGCTCGGATCATGGAGCATTGTGATGACCTTGGTCATCTGGCATTGTGATGACAGTGCTCATGGAGCATTGTGATGAAAGGTGTCTTGGAGAACTGTGATCAAAGGGGCCATGGAGCATTGTGATGACATGTGTCATACAGCATTGTGATGAGAGTGGTCATGGAGCATTGTGAAGACAAAGGAATGGAGCATTGTGATGACATGACTTCTGGAGCATTTTGATGACAAGGGCATGGAGAATTGTGATTACAGGGGCCATGGTGCATTGTGATGACAACTGCATTCAGCATTGTGATGACAAGGGGCATGGGGCATTGTGATGAAAGGCGAACTGGAGCCTTGTGAAGAAAAGTGTCATGGGTCATTGTGATTACAGCGATCATGGAACATTGTGATGACAGTGGTCATGGAGCATTGTAATGACAGGGGCAATGGGGCATTGTGATGACAGTGGTCATGTAGCATTGTGATGAAAGGGGTCATGGAGCACTGTGATTACAGGGGCCATGTATAATTGTGATGACAAAGGCCATGGAGCATTGTGATGACAGTTGTCATGGAGCATTGCATTGAAAGGGGCATGGAACATTGTGATGACAATGGTCATGGAGCATTGTGATGACTGGTCTCATGGAGCATTGTTATGAAGAAGGTCATGGGGCAGTGTAATGACAAGTATCAGGGAGCATGTGATGAAAGGAGTCATGGAGCATTGTGATTAAATGGATCATGAGGCATTTTGATGACAAGAGGCATGGAACATTGTGATGACAGGGATCATGGAGCATTGTGATGAGAGGGGCCTTGGAGCATTATGATGATAGGCGTCATGAGGTATTGTGATGAGAGTGGTCATAGAGCATTGTGATGAAAGGGATCATGGAGCAATGTGATTACAGTGGCCATGGCACATTGTGAATGCATAGGCCATGGAGCAATGAAATGACAGGGGTCAAGGAGCATTGTCATGTAAGTTGTCATGGAGCATTGTGATGACAAGTGTCCATGAACATTGTGATGACATGGTTTATGGAGCATTGTGATGACAAGTGCCATGGCGAATTGTGATGACAGGTGTCATGGGTCATTGTGATGACAGTGCTCATATAGAATTGTGTGGAAAGGTATCATGGAGGACTCTAATGACAGGGGCCGTGGAGCACAGTGATGAGAGTGGTCATCTAGAATTGTGATGAAATATACCAGGGAGCATTTTGATGACAGGGGTCGTGGAGCACCGCAATTACAGGGGCCATGGAGCATTGTGAATACAAAGGTCATGGAGCATTGAGATGACAGAGGTCATGGATCATTGTGATGACAAGGGTCTTGGAACCTTGTGATGACACGGTTCAGGGAGCATTGTGATGACAAGGTTCATCAAGAATTGTGATGACAGCGGTCATGGAGCATTGTGAGGACAAAGGCCATGGAACATTTTGATGACAAGAATTCTGGAGCACTGTGATGACAAGCGCATGGAGCATTGTGATTATAGGGACAATGGAGCATTGTGATGACAAGGGTCTTGGAGCATTGTGATGACAGGGGTCATGGAGCATTGTGATGAAAGGGATCATGGAGCAATGTGATTACAGGGGCCATGGCGCATTTTGAATGCATAGGCCATGGAGCACTGTGATGACAGGGGTCATGGAGCCTTCTGATGAATGTGGTCATAGTTCATTGTGATGATAAGTGTCCAGGAACAGTGTGATGACATGGATCATGGAGCATTGTGATGAGAAGTGATCTGGAGCATTGCGATGACAAGGGTATGGAGCATTGTGATTACAGGGGCCAGGGAGCATTGAGATTACAAGGGCAGGGAACATTGTGATGAGAGCGGTCATGGATCATTGTGATGAGAGCTGTCATGGAACATTGTGCTGACAGGGGCCATAGAGCATTGTGATGACAGGTGTCATGTGGCCTTGTGATGAGAGTGGTCATAGAGCATTGTGATGAAAAGGATCATGGAGCAATGTGATTACAGGGGCCATGGAGCATTGTGAATACATAGGCCATGGAGCATTGTGATGACAGGGGTCAAGGAGCATTGTGATGAAAGTGGTCATGGAGCATTGTGATGACACGGGCATGGAGCATTATGATGACAAGAGTTCTGGAGCATTGTGATGAAAAGGGTATGGAGCATTGTGATTACAGGGGACCAGGAGCATTGTGATTACATGGGCAGTGAATATTGTGATGACAGGGGTTCATGGAGCACTGTGATGACAAGTGTCATGGAACATTGTGATGACAGGGTTCATGGAGGATTGTGATGAGAGGGGCCTTGGAGCATTATGATGATAGGCGTCATGGGGTATTGTGATGAGAGTGGTCATAGAATATTGTGATGAAAAGGATCATGGAGCAATGTGATTACAGGGGCCAAGGAGCATTGTGAATTCATAGGCCATGGAGAAATGAAATGACAGGGGCAAGGAGCATTGTGATGTAAGTTGTCATGGAGCATTGTGATGACAGGTGTCATGGGGCATTGTGATGACAGTGGTCATGTAGAATTGTGATGAAAGGTATCATGGAGGACTCAGATGACAGGGGCCGTGGAGCACTGTGATGAGAGTGGTCATCTAGAATTGTGATGAAATATACCAGGGAGCATTGTGATGACAGGGGTCATGGAGCCCCGCAATTATAAGGGCCATGGAGCATTGTGAATACAAAGGTCATGGAGCATTGAGATGACAGGTGTGATGGATAATTGTGATGACACTGTTCATGGACCATTGTGATGACAAGGTTCATCAAACATTGTGATGACAGGGGTCATGGAGCATTGTGATGCCAAAGGCCATGGAACATTTTGATGATATGAATTCTGGAGCACTGTGATGACAAGGACATGGAGCATTGTGATTATAGGGACCATGGAGCATTGTGGTGACAACGGTATGGAACATTGTGATGACAAGTTTTTTCGAGAATTGTGATGGCAGGGGTCATGGAACATTGTGATAAAGGGGATCATTGAGCAATGTGATTACAGGGGACATGGAGCAATGAAATGACAAGGGTCAAGGAGTATTGTGATGACAGGCATCATGGAGCAATTTGCTGAAAGTTGTCATGGAGCATTGTGATGAAATGCGCCATGGAACATTGTGAAGACAAATGTCCTGGAGCATTGTGATGACAAGGGCCATGGCCAATTATGATGACAGGTTTCATGGAGCATTTTGATGACAGTGGTCATCTATCATTATGATGAAAGGTATCACGGAGCACTGTGATGACAGGGGCCATGGAGCATTGTGATGACACGGGCACGGAGCATTATGATGAGGAATGATCTGGAGCATTGCGATGACAAGGGTATGGAGCATTGTGACTACAGGGGCCAGGGAGCATTGAGATGACAAGGGCAGGGAACATTGTGATGACAGCGGTCATGGATCAATTTGATGATATCTGTCATGGAACATTTTGCTGACAGGGGCCATAGAGCATTGTGATGAAAGGTGTCATGTGGCCTTGTGATGACAGTGGTCATAGAACATTGTGATGAAAAGGATCATGGAGCAATGTGATTACAGGGGCCATGGAGCATTGTGAATACATAGGCCATGGAGGATTGTGATGACAGGGGTCAAGTAGCATTGTGATGAAAGTGGTCATGGAGCATTGTGAGGACATGGGCATGGAGCATTATGATGACAAGAGTTCTGGAGCATTGTGATGACAAGGGTATGGAGCATTGTGATTACAGGGGACCAGGAGAATTGTGATTACATGGGCAGTGAATATTGTGATGACAGGGCTCATGGAGCACTGTGATGACAAGTGTCATGGAACATTGTGATGACAGGGTTCATGGAGCATTGTGATGAGAGGGGCCTTGGAGCAGTATGATGATAGGCGTCATGGGGTATTGTGATGAGAGTGGTCATAGAGCATTGTGATGAAAGGGATCATGGAGCAATGTGATTACAGGGGCCATGGCACATTGTGAATGCATAGGCCATGGAGCAATGAAATGACAGGGGTCAAGGATCATTGTGATGTAAGTTGTCATGGAGCATTGTGATGACAAGTGTCCATGAACATTGTGATGACATGGTTTATGGAGCATTGTGATGACAAGTGCCATGGCGAATTGTGATGACAGGTGTCATGGGGCATTGTGATGACAGTGGTCATATAGAATTGTGTTGAAAGGTATCATGGAGGAGTCTGATGACAGGGGACGTGGAGCACAGTGATGAGAGTGGTCATCTAGAATTGTGATGAAATATACCATGGAGCATTGTGATTACAGGGGTCTTGGAGCACCGCAATTACAGGGGCCATGGAGCATTGTGAATACAAAGGTCATGGAGCATTGAGATGACAGGGGTCATGGATCATTGTGATGACAAGTGTCCTGGAACCTTGTGATGACACGGTTCATGGAGCATTGTGATGACAAGGTTCATCAAGCATTGTGATGACAGGGGTCATGGAGCATTGTGATGACAAAGGCCATGGAACATTTTGATGACAAGAATTCTGGAGCACTGTGATGAGAAGCACATGGAGCATTGTGATTATAGGGACGATGGAGCATTTTGATGACAGGTGTCATGGAGCAATTTGATGAAAGGGTTCATAAGGAATTGTAATGACAATGGCCATGGAGTATTGTGATGAAGGGGTCAGCGAGGATTGTGATGAAAGTGGTTATTGAGCATTGTGGTGGAAACGGCCAAGGAGCTTTGTGATGATAAGTGTCATGGAGCATCGTGATGACAAGGGCCATGGATCATTGTGATGAAAGCTGTCAGTGAACATTGTGATGAAAACGGTCATTCAGCATTGTGATTTTAAGCGCCATGGAGCATTGTGATGACAAGGCTCAAGGAGCATTGTGATGACAAGTGTCATGGTATATTGTGATGACATTGGCTTGAAGCATTGTGATGACAAGACTTCGGGTTCATTGTGATGACAGGGGCACGGAGCAATGTGATGACAAGGCGCATGGAGCATTGTGATGAAACAGATACTGGAGCATTGTGATGAGAGGGGTCATGGATCATTGTGATTACATGGGCCATGGAGCATTGTGAAGACAAGGGTCTTAGAGCATTGTGATGACGGGATCATGGAGCATTGTGATAAAAGTGGTCATGGAGCACTCTGATTACAGGGGCCATGGAGCATGGTGGTGACAAATGCCATGGAGCATTCTCATGACAGGTGTCAAGGAGCAATGTGATGAAATGGGTCATGGATCATTGCGATGACATGAGTCTTGGAGAATTGTGATGACTTAGGTCATGGGGCTTTGTGATGACAGGGGGCATGGAATATCGTGATGAAAGTTGTCAAGGAACACTGTGATGACAGTGCTCATTGAGCATTTTGATGACACGGTCATGGAGTCTTGTGATTACAGGGGCCATGGAGCATTGTGATGAACAGGGTCATGGAGCATTCTGATAACAGGGTTCATGGAGCACTGTGATCACAAGGACCATGTAGTGTCGTGATGACAGGTGTCATGGGGCTTTGGAATGAAAAGGATCATGGAGCACTGTGATGACTGGGGCCATGGAGCATTGTGATGACAAAAGCCATGGAGCTTTGTGATGACAGGTGTCATGGAGCATTGTGATGAAAGGGGTCATAGGGAATTGTAATGACAAGGGCCATGGAGCATTGTGATGACAAGGGTTATGGAGCATTGTGATGAGAGGTGTCATGGAGCATTGTGATCACAAGGACCATGGACTATTGTGATGACAGGTGTCATGAGGCATTGTGATGACAGTGGTCATAGAGCATTGTGATGACAAGTGTCATGGAGCATTTTAATGACAAGAGAAATTGAGCATTGTGATGAATGTGGTACTTGAGCATTGTGAGGAAAGGTTTCATGGATCATTGTGATTATAGCAATCATGGGGTAATGTGATGACAAAGGTCATGGAGCACTGTGATGAGCAGGGCCATGAAAATTGTGATCACAAGGGCCATGGAACACTGTGATGACAGGGGTCATGGGTTATTTTGATGTCAAGCGGGATGGAATATTGTGATGAAAATGGTCATGGAGAATTTTGATGAGAAGCACAATGGAGCAGTGTGATGACAAGGGCCATGGAGCATTGTGATGAAAGGGGTCATGGAGCATTGTGATGAAGGGGGTCATGGAGCATTTTGATGAATAGGGTCATGGATCAGTGTGACTACAGGGATCATGGAGCATTGTGATGACAAGGGTCATGGAGCATTGTGATGAGAATGACCATGGAGTATTGTGATGACAGGTTTCAAGGGGCCTTTTGATGACAGGGGTCATGGAGCATTGTGATGAAAGGGGTCATGGAGCACTCTGATTACAGGGGCCATGGAGGATGTTGATGACAAAGGCCATGGAGCATTCTGATGACAAGTGTCAAGGAGCATTATGATGAATTGGGTCATGGATCATTGCCATGATAGGTGTCATGGAACATTGTGATGATATGGGCATGGAGAACTGTGATGAGAGTGGTCATGGAACAATGTGCTGAAAGGCGTCCTGGAGCATTGTGATGACAAGGGCCCTGGAGCATTGTGATGACACGGGCATGGATCATTGTGATGACAAGAGTTCTGGAGCATTGTCATGACAAGGGATTGGAGCTTTGTGATTACAGGGCCATGGAGCATTTTGATTAAAAGTGCAAGGAGCATTGTGATGAAAGAGGTATTGGAGCATTGTGAGGAAAGGGTTCATGGAACACTGTGATTAAAATGATCATGGAGCATTGTGATGACAAAGGTCATGGAGCATTGTAATGACAGAAGTCATAGAATATTGTGATGACCACGACCATGGAGAATTGTGATGAAAGGGGTTATCTGGCATTGTGATGAGAGTGGTCATGGAGCATTGTGATTACAGTTGTCATGAAGCACTGTTATTACAGGGGCCGTGTACAATTTTGATGACAAAGGCCATGGAGCATTGTGATGACAGGCATCAGGGAACATTGTGATGAAATGGGCATGGAGCATTGTGAAGAAAAGCGCCATGGAGCATTGTAATGACAAGTGTCCTGGAGCATTGTGATGACACAGGCAAGGAGAATTGTGATGAGATGGGCTCTGCATCATTGTGATGACAAGTACATGGAGCGTTGTTATTACATGGGCCATGGAGCATTTGATGACATGGTCATGGACCATGTGATGACAAGGGGCATGGAGCATTGTGATGAAAGCGTTCATGGGTCATTGTGATTACAGGGATCATGGAGCATTGTGATGACAAGGGTCATG
The DNA here is from genome assembly GCF_965194825.1 of Balaenoptera physalus. Classification (NCBI taxonomy): domain Eukaryota; kingdom Metazoa; phylum Chordata; class Mammalia; order Artiodactyla; family Balaenopteridae; genus Balaenoptera; species Balaenoptera physalus. Next base: position 1,368,795 of record NW_028126514.1, on the reverse strand, counting down.
GAACATTGTGATGAAAGTGGTCATGGAGCATTGTGATGCCAAGAGTATGGAGAATTGTGATGACCTGAGTTCTGGAATATCTTGATGTCAAGGGCATGGAGAATTGTGATTAGAGGGGCCATGTAGCATTGTGATGACAACTGCATGGAGCACTGTGATGACAAGGGGCATGGAGAATTATGATGAAAGGCGTCCTGGAGCATTGTGAGGAAAGGTGTCATGGATCATTGTGATTACAGCGATAATGAAGCATTGTAATGACAGGGTTCATGGAGCATTGTGATGAGAAGGGCCATGGAGCATTGTGATTACAGGGGTGATGGGGCATTGTGAAGAGTGGGGTCATGGAGCAATGTGATGAAACAGGTCATGGAGCACTGTGATTAGAGGGGCCATGGAGCATTGTGATGACAAAGGCCCTGGAGCATTCTGATGACAGGTGCCATGCAGCATTGAGATGAAACGGGTCATGGATCATTGTGATGACAGGTGTCATGGAGCATTGTTATGAAAGTGGTCATGGAGCACTGTGATTAAATGGATCCTGGGCCATTGTGATGACAAGAGCATGTATAATTTTGATGACTAGTGGCATAGAGACTTGGAATGAATGGGGTACTGGAGCATTGTGAGGAAACGTGCCATGGAGCATTGTGATTATAAGGCATGGAGCACTGTGATAACAAGTGACATGAGCATTGTGATGAAAGAGGTTTTGGAGCATTGTGAGGAAAGGGGTCATGGATCATTGTGATTACTCGGATCATGGAGCATTGTGATGACCTTGGTCATCTGGCATTGTGATGACAGTGCTCATGGAGCATTGTGATGAAAGGTGTCTTGGAGAACTGTGATCAAAGGGGCCATGGAGCATTGTGATGACATGTGTCATACAGCATTGTGATGAGAGTGGTCATGGAGCATTGTGAAGACAAAGGAATGGAGCATTGTGATGACATGACTTCTGGAGCATTTTGATGACAAGGGCATGGAGAATTGTGATTACAGGGGCCATGGTGCATTGTGATGACAACTGCATTCAGCATTGTGATGACAAGGGGCATGGGGCATTGTGATGAAAGGCGAACTGGAGCCTTGTGAAGAAAAGTGTCATGGGTCATTGTGATTACAGCGATCATGGAACATTGTGATGACAGTGCTCATGGAGCATTGTAATGACAGGGGCAATGGGGCATTGTGATGACAGTGGTCATGTAGCATTGTGATGAAAGGGGTCATGGAGCACTGTGATTACAGGGGCCATGTATAATTGTGATGAAAAAGGCCATGGAGCATTGTGATGACAGTTGTCATGGAGCATTGCATTGAAAGGGGCATGGAGCATTGTGATGACAATGGTCATGGAGCATTGTGATGACTGGTATCATGGAGCATTGTTATGAAGAAGGTCATGGGGCAGTGTAATGACAAGTATCATGGAGCATGTGATGAAAGGAGTCATGGAGCATTGTGATTAAATGGATCATGAGGCATTTTGATGACAAGAGGCATGGAACATTGTGATGACAGGGATCATGGAGCATTGTGATGAGAGGGGCCTTGGAGCATTATGATGATAGGCGTCATGGGGTATTGTGATGAGAGTGGTCATAGAGCATTGTGATGAAAGGGATCATGGAGCAATGTGATTACAGGGGCCATGGCACATTGTGAATGCATAGGCCATGGAGCAATGAAATGACAGTGGTCAAGGAGCATTGTGATGTAAGTTGTCATGGAGCATTGTGATGACAAGTGTCCATGAACATTGTGATGACATGGTTTATGGAGCATTGTGATGACAAGTGCCATGGCGAATTGTGATGACAGGTGTCATGGGTCATTGTGATGACAGGGGTCATGGAGCCCCGCAATTATAGAGGCCATGGAGCATTGTGAATACAAAGGTCATGGAGCATTGAGATGACAGGGGTGATGGCTAATTGTGATGACATGGTTCATGGAGCATTGTGATGACAAGGTTCATCAAGCATTGTGATGACAGGGGTCATGGAGCATTGTGATGACAAAGGCCATGGAACATTTTGATGACATGAATTCTGGAGTAGTGTGATGACAAGCGCATGGAGCATTGTGAATATAGGGACCATGGAGCATTGTGATGACAACGGTATGGAACATTGTGATGACAAGGTTCTGCGAGCATTGTGATGATAGGGGTCATTGAGCATTGTGATGAAGGGGATCATGGAGCAATGTGATTACAGTGGTCATGGAGCATTTTGAATGCATAGGCCATGGAGCACTGTGATGACAGGGGTCTTGGAGCATTCTGATGAATGTGGTCATAGTTCATTGTGATGATCAGTGTCCAGGAACAGTGCGATGACATGGATCATGGAGCATTGTGATGACAAGGGCCATGGCGAATTGTGATGACAGGTGTCATCGGGCATTGTGATGACAGAGGTTATCAAGCATTGTGATGAATGGTACCATGGATCACTGTGATAACAGGGGCCATGGAGCATTGTGATGACAAAGGCCATGGAGCATTTTGATGAAAAGTGTCATGGAGAATTGTGATGAGACGGTCATGGAGCATTATGATGACAAGAGTTCTGGAGCATTGCGTTGACAAGGGAATGGAGCATTGTGATTACAGGGTCCATGGAGGATAGTGATGACATCTGTCATGGAACATTGTGCTGACAGGGGCCATGGAGCATTGTGGTGACAGGTGTAATGTGGCATTGTGATGACAGTGGCCATAGAGCATTGTGATGAAATGAATCATGGAGCAATGTGATTAAAGGGACCGTGTAGCATTGCGAATGCATAGGCTATGGAGCATTGTGATGACAGGAGTCGAGGAGCATTGTGATGTAAGTGGTCATGGATCATTGTGATGACAAGTGTCCTGGACCATTGTGATGACACGGGTCATGGAGCATTGTGATGACAAGGGCCATGGCGAATTGTGATGACATGTGTCTTGGGGCATTGTGATGACAGTGGTCAAATAGAATTGTGATGAAAGGGATCATGGAGCACTGTGATGACAGGGGCCATGGAACATTGTGATGACAAAGGCCAAGGAGCATTGTGATGACAAGTATCATGGAACTTTGTGATGAAATGGGCATACATCATTATGATGACAAGAGTTCTGGAGCATTGTGATGACAAGGGCATGGAGCATTGTGATTACAGGGGTCATGGAGCATTGTGATGACAACTGTCATGGAACATTGTGATGACAGGTTTCATGGAGCATTGTGATTAAAGGGGTCATGGAGCATTTTGATGACAAGGGCAGGCGAACATTTTGATTACATTGGTAATGGAGCATTGTGATGACATGGGCAGGGAACTTTGTGATGACAGGTGTAATAGAACATTGTGATTACAGGGGACATGGAGCATTTTGATGACATGGGCAGGCAACATTGTGATGACAGGTGTCATGGAGCATTGTGATGAAAATGGTCATTTAAAGTTGTGCTGACAGGGATCATGGACCATTGTGATGAGACGGGCATTGGAGCCTTGTGATGACAGGCGTACTGGAGCCTTCTGAGGAAAGATCTCATGGGTCATTGTTATTACAGTGATCATGGAACATTGTGATGACAGTGGTCATGGAGCATTGTAATGACAGGGGCCATAAAGCATTGTGATGACAGGGGTCATGGGGGATTGTGATGACAGTGGTCATGGAGCATTGTGATGAAAGGGGTCATGGAGCACTGTGATTACAGGGGCCATCTATAATTGTGATTACAAAGGCCATGGAGCATTGTGACGACAGTCGTCATGGAGCATTGTGTTCAAAGGGGCATGGAGCATTGTGACGACAATGGTCATGGAGCATTGTGATGACTGGTATCATGGAGCATTGTTATGAAGAAGGTCATGGGGCAGTGTAATGACAAGTATCATGGAGCATCTGATGAAAGGAGTCATGGAGCATTGTGATTAAATGGATCATGAGGCATTTTGATGACAAGAGTCATGGAACATTGTGATGAGAGGGATCATGGAGCATTGTGATGACAAGGGCTATGGAGCATTGTGATGACTGGGGTCATGGGGCATAGTGATGACAGTGGTCATGGAGCATTGTGATGACTAAGACCATGGAGCATTCTGATGACAGGTGTCATGGAGCATTCTGATGAAAGGGGTCATGGATCACTACAATGACATGGGTCATGGAGCATTGTGATGATACGGGCATGGAGCATTGTGATGACAGGGGTCATGCAGCATTGTGAAGACAGGGGCCATGCAGCATTGTGATGACATGGGCAGGGAACTTTGTGATGAATTGTGTAATAGAACATTGTGATTACAGGGGACATGGAGCATTTTGATGACATGGGCAGGCAACATTGTGATGACAGGTGTCATGGAGCATTGTGATGACAATTGTCATTTAAAGTTGTGCTGACAGGGATCATGGAGCATTGTGATGACAGTGGTCATGGAGCATTGTAATGACAGGGGCCATGGAGAATTGTGATGACATGGGTCATGGGGCATTGTGATGATAGTGGTCATGGAGGATTGTGATGAAAGGGGTCATGGAGCACTGTGATTACAGGGGCCATGTATAATTGTGATGACAAAGGCCATGGAGCATTGTGATGACAGTTGTCATGGAGCATTGTGTTGAAAGGGGCATGGAGCATTGTGACAACAATGGTCATGGAGCATTGTGATGACTGGTATCATGGAGCATTGGTATGAAAAAGGTCATGGGGCAGTGTAATAACAAGTATCATGGAGCATGTGATGAAAGGAGTCATGGAGCATTGTGATTAGAAGGATCATGAGCATTTTGATGACGAGAATCATGGAACACTGTGATGACAGGGATCATGGAGCATTGTGATGACAGTGGTCATGGAGCATTGTGATTAAATGGATCATGAGGCATTTTGATGACAAGAGTCATGGAACATTGTGATGAGAGGGATAATGGAGCATTGTGATGACAAGGGCTATGGAGCATTGTGATGACTGGGGTCATGGGGCATGGTGATGACAGTGGTCATGGAGCCTTGTGATGACTAAGACCATGGAGCATTGTGATGACAGGTGTCATGGAGCATTGTGATGAAAGGGGTCATGGATCACTACGATGACATGGGTCATGGAGCATTGTGATGATACGGGCATGGAGCATTGTGATGACAGGGGTCATGCAGCATTGTGAAGACAGGGGCCATGCAGCATTGTGATGACAAGGGAATGGAGCATTGTGATGAAAGCGGTCCTGGAGAATTGTGAGGAAACAGGTCATGGATTATTGGGCTGGAAGGATTCCTGGAGCATTGTGATGACTAGTGCCATGGAGCATTTTAATGAAAGGGGTACTGGAGCATTGTACGGAAATGGTTCATGGATCATCGTGATTACATGGATCATGGACTATTGTGATGAGAAGGGTTTTGGAGCATTGTGATGACAGGGGTCATGGAGCACTGTAATAGCAGGGGTGATGGGGCATTGTGATGACAGGGTCATGGAGCATTGTGATGACAGAAGTCATAGAATATTGTGATGACAAGGGCCATGGAGCATTGTCATGAAAGGTCTTATCTGGCATTGTGATGAGAGTGGTCATGGAGCATTGTGATAAAAGTTGTCATGAAGCACTGTTATTACAGGGGCCATGTAGAATTTTGATGACAAAGGCCATGGAGCACTGTGATGACAGGCATCATGGAGCAATTTGATGAAAGTGGTCATGGAGCATTGTGATGAAATGCGCCATGGAACATTGTGAAGACAAGTGTCCTGGATCATTGTTATGACAAGTGCCATGGCCAATTCTGATGAGAGGTGTCATGGAGCACTGTGATGACAGTGATCATCTCTCATTATGATGAAAGGTATCAGGGAGCACTGTGATGAGAGGGGCCATGGAGCATTGTGATGACACGGGCATGGATCATTGTGATGACAAGAGTTCTGGAGCATTGTCATGACAAGGGATTGGAACTTTGTGATTACAGGGCCATGGAGAATTTTGATTAAAAGTGCAAGGAGCATTGTGATGAAAGAGGTATTGGAGCATTGTGAGGAAAGGGTTCATGGAACACTGTGATTAAAATGATCATGGAGCATTGTGATGACAAAGGTCATGGAGCATTGTAATGACAGAAGTCATAGAATATTGTAATGACCAGGGCCATGGAGAATTGTGATGAAAGGGGTTATCTGGCATTGTGATGAGAGTGGTCATGGAGCATTGTGATTACAGTTGTCATGAAGCACTGTTATTACAGGGGCCGTGTACAATTTTGATGACAAAGGCCATGGAGCATTGTGATGACAGGCATCAGGGAACATTGTGATGAAATGGGCATGGAGCATTGTGAAGAAAAGCGCCATGGAGCATTGTAATGACAAGTGTCCTGGAGCATTGTGATGACACAGGCAAGGAGAATTGTGATGAGATGGGCTCTGCATCATTGTGATGACAAGTACATGGAGCGTTGTCATTACATGGGCCATGGAGCATTTGATGACATGGTCATGGACCATGTGATGACAAGGGGCATGGAGCATTGTGATGAAAGCGTTCATGGGTCATTGTGATTACAGGGATCATGGAGCATTGTGATGACAAGGGTCATGGAACATTGTGATGAAAGTGGTCATGGAGCATTGTGATGCCAAGAGTATGGAGAATTGTGATGACCTGAGTTCTGGAATATCTTGATGTCAAGGGCATGGAGAATTGTGATTAGAGGGGCCATGTAGCATTGTTATGACAACTGCATGGAGCACTGTGATGACAAGGGGCATGGAGAATTATGATGAAAGGCGTCCTGGAGCATTGTGAGGAAAGGTGTCATGGATCATTGTGATTACAGCGATAATGAAGCATTGTAATGACAAGGTTCATGGAGCATTGTGATGAGAAGGGCCATGGAGCATTGTGATTACAGGGGTGATGGGGCATTGTGAAGAGTGGGGTCATGGAGCAATGTGATGAAACAGGTCATGGAGCACTGTGATTAGAGGGGCCATGGAGCATTGTGATGACAAAGGCCCTGGAGCATTCTGATGACAGGTGCCATGCAGCATTGAGATGAAACGGGTCATGGATCATTGTGATGACAGGTGTCATGGAGCATTGTTATGAAAGTGGTCATGGAGCACTGTGATTAAATGGATCCTGGGCCATTGTGATGACAAGAGCATGTATAATTTTGATGACTAGTGGCATAGAGACTTGGAATGAATGGGGTACTGGAGCATTGTGAGGAAACGTGCCATGGAGCATTGTGATTATAAGGCATGGAGCACTGTGATAACAAGTGACATGAGCATTGTGATGAAAGAGGTTTTGGAGCATTGTGAGGAAAGGGGTCATGGATCATTGTGATTACTCGGATCATGGAGCATTGTGATGACCTTGGTCATCTGGCATTGTGATGACAGTGCTCATGGAGCATTGTGATGAAAGGTGTCTTGGAGAACTGTGATCAAAGGGGCCATGGAGCATTGTGATGACATGTGTCATACAGCATTGTGATGAGAGTGGTCATGGAGCATTGTGAAGACAAAGGAATGGAGCATTGTGATGACATGACTTCTGGAGCATTTTGATGACAAGGGCATGGAGAATTGTGATTACAGGGGCCATGGTGCATTGTGATGACAACTGCATTCAGCATTGTGATGACAAGGGGCATGGGGCATTGTGATGAAAGGCGAACTGGAGCCTTGTGAAGAAAAGTGTCATGGGTCATTGTGATTACAGCGATCATGGAACATTGTGATGACAGTGGTCATGGAGCATTGTAATGACAGGGGCAATGGGGCATTGTGATGACAGTGGTCATGTAGCATTGTGATGAAAGGGGTCATGGAGCACTGTGACTACAGGGGCCATGTATAATTGTGATGACAAAGGCCATGGAGCATTGTGATGACAGTTGTCATGGAGCATTGCATTGAAAGTGGCATGGAGCATTGTGATGACAATGGTCATGGAGCATTGTGATGACTGGTATCATGGAGCATTGTTATGAAGAAGGTCATGGGGCAGTGTAATGACAAGTATCATGGAGCATGTGATGAAAGGAGTCATGGAGCATTGTGATTAAATGGATCATGAGGCATTTTGATGACAAGAGGCATGGAACATTGTGATGACAGGGATCATGGAGCATTGTGATGAGAGGGGCCTTGGAGCATTATGATGATAGGCGTCATGGGGTATTGTGATGAGAGTGGTCATAGAGCATTGTGATGAAAGGGATCATGGAGCAATGTGATTACAGGGGCCATGGCACATTGTGAATGCATAGGCCATGGAGCAATGAAATGACAGGGGTCAAGGAGCATTGTGATGTAAGTTGTCATGGAGCATTTTGATGACAAGTGTCCATGAACATTGTGATGACATGGTTTATGGAGCATTGTGATGACAAGTGCCATGGCGAATTGTGATGACAGGTGTCATGGGTCATTGTGATGACAGTGCTCATATAGAATTGTGTGGAAAGGTATCATGTTGGACTCTGATGACAGGGGCCGTGGAGCACAGTGATGAGAGTGGTCATCTAGAATTGTGATGAAATATACCAGGGAGCATTTTGATGACAGGGGTCGTGGAGCACCGCAATTACAGAGGCCATGGAGCATTGTGAATACAAAGGTCATGGAGCATTGAGATGACAGAGGTCATGGATCATTGTGATGACAAGGGTCTTGGAACCTTGTGATGACACGGTTCAGGGAGCATTGTGATGACAAGTTTCATCAAGAATTGTGATGACAGCGGTCATGGAGCATTGTGAGGACAAAGGCCATGGAACATTCTGATGAAAAGAATTCTGGAGCACTGTGATGACAAGCGCATGGAGCATTGTGATTATAGGGACAATGGAGCATTGTGATGACAAGGGTCTTGGAGCATTGTGATGACAAGAGTCATGGAGCATTGTGATGAAAGGGATCATGGAGCAATGTGATTACAGGGGCCATGGAGCATTTTGAATGCATAGGCCATGGAGCACTCTGATGACGGGGGTCATGGAGCCTTCTGATGAATGTGGTCATAGTTCATTGTGATGATAAGTGTCCAGGAACAGTGTGATGACATGGATCATGGAGCATTATGATGACAAGGGCCATGGTGAATTCTGATGACAGTTTTCATGGACCATTGTGTTGAAAGGGGCATGGAGCATTGTGACGACAATGGTCATGGAGCATTGTGATGACTGGTATCATGGAGCATTGTTATGAAGAAGGTCATGGGGCAGTGTAATGACAAGTATCATGGAGCATGTGATGAAAGGAGTCATGGAGCATTGTGATTAATGGATCATGAGGCATTTTGATGACAAGAGTCATGGAATATTGTGATGACAGGGATAATGGAGCATTGTGATGACAAGTGCCGTGGAACATTTTATTGAAAGGGGTACTTGAGCATTGTACGGAAATGGTTCATGGATCATCGTGATTACATGGATCATGGAATATTGTGATGAAAAGTGTTTCGGAGCATTGTGATGACAGGGGTCATGGAGCACTGTAATAGCAGGGGTGATGGGGCATTGTGATGACAGGGGCATGGAGCATTGTGATGACAGAAGTCATAAAATATTGTGATGACAAGGGCCATGGAGCATTATCATGATAGGTCTTATGTGGCATTGTGATGTGGGTGGTCATGGAGCATTGTGATAAATGTTGTCATGAAGCACTGTTATTACAGGGGCCATGTAGAATTTTGATGACAAAGGCCCTGGAGCTTTGTGATGACAGGCATCATGGAGCAATTTGATGAAAGTTGTCATGGAGCATTGTGATGAAATGCGCCATGGAACATTGTGAAGACATGTGTCCTGGAGCATTGTGATGACAAGGGCCATGGCCAATTATGATGAGAGGTGTCATGGAGCATTTTGATGACCGTGGTCATCTATCATTATGATGAAAGGTATCACGGAGCACTGTGATGACATGGGCATGGAGCATTATGATGAGAAATGATCTGGAGCATTGCGATGACAAGGGTATGGAGCATTGTGATTACAGGGACCAGGGAGCATTGAGATGACAAGGGCAGGGAACATTGTGATGACAGCGGTCATGGGTCAATTTGATGATATCTGTCATGGAACATTGTCCTGACAGGGGCCATAGGGCATTGTGATGACAGGTGTCATGTGGCCTTGTGATGACAGTGGTCATAGAACGTTGTGATGAAAAGGAACAGGGAGCAATGTGATTACAGGGGCCAAGGAGCTTTGTGAATACATAGGCCATGGAGGATTGTGATGACAGGGGTCAAGGAGCATTGTGATGAAAGTTGTCATGGAGCATTGTGAGGAAACGGGCATGGAGCATTATGATGACAAGAGTTCTGGAGCATTGTGATGACAATGGTATGGAGCATTGTGATTACAGGGGACAAGGAGCATTGTGATTACATGGGCAGTGAATACTGTGATGACAGGGGTCATGGAGCACTGTGATGTCAAGGGCCCTGGCGAATTGTGATGACAGGTGTCATGGGGCATTGTGATGACAGTGGTCATCTAGAATTGTGATGAAAGGTAACATGGAGCACTGTGATAATAGGGGCCATGGAGCATTGTGATGACAAAGGCCCTGGAGCATTCTGATGACACATGCCATGCAGCATTGAGATGAAACGGGTCAAGGATCATTGTGATGACAGGTGTCATGGAGCATTGTGATGACAAAGGCCATGGAATATTTTGATGACAAGAATTCTGGAGCACTGTGATGACAAGCGCATGGAGCATTGTGATTATAGGGACCATGGAGCATTGTGATGACAAGGGTCTTCGAGCATTGTGATGACAGGGGTCATGGAGCATTGTGATGAAGGGGATCATGGAGCAATATGATTACAGGGGCCATGGAGCATTTTGAATGCATAGGCCATGGAGCACAGTGATGACAGGGGTCATGGAGCATTGTGATGAATGTGGTCATAGTTCATTGTGATGATAAGTGTCCAGGAACAGTGTGATGACATGGAACATGGAGCATTGTGATGACAAGGGCCCTGGCGAATTGTGATGACAGGTGTCATGGGGCATTGTGATGACAGTGGTCATCTAGAATTGTGATGAAAGGTAACATGGAGCACTGTGATAATAGGGGCCATGGAGCATTGTGATGACAAAGGCCCTGGAGCATTCTGATGACCCGTGCCATGCAGCATTGAGATGAAATGGGTCAAGGATCATTGTGATGACAGGTGTCATGGAGCATTGTTATGAAAGGGGTCATGGAGCACTGTGATTAAATGGATCATGGGCCAATGTGATGATAAGAGCATGTATAATTTTGATGACACGTGGCATAGAGACTTGTGATGAATGGGGTACAGGAGCATTGTGAGGAAACGTGCCATGGAGCAGTGTGATTATAAGGCATGGAGCATTGTGATAACAAGTGACATGAGCATTGTGATGAAAGAGGTATTGGAGCATTGTGAGGAAAGGGGTCATGGATCAGTGTGATTACTCGGATCATGGAGCATTGTGATGACTTTGGTCATGGAGCATTGTGAAGACAAAGGAATGGAGCATTGTGATGACATGACTTCTGGAGCATTTTGATGACAAGGGCATGGAGAATTGTGATTACAGGGGCCATGGTGCATTGTGATGACAACTGCATTCAGCATTGTGATGACCAGAGGCATGGGGCATTGTGATGAAAGGCGAACTGGAGCCTTGTGAAGAAAGGTGTCATGGGTCATTGTGATTACAGCAATCATGGAACATTGTTATGACAGTGGTCATGGAGCATTGTAATGACAGGGGCAATGGGGCATTGTGATGACAGTGGTCATGGAGCATTGTGATGAAAGGGGTCATGGAGCACTGTGATTACAGGGGCCATGTATAATTGTGATGACAAAGGCCATGGAGCATTGTGATGACAGTTGTCATGGAGCATTGTGTTGAAAGGGGCATGGAGGATTGTGATGACAATGGTCATGGAGCATTGTGATGACTGGTATCATGGAGCATTGTTATGAAGAAGGTCATGGGGCAGTGTAATGACAAGTATCATGGAGCATGTGATGAAAGGAATCATGGAGCATTGTGATTAAATGGATCATGAGGCATTTTGATGACAAGAGTCATGGAACATTGTGATGACAGGGATCATGGAGCATTGTGATGAGAGGGGCCTTGGAGCATTATGATGATAGGCATCATGAGGTATTGTGATGAGAGTGGTCATAGAATATTGTGATGAAAAGGATCATGGAGCAATGTGATTACAGGGGCCATGGCACATTGTGAATGCATAGGCCATGGAGGAATGAAATGACAGTGGTCAAGGAGCATTGTGATGTAAGTTGTCATGGAGCATTGTGATGACAAGTGTCCATGAACATTGTGATGACATGGTTTATGGAGCATTGTGATGACAAGTGCCATGGCGAATTGTGATGACAGGTGTCATGGGGCATTGTGATGACAGTGGTCATCTAGAATTGTGATGACATATACCAAGGAGCATTGTGATGACAGGGGTCATGGAGCCCCGCAATTATAGAGGCCATGGAGCATTGTGAATACAAAGGTCATGGAGCATTGAGATGGCAGGGGTGATGGCTAATTGTGATGACATGGTTCATGGAGCGTTGTGATGACAAGGTTCATCAAGCATTGTGATGACAGGGGTCATGGAGCATTGTGATGACAAAGGCCATGGAACATTTTGATGACATGAATTCTGGAGCACTGTGATGACAAGCACATGGAGCATTGTGATTATAGGGACCATGGAGCATTGTGATGACAACGTTATGGAACATTGTGATGACAACGTTCTTCGAGCATTGTGATGACAGGGGTCATGGAGCATTGTGATGAAGGGGATCATGGAGCAATGTGATTACAGGGGCCATGGAGCATTTTGAATGCATAGGCCATGGAGCACTGTGATGACATGGATCATGGGGCATTGTGATAACAAGGGCCATGGCGAATTGTGATGACAGGTGTCCTCGGGCATTGTGATGACAGAGGTTATCAAGCATTGTGATGAATGGTACCATGGATCACTGTGATAACAGGGGCCATGGAGCATTGTGATGACAAAGGCCATGGAGCATTTTGATGAAAAGTGTCATGGAGAATTGTGATGAGACGGTCATGGAGCATTATGATGACAAGAGTTCTGGAGCATTGTGATGACAAGTGTATGGAGCATTGTGATTACAGGGACCATGGAGGATAGTGATGAAATCTGTCATGGAACATTGTGCTGACAGGGGCCATGGTGCATTGTGATGACAGGTATAATGTGGCATTGTGATGACACTGTTCATAGAGCATTGTGACGAAATGCATCATGGAGAAATGTGATTAAAGGGACCATGTAGCATTTCGAATGAATACGCTATGGAGCATTGTGATGACAGGAGTCAAGGAGCATTGTGATGGAAGTGGTCATGTATCATTGTGATGACAAGTGTCCTGGACCATTGTGATGACACGGGTCATGGAGCATTGTGATGACAATGTTCTCCGAGCATTAGGATGACAAAAGTTCTGGAGCATTGCGTTGACAAGGGAATGGAGCATTGTGATTACAGGGACCATGGAGGATACTGATGACATCTGTCATGGAACATTGGGCTGACAGGGGCCATGGAGCATTGTGATGACTGGTATAATGTGGCATTGTGATGACAGTGGCCATAGAACATTGTGATGAAATGGATCATGGAGCAATGTGATTACAGGGGCCATGGAGCATTGTGAATACATAGGCCATGGAGGATTGTGATGACAGGGGTCAAGGAGCATTGTGATGAAAGTGGTCATGGAGCACTGTGATGACACGGGCATGGAGCATTATGATGACAAAAATTCTGGAACATTGTGATGAAAAGTGTATGGAGCATTGTGATTACAGGGGACCAGGAGCATTGTGATTACATGGGCAGTGAATATTGTGGTGACAGGGGTCATGGAGCACTGTGATGACAAGTGTCATGGAACATTGTGATGACAGGGTTCATGGAGCATCGTGTTGAGAGGGGCCTTGGAGCATTATGATGATAGGCGTCATGGGGTATTGTGATGAGAGTGGTCATAGAATATTGTGATGAAAAGGATCATGGAGAAATGAGATTACAGGTGCCATGGAGCATTGTGAATGCATAGGCCATGGAGCAATAAAATGACAGGGGTCAAGGAGCATTGTGATGTAAGTGGTCATGGATCATTGTGATGACAAGTGTTCTGGACCATTGTGATGACACGGATCATGGAGCATTGTGATGACAAGGGCCATGGCTAATTGTGATGACATGTGTCTTGGGGCATTGTGATGGCAGTGGTCATCTAGAATTGTGATGAAAGGTATCATGGAGCACTGTGATGACAGGGGCCATGGAACATTGTGATGACAAAGGCCTTGGAGCATTGTGATGACAAGTATCATGGAGCTTTGTGATGACATGGGCATTCACCATTATGATGACAAGAGTTCTGGAGCATTGTGATGACAAGGGCATGGAGCATTGTGATTACAGGGGTCATGGAGCATTGTGATGACAACTGTCATGGAACATTGTGATGACAGGGTTCATGGAGCATTGTGATTAAAGGGGTCATGGAGCATTTTGATGACAAGGGCAGGTGAACATTTCGATTACATTGGTAATGGAGAATTGTGATGACATGGGCAGGGAACTTTGTGATGACAGGTGTAATAGAACATGGTGATTACAGGGGACATGGAGCATTTGATGACATGGGCAGGCAACATTGTGATGACAGGTGTCATGGAGCATTGTGATGACAACTGTCATTTAAAGTTGTGCTTATGGGGATCATGGAGCATTGTGATGAGACGGGCATTGGAGCATTGTGAATACAGGCGTACTGGAGCCTTCTGAGGAAAGATCTCATGGGTCATTGTGATTAGAGCGATCATGGAACTTTGTGATGACAGTGGTCATGGAGCATTGTAATGACAGGGGCCATGGAGAATTGTGATGACAGGGTTCATGGGGCATTGTGATGACAGTGGTCATGGAGGATTGTGATGAAAGGGGTCATGGAGCACTGTGATTACAGGGGCCATGTATAATTGTGATGACAAAGGCCATGGAGCATTGTGATGACAGTTGATATGGAGCATTGTGTTGAAAGGGGCATGGAGCATTGTGACGACAATGGTCATGGAGCATTGTGATGACTGGTATCATGGAGCTTGTTATGAAAAAGGTCATAGGGCAGTGTAATTACAAGTATCATGAAACATGTGATGAAAGGAGTCATGGAGCATTGTGATTAAAAGGATCATGAGGCATTTTGATGACAAGAGTCACGGAACATTGTGATGACAAGGATCATGGAGCATTGTGATGACAAGGGCTATGGAGCATTGTGATGACTGGGGTCATGTGGTATGGTGATGAGAGTGGTCATGGAGCATTGTGATGACAAAGACCACGGAGCATTGTGATGATAGGTGTCATGGAGCATTGTGATGAAAGGGGTCCTGGATCACTACGATGACATGGGTAATGGAGCATTGTGATGATACGGGCATGGAACATTGTGATGACATGGGTCATGCAGCATTGTGATGAAAAGGGCTATGGAGCATTGTGATGACTGTGGTCATGGGGCATGGTGATGACAGTGGTCATGGAGCATTGTGATGACAAAGACCACGGAGCATTGTGATGACCGGTGTCATGCAGCATTGTGATGAAAGAGGTCATGGATCACTACGATGACATGGGTAATGGAGCATTGTGATGATACGGGCATGGAGCATTTTGATGACATGGGCATGGAGCATAGTGATGACAAGAGTTCTGGAGCATTTCGATGACCAGGGCATGGATCATTTTGATTAAAGTGGCCATGAAACATTGAGATGACAAGGGAATGGAGCATTGTGATGAAAGCGGTGCTGGAGAATTGTGAGGAAACGGGTCATGGATTTTTGGGCTGGAAGGGTTCCTGGAGCATTGTGATAACAAGTGCCATGGAGCATTTTAATGAAAGGGGTACTGGAGCATTGTACAGAAATGGTTCATGGATAATCATGATTACACGGATCATGGAATATTGTGATGACAATGGTTTCGGAGAATTGTGATGACAGGGGTCATGGAGCACTGTAATAACAGGCATGATGGGGCATTGTGATGACAGGGGCATGGAGCATTGTGATGACAGAAGTCATAGAATACTGTGATGACAAGGGTCATGGAGCATTGTCATGATAGGTCTTATCTGGCATTGTGATGAGAGTGGTCATGGAGCCTTGTGATAAAAGTTGTCATGAATCACTGTTATTATAAGGGCCATGTAGAAATTTGGTGACAAAGGCCATGGAACATTGTGACGACAGGCATCATGGAGCAATTTGATGAAAGTGGTCATGGAGCATTGTGGTGAATTGCGCAATGGAACATTGTGAAGACAAGTGTCCTGGAGCATTGTGATGACAAGGGCCATGGCCAATTCTGATGAGAGGTGTCATGGAGCACTGTGATGACAGTGGTCATCTGTCATTATGATGAAAGGTATCAGGGAGCACTGTGAAGACAGGGGCCATGGAGCATTGTGATGACACGGGCATGGAGCATTATGTTGACAAGAGTTCTGGAGCATTGTGATAAAAAGGGTACGGAGCATTGTGATTAAAGGGGACCAGGAGCATTGTAATTACATGGGCAGTGAATATTTTGATGACAGGTGTCATGGAGCACTGTCATGAGAAGTGTCATGGAACATTGTGATGACAGGGATCATGGAGCATTGTGATGAGAGGGGCCTTGGAGCATTATGATGATAGGCGTCATGGGGTATTGTGATGAGAGTGGTCATAGAGCATTGTGATGAAAGGGATCATGGAGCAATGTGATTACAGGGGCCATGGCACATTGTGAATGCTTAGGCCATGGAGCAATGAAATGACAGGGGTCAAGGAGCATTGTGATGAAAGTTGTCATGGAGCATTGTGATGACAAGTGTCCATGAACATTGTGATGACATGGTTCACGGAGCATTGTGATGACAAGTGCCATGGCGAATTGTGATGACAGGTGTCATGGGGCATTGTGATGACAGTGGTCATATAGAATTGTGTGGAAAGGCATCATGGAGGACTCTGATGACAGGGGCCGTGGAGCACAGTGATGAGAGTGGTCATCTAGAATTGTGATGAAATATACCAGGGAGCATTGTGATGACAGGGGTCGTGGAGCACCGCAATTGGAGGGGACATGGAGCATTGTGAATACAAAGGTCATGGAGCATTGAGGTGACATGGGTCATGGAACATTGTGATGACAGGGGTCCTGGAAACTTGAGATGACACGGTTCATGGAGCATTGTGAAGACAAAGACCATGGAACATTTTGATGACATGAATTCTGGAGCACTGTGATGACAAGCGCATGGAGCATTGTGAATATAGGGACCATGGAGCACTGTGATGACAACGGTATGGAACATTGTGATGACAAGGTTCTTTGAGCATTGTGATGACAGGGGTCATGGAGCATTGTGATGAAGGGGATCATAGAGCAATGTGATTATAGGGGCCATGGAGCATTTTGAATGCATAGGCCATGGAGCACTGTGATGACAGGGGTCATGGAGCATTCTGATGAATGTGGTCATAGTTCATTGTGATGATAAGTGTCCAGGAACAGTGTTATGACATGGATCATGGAGCATTGTGATGACAAGGGACATGACGAATTGTGATGACAGGTGTCATGGGGCATTGTGATGACAGTGGTCATCTAGAATTGTGATGAAATGTAACATGGAACACTGTAATAATAGGGGCCATGGAGCATTGTGAAGACAAAGGCCATGGAGCACTGTGATGGAAAGTGTCATGGAGCATTGTGATGAGACGGGCATGGAGCATTATGAGGCCAAGAATTCTGGAGCATTGTGGTGAAAAGGGCTTGGAGCATTGTGATGACAAAGGCCATGGAGCATTGTGATGACAAAGACCAAGAAGCATTGTGATGACAGGTGTCATGGAGCATTGTGATGAATAGGCGTCATGGATCACTATGATGACATGGGTAATGGAGCATTGTTATGATACGGGCATGGAGCATTGTGATGACAGGGGTAATGCAACACTGTGCTGACAGGGATCATGGAGCATTGTGATAAGACGGGCACTGGAGCATTGTGAAGACAGGCGTACTGGAGCATTGTGAGAAAAGATCTCATGGGTCATTGAGATTACAGCGATCATGGAACATTGTGATGACATTGGTCATGGAGCATTGTAATGACAGGGGCCATGGAATATTGTGATGACAGGGGTCATGGGGCATTGTGATGACAGTGGTCATGGAGCATTGTGATGAAAAGGGTCATGGATCACTACGATGACATGTGTAATGGAGCATTGTGATAATACGGGCATGGAGCATTGTGATGACAGGGGTCATGCAACATTGTGCTGACAGGGATCATGGAGAATTGTGATGAGACGGTCACTGGAGCATTGTGAAGACAGGCGTACTGGAGCCTTCTGAGGAAAGATCTCATGGGTCATTGTGATTACAGCGATCATGGAACATTGTGATGACAGTGGTCATGGAGCATTGTAATGGCAGGGGCCATGGAGAATTGTGATGATAGGGGTCATGAGGCATTGTGATGACAGTGGTCATGGAGGATTGTGATGAAAGGGGTCATGGAGCACTGTGATTACAGGGGCCATGTATAATTGTGATGACAAAGGCCATGGAGCATTGTGATGACAGTTGTCATGGAGCATTGTGTTGAAAGGGGCATGGAGCATTGTGACGACAATGGTCATGGAGCATTGTGATGACTGGTATCATGGAGCATTGTTATGAAAAAGGTCATGGGGCAGTGTAATGACAAGTATCATGGAGCATGTGATGAAAGGAGTCATGGAGCATTGTGATTAAAAGGATCATGAGGCATTTTGATGACAAGAATCATGGAACATTGTGATGACAAGGATAATGGAGCATTGTGATGACAGTGGTCATGGAGCATTGTGATGACAAAGACTACGAAGCATTGTGATGACAGGTGTCATGGAGCATTGTGATGAAAGGGGTCATGGATCACTACGATGACATGGGTAATGGAGCATTGTGATGATACGGGCATGGAGCATTGTGATGAAAGTGGTCATGCAGCATTGTGATGACAGGGGTCATGCAGCATTGTGATGACATGGGCATGGAGCATAGTGACGACAAGAGTTCTGGAGCATTTTGATGATAAGGGCATGGATCATTGTGATTACAGGGGCCATGAAACATTGAGATGACAAGGGAACGGAGCATTGTGATGAAACCGGTCCTGGAGAATTGTGAGGAAATGGGTCATGGATTTTTGGGCTGGAAGGGGTCCTGGAGCATTGTGATAAGTGCCATGGAGCATTTTAATGAAAGGGGTACGGGAGCATTGTACAGAAATGTTTCATGGATCATCGTGATTACGCGGATCATGGAATATTGTGATGACAAGGGTTTCGGAGCATTGTGATGACCGGGGTCATGGAGCACTGTAAGAGCAAGGGTGATGGGGCATTTTGATGACAGGGGCATGGAGCATTGTGATGACAGAAGTCATAGAATATTGTGATGAAAAGGGCCATGGAGCATTGTCATGAAAGGTCTTATCTGGCATTGTGATGAGAGTGGTCATGGAGCATTGTGATAAAAGTTGTCATGAAGCAATGTTATTACAGGGGCCATGTAGAAATTTGGTGACAAAGGCCATGGAGCATTGTGATGACAGGCATCATGGAGCAATTTGATGAAAGTGGTCAAGGAGCATTTTGGTGAAATGCGCAATGGAACATTGTGAAGAAAAGTGTCCTGGCGCATTGTGATGACAAGGGCCATGGCCAATTCTGATGACAGGTGTCATGGAGCACTGTGATGACAGTGGTCATCTATCATTATGATGAAAGTTATCACGGAGCACTGTGATGACAGGGGCCATGGAGCATTGTGATGACACGGGCATGGAGCATTATGTTGACAAGAGTTCTGGAGCATTGTGATTAAAAGGGTACGATCATTGTGATTACAGGGGACCAGGAGCATTGTGATTACATGGGCAGTGAATATTGTGATGACAGGGGTCATGGAGCACTATGATGAGAAGTGTCATGGAACATTGTGATGACAGGGATCATGGAGCATTGTGATGAGAGGGGCCTTGGAGCATTATGATGATAGGCGTCACGGGGTATTGTGATGAGAGTGGTCATAGAGCATTGTGATGAAAGGGATCATGGAGCAATGTGATTACAGGGGCCATGGCACATTGTGAATGCATAGGCCATGGAGCAATGAAATGACAAGTGTCAAGGAGCATTGTGATGTAAGTTGTCATGGAGCATTGTGATGACAAGTGTCCATGAACATTGTGATGACATAGTTCATGGAGCATTGTGATGACAAGTGCCATGAGAATTGTGATGACAGGTGTCATGGGGCATTGTGATGACAGTGGTCATATAGAATTGTGTTGAAATATATCATGGAGGACTGTGATGATAGGGGCGGTGGAGCAATGTGATGAGAATGGTCATCTAGAATTGTGATGAAATATACCAGGGAGCATTGTGATGACAGGGGTCATGGAGCACCGCAATTAGAGGGGCCATGGAGCATTGTGAATACAAAGGTCATGGAGCATTGAGATGACAGGGGTCATAGAACATTGTGATGACAAGGGTCCTGGAACCTTGTGATGACACGGTTCATGGAGCATTGTGATGACAAAGGCCATGGAACATTTTGATGACATGAATTCTGGAGCACTGTGATGACAAGCGCATGGAGCATTGTGATTATAGGGACCATGGAGCATTGTGATGACAACGGTATGGAACAATGTGATGACAAGGGTCTTCGTGCATTGTGATGACATCGGTCATGGAGCATTGTGATGAAGGGGCTCATGGAGCAATGTGACTACAGGGGCCATGGAGCATTTTGAATGCATAGGCCATAGAGCACTGTGATGACAGGGGTCATGGAGCATTCTTATGAATGTTTTCATAGTTCATTGTGATGATAAGTGTCCAGGAACAGTGTTATGACATGGATCATGGAACATTGTGATGACAAGGGACATGGAAAATTGTGATGACAGGTGTCATGGGGCATTGTGATGACAGTGGTCATCTATAACTGTGATGAAAGGTAACATGGAACACTGTAATAATAGGGGCCATGGAGCATTGTGATGACAAAGGCCATGGAGCACTGTGATGGAAAGTGTCATGGAGCATTGTGATGAGACGGGCATGGAGCATTATGAGGCCAAGAGTTCTGGGGCATTGTAGTGAAAAGGGCTTGGAGCATTGTGATGACAAAGGCCATGGAGCATTGTGATGAATGGGGTCATGAGGCATGGTGTTGACAGTGGTCATGGAGCATTGTGATGACAAAGACCACGAAGCATTGTGATGACAGGTGTCATGGAGCATTGTGATGAATAGGGGTCATGGATCACTATGATGACATGGGTAATGGAGCATTGTGATGATACGGGCATGGAGCATTGTGATGACAGGGGTCATGCAACATTGTGCTGACAGGGATCATGGAGCATTGTGATGAGACGGTCACTGGAGCATTGTGAAGACAGGCGTACTGGAGCCTTCTGAGGAAAGATCTCATGGGTCATTGTGATTACAGTGATCATGGAGCATTGTGATGACAGTGGTCATGGAGCATTGTAATGACAGGGGCCAAGGAGAATTGTGATGACAGGGGTCATGGGGCATTGTGATGACAGTGGTCATGGAGGATTGTGATGAAAGGGGTCATGGAGCACTGTGATTACAGGGGCCATGTATAATTGTGATGACAAGGCCATGGAGCATTGTGATGACAGTTGTCATGGAGCATTGTGTTGAAAGGGGCATGGAGCATTGTGACGACAATGGTCATGGAGCATTGTGATGACTGGTATCATGGAGCATTGTGATGACAAGGGCTATGGAGCATTGTGATGACTGGGGTCATGGGGCATGGTGATGACAGTGGTCATGGGGCATTGTGATGACAAAGACCACGAAGCATTGTGATGACAGGTGTCATGGAGCATTGTGATGAAAGGGGTCATGGATCACTACGATGACATGGGTAATGGAGCATTGTGATCATACGGGCATGGAGCATTGTGATGACCGGTGTCATGCAGCATTGTGATGACAGGCATCATGCAGCATTGTGATGACATGGGCATGGAGCATAGAGATGACAAGAGTTCTGGAGCATTTTGTTGACAAGGGCATGGATCATTGTGATTACAGGGGCCATGAAACATTGAGATGACATGAGAATGGAGCATTGTGATGAAAGCGGTCCTGGAGAATTGTGAGGTAACGGGTCATGGATTATTGGGCTGGAAGGGTTCCTGGAGCATTGTGATGACAAGTGCCATGCAGCATTTTAATGAAAGGTGTACTGGAGCATCGTACAGAAATGGTTCATAGATCATCGTGATTACACGGATCATGGAATATTGTGATGACAAGGGTTTCGGAGCATTGTGATGACAGGGGTCATGGAGCACTGTAATAGCAGGGCTGATGGGGCATTTTGATTACAGGGGCATGGAGCATTGTGATGACAGAAGTCATAGAATATTGTGATGACAAGGGCCATGGAGCATTGTCATGAAAGGTCTTTTCTGGCATTGTGATGAGAGTGGTCGTGGAGCATTGTGATAAAAGTTGTCATGAAGCACTGTTATTACGGGGCCATGTAGAATTTTGATGACAAAGGCCATGGAGCATTGTGATGAGAGGCATCATGGAGCAATTTGATGAAAGTGGTCATGGAGCATTGTGATGAAATGTGCCATGGAACATTGCGAAGACAAGTGTCCTGGAGCATTGTGATGACAAGGGCCATGGCCAATTATGAGGGCAGGTGTCATGGAGCATTGTGATGACAGTGGTCATCTATCATTATGATGAAAGGTATCACGGAGCACTGTGATGACAGGGGCCATGGAGCATTGTGATGACACGGGCACGGAGCATTATGATGAGGAATGATCTGGAGCATTGCGATGACAAGGGTATGGAGCATTGTGATTACAGGGGCCAGGGAGCATTGAGATGACAAGGGCAGGGAACATTGTGATGACAGCGGTCATGGAAAATTGTGATGAGATCTGTCATGGAACATTGTGCTGACAGGGGCCAGAGAGCATTGTGATGACAGGTGTCATGTGGCCTTGTGATGACAGTGGTCATAGAACATTGTGATGAAAAGGATCATGGAGCAATGTGATTACAGGGGCCATGGAGCATTGCGAATACATAGGCCATGGAAGATTTTGATGAGAGGTGTCAAAGAGCATTGTGATGAAAGTGGTCATGGAGCATTGTGAGGACACGGGCATGTTGCAATATGATGACAAGAGTTCTGGAGCATTGTGATGACAAGGGTATGGAGCATTGTGATTACAGGGGACCAGGAGCTTTGTGATTACATGGGCAGTGAATATTGTCATGACAGGGGTTCCTGGAGCACTGTGATGACAAGTGTCATGGAACATTGTGATGACAGGGTTCATGGAGGATTGTGATGAGAGGGGCCTTGGAGCATTATGATGATAGGCGTCATGGATTATTGTGATGAGAGTGGTCATAGAATATTGTGATGAAAAGGATCATGGGGCAATGTGATTACAGGGGCCATGGAGCATTGTGAATGCATAGGCCATGGAGCAATGAAATGACAGGGGTCAAGGAGCATTGTGATGTAAGTTGTCATGGATCATTGTGATGACAGGTGTCATGGGGCATTGTGATGACAGTGGTCATGTAGAATTGTGATGAAAGGTATCATGGAGGACTCTGATGACAGGGGCCGTGGAGCACTGTGATGAGAGTGATCATCCAGAATTTTGATGAAATATACCAGGGAGCAATGTGATGACAGGGGTCATGGAGCCCCGCAATAATAAGGGCCATGGAGCATTGTGAATACAAAGGTCATGGAGCATTGAGATGACAGGGGTGATGCATAATTGTGATGACACAGTTCATGGACCATTGTGATGACAAGGTTCATCAAGCATTGTGATGACAGGGGTCCTGGAGCATTGTGATGCCAAAGGCCATGGAACATTTTGATGATATGAATTCCGGAGCACTGTGATGACAAGCACATGGAGCATTGTGATTATAGGGACCATTAAGCATTGTGATGACAACGGTATGGAACATTGTGATGACAAGGTTCTTCGAGCATTGTGATGACAGGGGTCATGGAGAATTGTGATGAAGGGGATCATGGAGCAATGTGATTACAGGGGACATGGAGCAATGAAATGACAAGGCTCAAGGAGCATTGTGATGACAGGCATCATGGAGCAATTTGATGAAAGTTGTCATGGAGCATTGTGATGAAATGCGCCATGGAACATTGTGAAGACAAATGTCCTGGAGCATTGTGATTACAAGGGCCATGGCCAATTATGATGACAGTTTTCATGGAGCACTGTGATGACAGTGGTCATCTATCATTATGATGAAAAGTATCACGGAGCACTGTGATGACAGGGGCCATGGAGCATTGTGATGACACGGGCATGGAGCATTATGATGAGGAATGATCTGGAGCATTGCGATGACAAGGGTATGGAGCATTGTGATTACAGGGGCCAGGGAGCATTGAGATGACAAGGGCAGGGAACATTGTGATGACAGCGGTCATGGGTCAATTTGATGATATCTGTCATGGAACATTGTGCTGACAGGGGCCATAGAGCATTGTGATGACAGGTGTCATGTGGCCTTGTGATGACAGTGGTCATAGAACATTGTGATGAAAAGTATCATGGAGCAATGTGATTACAGGGGCCATGGAGCATTGTGAATACATAGGCGATGGAGGATTGTGATGACAGGGGTCAAGGAGCATTGGGATGAAAGTGGTCATGGAGCATTGTGAGGACAAGGGCATGGAGCATTGTGATGACAAGTGTCATGGTATATTGTGATGACACTGGCATGGAGCATTGTGATGACAAGACTTCGGGTTCATTGTGACGACAAGGGCACGGAGCAATGTGATGACAAGGTGCATGGAGCATTGTGATGAAACAGATACTGGAGCATTGTGATGAGAGGGGTCATGGATCATTGTGATTACATGGGCCATGGAGCATTGTGAAGATAAGGGTCTTAGAGCATTGTGATGACGGGATCATGGAGCATTGTGATAAAAGTGGTCATGGAGCACTCTGATTACAGGGGCCATGGAGCATGGTGGTGACAAATGCCATGGAGCATTCTCATGACAGGTGTCAAGGAGCAATGTGATGAAATGGGTCATGGATCATTGCGATGACATGAGTCTTGGAGAATTGTGATGACTTAGGTCATGGGGCTTTGTGATGAGAGGGGGCATGGAATATCGTGATGAAAGTTGTCAAGGAACACTGTGATGACGGTGCTCATTGGGCATTTTGATGACACGGTCATGGAGTCTTGTGATTACAGGGGCCATTGAGCATTGTGATGAACAGGGTCATGGAGCATTCTGATAACAGGGGTCATGGAGCATTGTGATCACAAGGACCATGTAGTGTCGTGATGACAGGTGTCATGGGGCTTTGGAATGAAAAGGATCATGGAGCACTGTGATGACTGGGGCCATGGAGCATTGTGATGACAAAAGCCATGGAGCTTTGTGATGACAGGTGTCATGGAGCATTGTGATGAAAGGGGTCATAGGGAATTGTAATGACAAGGGCCATGGAGCATTGTGATGACAAGGGTTATGGAGCATTGTGATGAGAGGTGTCATGGAGCATTGTGATCACAAGGACCATGGACTATTGTGATGACAGGTGTCATGAGGCATTCTGATGACAGTGGTCATAGAGCATTGTGATGACAAGTGTCATGGAGCATTGTAATGAAAAGAGGCATGGAGCATTGTGGTGAATGTGGTACTTGAGCATTGTGATGAAAGGTTTCATGGATCATTGTGATTACAACAATCATGGGGTAATGTGGTGACAAAGGTCATGGAGCATTGTGATGAGCAGGGCCATGAACATTGTGATCACAAGGGCCATGGAACACTGTGATGACAGGGGTCATGTGTTATTTTGATGACAGGCGGGATGGAATATTGTGATGAAAATGGTCATGGAGCATTTGGATGAGAAGCACAATGGAGCAGTGTGATGACAAGGGCCATGGAGCATTGTGATGAAAGGGGTCATGGAGCATTGTGATGAAGGGGGTCATGGAGCATTGGTGTGAAAGGGATCATGGGACATTGAGATGAGAAGCGCTATGGAGCATACTGATGACAAGGGCCCTGGAGCATTGTGATGACACAGGCATGGAGCATTGTGATGACAAGAGTTCGGAAACATTGCCATGACAAGGGCATGGAGCATTGTGATTACAGGGGCCAGAGAGCATTGTGATGACAAGGGCATGGAGCATTTTGATGAATAGGGTCATGGATCAGTGTGACTACAGGGATCATGGAGCATTGTGATGACAAGGGTCATGGAGCATTGTGATGAGAATGGCCATGGAGTATTGTGATGACAGGGTTCAAGGGGTCTTTCGATGACAGGGTTCATGGAGCATTGTGATGAAAGGGGTCATGGAGCACTCTGATTACAGGGGCCATGGAGGATGTTGATGACAAAGGCCATGGAGCATTCTGATGACAAGTGTCAAGGAGCATTATGATGAATGGGGTCATGGATCATTGCCATGATAGGTGTCATGGAACATTGTGATGATATGGGCATGGAGAACTGTGATGACAGTGGTCATGGAACAATGTGCTGAAAGGCGTCCTGGAGCATTGTGATGAAAAGGGGCCTGGAGCATTGTGATGACACGGGCATGGATCATTGTGATGACAAGAGTTCTGGAGCATTGTCATGACAAGGGATTGGAGCTTTGTGATTACAGGGCCATGGAGCATTTTGATTAAAAGTGCAAGGAGCATTGTGATGAAAGAGGTATTGGAGCATTGTGAGGAAAGGGTTCATGAACATTGTGATTAAAAGGATCATGGAGCATTGTGATGACAAAGGTCATGGAACACTGTAATGACAGAAGTCATAGAATATTGTGATGACCAGCGCCATGGAGAATTGTGATGAAAGGGGTTATCTGGCATTGTGATGAGAGTGGTCATGGAGCATTGTGATTACAGTTGTCATGAAGCACTGTTATTACAGGGGCCGTGTACAATTTTGATGACAAAGGCCATGGAGCATTGTGATGACAGGCATCAGGGAACATTGTGATGAAATGGGCATGGAGCATTGTGAAGAAAAGCGCCATGGAGCATTGTAATGACAAGTGTCCAGGAGAATTGTGATGACACAGGCAAGGAGAATTGTGATGAGATGGGCTCTGCATCATTGTGATGACAAGTACATGGAGTGTTGTTATTACATGGGCCATGGAGCATTTGATGACATGGTCATGGACAATGTGATGACAAGCGGCATGGAGCATTGTGATGAAAGCGGTCATGGATCATTGTGATTACAGGGATCATGGAGCATTGTGATGACAAGGGTCATGGAACATTGTGATGAAAGTGGTCATGGAGCATTGTGATGCCAAGAGTATGGAGAATTGTGATGACCTGAGTTCTGGAATATCTTGATGTCAAGGGCATGGAGAATTGTGATTAGAGGGGCTATGTAGCTTTGTGATGACAACTGCATTGAGCACTGTGATGACAAGGGGCATGGAGAATTATGATGAAAGGCGTCCTGGAGCATTGTGAGGAAAGGTGTCATGGATCATTGTGATTATAGCGATAATGAAGCATTGTAATGACAGGGTTCATGGAGCATTGTGATGACAAGGGCCATGGCGAATTGTGATGACACGTGTCATGGGGCATTGTGACGAAAGGGGTCATGGATCACTACGATGACATGGGTAATGGAGCATAGTGATGTTATGAGTATCGAGCATTGTGATTACAAGGGACCAGGAGCATTGTGATTACATGGGCAGTGAATATTCTGATGACAGGGTTCATGGAGCACTGTGATGACAAGTGTAATGGAACATTGAGATGACAGGGATCATGGAGCATTGTGATGAGAGGGGCCTTGGAGCATTATGATGATAGGCGTCATGGGGTTTTGTGATGAGAGTGGTCATAGAGCATTGTGATGAAAGGGGCATGGAGCATTGTGATGACAATGGTCATGGAGCATTGTGATGACTGGTATCATGGAGCATTTTTATGAAGAAGGTCATGGGGCAGTGTAATGACAAGTATCATGGAGCATGTGATGAAAGGAGTCATGGAACATTGTGATTAAATGGATCATGAGGCATTTTGATGACAAGAGTCATGGAACATTGTGATGACAGGGATCATGGAGCATTGTGATGAAGGGGATCATGGAGCAAAGTGATTACAGGGGACATGGAGCATTTTGAATGCATAGGCCATGAAGCACTGTGATGACAGGTGTCATGGAGCATTCTGATGAATGTGGTCATGGTTCATTGTGATGATAAGTGTCCAGGAACAGTGTGATGGCATGGATCATGAAGCATTGTTATGAGAAGGGCCATGGCGAATAGTGATGACAGGTGTCATGGGGCATTATGATGACAATGGTCATCTAGAATTGTGATGAAAGGTAACATGGAGCCCTGTGATAATAGGGGCCATGGAGCATTGTGATGACAGGTGCCATGCAGCATTGAGATGAAACGGGTCATGGATCATTGTGATGACAAGTGTCATGGAGCATTGTGATGAAAGGGGTCATGGATCACTACGATGACATGGGTAATGGAGCATTGTGATGATATGGGTATGGAGCATTGTGATGACACGGGTCATGCAGCAATGTGATGACATGGGCATGGAGCATAGTGATGAAAATAGTTCTGGAGCATTTTGATGACAACGGCATGGATCATTGTGATTACAGGGGCCAAGAAGCATTGAGATGACAAAGGAATGGAGCATTGTGATGAAAGCGGTCCTGGAGAATTGTGAGGAAACGGGTCATGGATAATTGTGCTGGAAGGGTTCCTGAAGCATTCTGATGACAAGTGCCATGGAGCATTTTAATTAAAGGGGTACTGGAGCATTGTACGGAAATGGTTCATGGATCATCGTGATTACACGGATCATGGAATATTGTGATGACAAGGGTTTCGGAGCATTGTGATGACAGGGTTCATGGAGCACTGTAATAGCAGGGGTGAAGGGGCATTGTGATGACAGGGGCATGGAGCATTGTTATGACAGAAGTCATAGAATATTGTGATGACAAGGGCCATGGAGCATTGTCATGATAGGACTTATCTGGCATTGTGATGAGTGTGGTCATGGAGCATTGTGATAAAAGTTGTCATGAAGCACTGTTATTACAGGGACCATGTAGAATTTTGATGACCAAGGCCATGGAGCATTGTGAAGACAGGCATCATGGAGTAATGTGATGAAAGTTTTCATGGAGCATTGTGATGAAATGCGCCATGGAACATTGTGAAGACAAGTGTCCTGGAGCATTGTGATGACAAGGGCCATGGCCAATTATGATGACAGGTGTCATGGAGCATTTTGATGAAAGTGGTCATCTATCATTATGATGAAAGGTATCACGGAGCACTGTGATGACAGGGGCCATGGATCATTGCGATGACAAGGGTATGGAGCATTGTGATTACAGGGGACCAGGAGCATTGTGATTACATGGGCAGTGAATATTCTGATGACAGGGGTCATGGAGCACTGTGATGACAAGTGTCATGGAACATTGTGATGACAGGGATCATGGAGCATTGTGATGAGAGGGGCCTTGGAGCATTACGATGATAGGCGTCATGGGGTATTGTGATGAGAGTGGTCATAGAGCATTGTGATGAAAGGGATCATGGAGCAATGTGATTACAGGGGCCATGGCACATTGTGAATGCATAGGCCATGGAGCAATGAAATGACAGGGGTCAAAGAGCATTGTGGTGTAGTTGTCATGGAGCATTGTGATGACAATTGTCCATGAACATTGTGATGACATGGTTTATGGAGCATTGTGTTGACAAGTGCCATGGCGAATTGTGATGACAGGTGTCATGGGGCATTGTGATGACAGTGGTCATATAGAATTGTGTTGAAAGGTATCATGGAGGACTCTGATGACAGGGGCCGTGGAGCACTGTGATGAGAGTGGTCATCTAGAAGTGTGATGAAATATACCAGGGAGCATTTTGATGACAGGGGTCGTGGAGCACCGCAATTACAGGGGCCATGGAGCATTGTGAATACAAAGGTCATGGAGCATGGAGATGACAGGGGTCATGGATCATTGTGATGACAAGGGTCCTGGAACCTCGTGATGACACGGTTCATGGAACATTGTGATGACAAAGTTCATCAAGCATTTGTGATGACAGGGGTCATGGAGCATTGTGATGACAAAGGCCATGGAATATTTTGATGACAAGAATTCTGGAGCACTGTGATGACAAGCGCATGGAGCATTGTGATTATAGGGACCATGGAGCATTGTGATGACAAGGGTCTTCGAGCATTGTGATGACAGGGGTCATGGAGCATTGTGATGAAGGGGATCATGGAGCAATATGATTACAGGGGCCATGGAGCATTTTGAATGCATAGGCCATGGAACACAGTGATGACAGGGGTCATGAAGCATTCTGATGAATGTGGTCATAGTTCATTGTGATGATAAGTGTCCAGGAACAGTGTGATGACATGGATCATGGAGCATTGTGATGACAAGCTCCATGGCGAATTTTGATGACAGGTGTCATGGGGCATTGTGATGACAGTGGTCATCTAGAATTGTGATGAAAGGTAACATGGAGCACTGTGATAATAGGGGCCATGGCGAATTGTGATGACAGGTGTCATGGGGCATTGTGATGACAGTGGTCATTTAGAATTGTGTTCAAAGGTATCATGGAGGACTCTGATGACAGGGGCCGTGGAGCACAGTGATGAGAGTGGTCATCTAGAATTGTGATGAAATATACCAGGGAGGATCGTAATGACAGGGTTCATGGAGCACCGCAATTACAGGGGCCATGGAGCATAGTGAATACAAAGGTCATGGAGCATTGAGATGACAGAGATCTTGGATCATTGTGATGACAAGGGTCATGGAAACTTGTGATGACATGGTTCAGGGAGCATTGTGATGACAAGGTTCATCAAGCATTGTGATGACAGGGGTCATGGAGCATTGTGATGACATGATTTCTGGAGCATTTTGATGAAAAGGGCATGGAGAATTGTGATTACAGGGGCCACGGTGCATTGTGATGACAACTGCATTCAGCATTGTGATGACAAGGGGCATGGGGCATTGTGATGAAACGCGAACTGGAGCCTTGTGAAGAAAGGTGTCATGGGTCATTGTGATTACAGCGATCATGGAACATTGTGATGACAGTGGTCATGGAGCATTGTAATGACAGTGGCAATGCGGCATTGTGATGACAGTGTTTATGGAGCATTGTGATGAAAGGGGTCATGGAGCACTGTGATTACAGGGGCCATGTATAATTGTGATGACAAAGGCCATGGAGCATTGTGATGACAGTTGTCATGGAGCATTGCGTTGAAAGGGGCATGGAGCATTGTGATGACAATGGTCATGGAGCATTGTGATGACTGGTATCATGGAGCATTTTTATGAAGAAGGTCATGGGGCAGTGTAATGACAAGTATCATGGAGCATGTGATGAAAGGAGTCATGGAACATTGTGATTAAATGGATCATGAGGCATTTTGATGACAAGAGTCATGGAACATTGTGATGACAGGGATCATGGAGCATTGTGATGAAGGGGATCATGGAGCAAAGTGATTACAGGGGACATGGAGCATTTTGAATGCATAGGCCATGAAGCACTGTGATGACAGGTGTCATGGAGCATTCTGATGAATGTGGTCATGGTTCATTGTGATGATAAGTGTCCAGGAACAGTGTGATGGCATGGATCATGAAGCATTGTTATGAGAAGGGCCATGGCGAATAGTGATGACAGGTGTCATGGGGCATTATGATGACAATGGTCATCTAGAATTGTGATGAAAGGTAACATGGAGCCCTGTGATAATAGGGGCCATGGAGCATTGTGATGACAGGTGCCATGCAGCATTGAGATGAAACGGGTCATGGATCATTGTGATGACAAGTGTCATGGAGCATTGTGATGAAAGGGGTCATGGATCACTACGATGACATGGGTAATGGAGCATTGTGATGATATGGGTATGGAGCATTGTGATGACACGGGTCATGCAGCAATGTGATGACATGGGCATGGAGCATAGTGATGAAAATAGTTCTGGAGCATTTTGATGACAACGGCATGGATCATTGTGATTACAGGGGCCAAGAAGCATTGAGATGACAAAGGAATGGAGCATTGTGATGAAAGCGGTCCTGGAGAATTGTGAGGAAACGGGTCATGGATAATTGTGCTGGAAGGGTTCCTGAAGCATTCTGATGACAAGTGCCATGGAGCATTTTAATTAAAGGGGTACTGGAGCATTGTACGGAAATGGTTCATGGATCATCGTGATTACACGGATCATGGAATATTGTGATGACAAGGGTTTCGGAGCATTGTGATGACAGGGTTCATGGAGCACTGTAATAGCAGGGGTGAAGGGGCATTGTGATGACAGGGGCATGGAGCATTGTTATGACAGAAGTCATAGAATATTGTGATGACAAGGGCCATGGAGCATTGTCATGATAGGACTTATCTGGCATTGTGATGAGTTTGGTCATGGAGCATTGTGATAAAAGTTGTCATGAAGCACTGTTATTACAGGGACCATGTAGAATTTTGATGACCAAGGCCATGGAGCATTGTGAAGACAGGCATCATGGAGTAATGTGATGAAAGTTTTCATGGAGCATTGTGATGAAATGCGCCATGGAACATTGTGAAGACAAGTGTCCTGGAGCATTGTGATGACAAGGGCCATGGCCAATTATGATGACAGGTGTCATGGAGCATTTTGATGAAAGTGGTCATCTATCATTATGATGAAAGGTATCACGGAGCACTGTGATGACAGGGGCCATGGATCATTGCGATGACAAGGGTATGGAGCATTGTGATTACAGGGGACCAGGAGCATTGTGATTACATGGGCAGTGAATATTCTGATGACAGGGGTCATGGAGCACTGTGATGACAAGTGTCATGGAACATTGTGATGACAGGGATCATGGAGCATTGTGATGAGAGGGGCCTTGGAGCATTACGATGATAGGCGTCATGGGGTATTGTGATGAGAGTGGTCATAGAGCATTGTGATGAAAGGGATCATGGAGCAATGTGATTACAGGGGCCATGGCACATTGTGAATGCATAGGCCATGGAGCAGTGAAATGACAGGGGTCAAAGAGCATTGTGGTGTAGTTGTCATGGAGCATTGTGATGACAATTGTCCATGAACATTGTGATGACATGGTTTATGGAGCATTGTGTTGACAAGTGCCATGGCGAATTGTGATGACAGGTGTCATGGGGCATTGTGATGACAGTGGTCATATAGAATTGTGTTGAAAGGTATCATGGAGGACTCTGATGACAGGGGCCGTGGAGCACTGTGATGAGAGTGGTCATCTAGAAGTGTGATGAAATATACCAGGGAGCATTTTGATGACAGGGGTCGTGGAGCACCGCAATTACAGGGGCCATGGAGCATTGTGAATACAAAGGTCATGGAGCATGGAGATGACAGGGGTCATGGATCATTGTGATGACAAGGGTCCTGGAACCTCGTGATGACACGGTTCATGGAACATTGTGATGACAAAGTTCATCAAGCATTTGTGATGACAGGGGTCATGGAGCATTGTGATGACAAAGGCCATGGAATATTTTGATGACAAGAATTCTGGAGCACTGTGATGACAAGCGCATGGAGCATTGTGATTATAGGGACCATGGAGCATTGTGATGACAAGGGTCTTCGAGCATTGTGATGACAGGGGTCATGGAGCATTGTGATGAAGGGGATCATGGAGCAATATGATTACAGGGGCCATGGAGCATTTTGAATGCATAGGCCATGGAACACAGTGATGACAGGGGTCATGAAGCATTCTGATGAATGTGGTCATAGTTCATTGTGATGATAAGTGTCCAGGAACAGTGTGATGACATGGATCATGGAGCATTGTGATGACAAGGTCCATGGCGAATTTTGATGACAGGTGTCATGGGGCATTGTGATGACAGTGGTCATCTAGAATTGTGATGAAAGGTAACATGGAGCACTGTGATAATAGGGGCCATGGCGAATTGTGATGACAGGTGTCATGGGGCATTGTGATGACAGTGGTCATTTAGAATTGTGTTCAAAGGTATCATGGAGGACTCTGATGACAGGGGCCGTGGAGCACAGTGATGAGAGTGGTCATCTAGAATTGTGATGAAATATACCAGGGAGGATCGTAATGACAGGGTTCATGGAGCACCGCAATTACAGGGGCCATGGAGCATAGTGAATACAAAGGTCATGGAGCATTGAGATGACAGAGATCTTGGATCATTGTGATGACAAGGGTCATGGAAACTTGTGATGACATGGTTCAGGGAGCATTGTGATGACAAGGTTCATCAAGCATTGTGATGACAGGGGTCATGGAGCATTGTGATGACATGATTTCTGGAGCATTTTGATGAAAAGGGCATGGAGAATTGTGATTACAGGGGCCATGGTGCATTGTGATGACAACTGCATTCAGCATTGTGATGACAAGGGGCATGGGGCATTGTGATGAAACGCGAACTGGAGCCTTGTGAAGAAAGGTGTCATGGGTCATTGTGATTACAGCGGTCATGGAACATTGTGATGACAGTGGTCATGGAGCATTGTAATGACAGTGGCAATGCGGCATTGTGATGACAGTGTTTATGGAGCATTGTGATGAAAGTTGTCATGGAGCACTGTGATTACAGGGGCCATGTATAATTGTGATGACAAAGGCCATGGAGCATTGTGATGACAGTTGTCATGGAGCATTGCGTTGAAAGGGGCATGGAGCATTGTGATGACAATGGTCATCGAGCATTGTGATGATTGGTATCATGGAGCATTGTTATGAAAAAGGTCATGGGGCAGTGTAATGACAAGTATCATGGAGCATGTGATGAAAGGAGTCATGGAACATTGTGATTAAAAGGATCATGAGGCATTTTGATGACAAGACTCATGGAACATTGTGATGACAGGGGTCATGGAGCATTGTGATGACAAAGGCCATGGAATATTTTGATGACAAGAATTCTGGAGCACTGTGATGACAAGCGCATGGAGCATTGTGATTATAGGGACCATGGAGCATTGTGATGTCAAGGGTCTTCGAGCATTGTGATGACAGGTATCATGGAGCATTGTGATGAAGGGGATCATGGAGCAATGTGATTACAGGGGCCATGGAGCAATGAAATGACAAGGGTCAAGGAGCATTGTGATGTAAGTTGTCATGGAGCATTGTGATGACAATTGTCCATGAACATTGTGATGACATGGTTCATCAAGCATTGTGATGTCAAGGGCCCTGGCCAATTATGATGACATGTGTCACGGGGCATTGTGATGACAGTGGTCATCTAGAATTGTGATGAAAGGTATCATGGAGCACTATGATTAGAGGGGCCATGGAGCATTGTGATGACAAAGGCCATGGAACATTGTTGTGACAAGTGTCCTGGAACATTGTGATGACACGGGCATGGAGCATTATGATGAAAAGAGTTCTGGAGTATTGTAATGGCAAGGGCCTGGAGCATTGTGTTTACAGGGGCCATGGAGCATTGTGATGACAAGGGTATGTGGCATTGTGATTAAAAGGGACAAGGAGCACTGTGATGACATGGGCAGGGAACATTAGGATGACAGGGATCATGGAGAATTGTGATGATAGTGGCCTTGGAGCATCGTGATGACAGGCTTCATGGGGCGTTGTGATGACAGTGGTCATGGAGGATTGTGATGAAAGGGGTCATGGAAAACCGTGATTACAGGGGACATGGAGCATTGTGAATACATAGGCCATGGAGCATTGCGATAACAGGTGCCATGGAGCATTGTGATGAAAGTGGTCAAGGATCATTGTGATGTTAAGTGTCCTGGAACCTTTTGATGACTCGGATCATGGAGCATTGTGATGACTCGTTTCATGGAGGATTATGATGAAAAGGGCAATGGAGAATTGTGATGCCAGGTGTCATGGGGCATAGTGATGACAGTGGTAATCTAGCTGTGTGATGAAAGGTATCATGGAACACGGTGATGAAAGGGGACTTGGAGCATTTTGATGACAAAGGCCGTGGAGGATTCTGATGACAAGTGTCATAGAGCATTGTGATGACATGGGCAAGGGGCATTATGATTACAAGTGTTCTGGAGAATTGTGATGACAAGGGCATGGAGCATTGTGATTACAGGGTCCATGGAGCATTGTGATGAAAAGTGCAGGGAACATTGTGATGAGAAGGGTCATGGAGCATTGTGATGACAAGGGCTGGGATCATTGTGATGAGAAGGGTCGTGGAGCATTGTGATGAAAAGCATCATGGAGCAATGTGATTACAGGGGCCATGGAACTTTGTGATGACAGTGGTTATGGAGCATTGTGATGAAAGAGGTCAAGGATCATTGTGATGACAAGTGTCTTGGAATCTTGTGATGACACGGTTCATGAAGCATTGTGATGTCAAGGGCCATGGCGAATTATGATGACAGGTGTCATTGGGCATTGTGATGACAGTGGTCATCTAGCATTGTGATGAAAGTTATACTGGAGCACTGGGATGACAGGGGCCATGGAGCATTGTGATGTTAAAGGCCAAGGACCATTGTGCTGACACGTGTCATGTAGCATTGTGAGGACAAGGGCATAGAGCCTTATGATGACAAGAGGTCTGGAGCATTGTGATGAGAATGGCATGGAGCATTGTGATTACAGGGGCTATGGAGCATTGTGATGACAAGGGTCATTGAGCATTGTCATGACAGGTGTCACGGGGCATTTTGATGACAGGGGGCATGCAGCATTGTGATGAAAGGGATCATGGAGCAATGTGATTTCAGGGGCCTTGGAAAATTGTGAATACATAGGCCATGGAGCATTGTGATGACAGGTGCCATGGCGAATTGTGATGACAGTGGTCATCTAGAATTATGAAGAAAGGATTCATGGAGCACTGTGATGACAGGGACCATGGAACATTGTGATGACAAAGGCCATGGAGTATTGTGATGACAAGTGTCATGGAGCATTGTGATGAAACGGGCATGGAGGACTATGAAGACAAGAGTTCTAAAGCATTGTGATGACAACTGTCATGGAACATTGTGATGACAGGTGTCATGCGGCATTGTGATGACAGTTGTAATGGAGCATTGTGATGAAAAGGATCATGGAGCAATGTGATTACAGAGTCCATGGAGCATTTTGAATGCATAGGCCATGGAGTATTGTGATGAAAGTGGTCATAGATCATTGTGATGGCAAGTGTCTTGGAACACAGTGATGACACTGTTCATGGAGCATTGTGATTACAAGGGCCATGGCGAATTTTGATGACAGGTGTCATAGGGCATTGTGATGACCATGGTCATCTAGAATTGTGATGAAAGGTATCATGGAGCACTGTGATGATAAAGGCCATGGAACATTTTGATGACAAATGTCAGGGAGTATTGTGATGACCCCGCATGGAGCATTATGATGACAAGAGTTCTGGAGCACTGTGTTGACAAGGGCATGGAGCATTGTGATTACAGTGGCCATAGGTTATTGTGAGGGCAATGGCAGGGAATATTGTGATGACATGGGGCATGGAGCATTGTGACGATATGGGTATTCGAGCATTGTGATGACAGCTGTCATGGAGCATTGTGTTGACACGGGCATGGAGCATTGTGGTGAGAAGAGATCGGGAGCATTGTGATGACAATGGGTTGCAGCATTGTGATTACAGGCGCCATGGAGAATTGTGATGACAACGGCATGGAGCATTGTGATGCCAAGAGCCTTCGAGCATTGTGATGACAGGGGTCATGGGGGAATGTGATTTCAAGAGGCATGGAGCATTGTGATGAATATGGTCCTGGAGCCATGTGATGACAGTGGTTATGGAAAATTGTGATGACAGGGATCATGCAGCATTGTGATGACAAGGGTCATGGAGCATTGTGATGACAAGTGTCATGGAGAATTGTGATGACAGGGATCATGCAGCATTGAGATGAAAAGGGCATGGAGCATTGTGATGACATGGGTCATCGAGCATTGTGATGACAGGGTTCATGGAGCATTGTGTTGACACGGGCATGGAGCATTGCGAAGAGAAGTGATCTGGAGCATTGTGATGACCAGTGCATGAAGCATTTTGATTACAGGGGCCAAGGTGCATTGTGTGGAAATGTGCATGGTCATTGTGATGACAAGTGGCATGGAACATTGTGATCAATGGGGAACTGGAGCATTGTGAGGAAAGCTGTCATGGATCATTGTGATGACAAGGGTAATGGAGATTTGTGATGACAAGGGCCATGGAGCATTATGTTGACAGGGGTCACAGGGCATTGTGATGACAGGGTGCATTGGCCATTGTGAAGACAGGGTACATGGAGCACTGTGATGAACGTTGTCCTGGAGCATTGTGATGAAAAGCACCATGGAGCATTATGATGACAAGAGCGATGGAGCAATGTGATGACAGGGGTCAGGGAGCATTGTGATGACACCGTCATGGAATATTGTGATGACAAGAATTCTGTAGCATTGTGATGAAAAGGGCATGGAGCATTGTGATTACAGGGGTCATGGAGCATTCTGATAACAAGTGTTTAGAACATTGTCATGACAGGGATCATGGAGCATAGTGATCAAAGGGGCCATGGATCATTGTGATGACAGGCGTCATGGGACATTGTGTTGAGAGTGGTCATGGAGCATTGTGATGAAAGGGATCATGGAGCAATGTGATTTCAGGGCCCATGGAGAATTGTGAATATATAGGCCATGGAGCATTGTGATGAAAGTGGTCAAGGCTCATAGTGATGACAAGTGTCCTGGAATATTGTGATGACACGTTTCATGGAGCATTGTGATGACAAGGGCCATGGCAAATTGTGATGACCGGTGTCATGGAGCATTGTGATGACAGGTGTCAAGAAGCATTGTGATGAAAGGGGTCATGAGGAATTGTGATGAAAGGGGTCATGGATCATTGTGATTACAGGGATAATGGAGGATTGTGAAGAAAAACACAATGGAGCATTGTGATGACCAGGGCCTTCGAGCAATGTGATGAAAAGGGTCATGGAGTATTGTGATGAATGTGGACATGGAGCATTGTGATGACAGGGATCATGACGCATGGTTATGACAAGTGCCATGGAGCACTGTGATGACAGGGGGCATCGAACATTGTTATGAATGGGGTCATGGAGCATTGTGATGTCAAGGGTCAGGTAGAACTGTGATGGCAAGTGTCATGGATCATTGTGATAAAAGGGGTCATGGAGAACGGTGATTACAGGGGCCATGGACCATTGTGATGATAAGGACATAGAGCAATGTGATGACAATGATCAAGGAGCATTGTGATGAAAGAGATCATGGATCATCTTGATGAGAGGGGTCATGGAGCATTGTGATGACAATGATCCTGGAGCATTGTGATGAAATGCGTCAGGGAGCATTGTGATGAAAGGGGTCATGGGCCATTTTGATGACAAGGAGATTTGTGATGAAAGGTGACATGGACCATTGTGATGAAAGTGGTCATGGAACATTGTGAGGAAAGCGCAATGGGGCATTGTGATGACAGTGGGCATGGAGCATTGTGATGAAAATTGTACTGGAGCACTGTGATTACAGGAGTCCTGGATCATTGTGGTGACAAACGCTATGAAATATTATGGTGACATGTGTCATGGAGAATTGTGATGACAAGGGCCTGGAGTATTGTAAAGATAAGTGTCATGGAGCATTGTAATGGCAAGGGCCATGGAGCATTGTGATGACAAGGTCATGGAGCATTGTGAGAAAAGTGTCATGGAGCATTTTGATTATCTCGGGACAGAGTCAGGTTCCAGGCCAGAGACAGTGAAAGGAAATGACCAAGGGATAACGAGAAGACCTTAGTTATTGAGAGCATCGGGGCCTTAGTTAGCAGCAGCGTGAGCACCTTAATCAGGACCAGTGCCAGGGCTTGATGTATGGACAGCATCAGAGCTTAACTAAGGTACAGCAACAGGGCCTAAGTGAGGCCTATCTTTAGGGCCTGAGTAAGGGGCAGTATCAGGGCATGACTTAGGAGCAGCATAAAGGCCTCTGTAGAATCAGCATTAGGGTCTTGGTTAAAGCTATTATCAGGGCCTCCGTTAGGGATAGCCTCAAGGCCTCACTTAGGGAGAGCGTTAGGGCTTACTTTGGGAAAGTTATAGGACCTTGGTAAGACATGGGTCAGGCAATTAGCTCAGGATAATATCAGGTGTTCAGATATTGACGGCAGCAGGGCCTTAGTTAGAGGCAGTGTCAGGGCCTAAGTTAGGACTAGCATCAGAGCCTTTGTTAGGTATAATATCAATGACTGAGTTAGGTGTAGTGTCAGGTCCTTAGTTAGGGACAGTGTCACGGCCTGCGTTAGAACGAGCCTCCAGGCCTCAGTCAGGGACAGGTTCACGGCCTCAGACTTAAATTCAGGGCCTCATTTACGGACAGAATCAGGGATTTAGCTAGCATAAGAGGATCTACAGTTGAAAGCATCTTGAACACCACCACAAGCAGATGCAGAAGTGAACCATGCACGTTCTTATGAAAGAATATGGCACAGCAGTTGAGTACATTTTGTTTAAAGTTAGTAACACTATAAAAATTATGTTTTTAAGAAAACTATATTCAGAAGATGAAAGAATCTCATTCTAAAGAATCTCTTTAGCTAATCTCAACATTAACTAAAGAGAAAGTTACGTTAAGGTCTAGGGACAGTGTCAGGAAATGACCTAGGGGTAGTGTCAAGACCTTAGTTACTTAGAGCATCAGGGCCTAATTTAGGACCTGTGAGTGTCAGGGCTTTGGGTAGGGACTGCGACAGAGCCTGACTTAGGGAGAGGGATAGGGCCTGAGTGAGGCCTAGCGTCAGGGCCTTAGCTAGGGACAGTGTCAGGCCGTGACTTAGGACGAACATCGAGGCCTTAGGTAGGGACATGGTCACAGCCTCGAGACTAAATTCAGGGCCTTAATTAAGGACAGCAACCGGGTTTTAGTTAGCATAAGAGGCCTGACATTTGCTAGGGACAGGGTCAGGTTACGGTCTAGGGATAGTGTCAGGAAAGGACCTAGGCATAGTGTCGAAACCTTAGTTACTGAGAGTATCAGGTCCTTATTTAGAACCAGTGTCAGGGCTTCAGGTAGAGACAGCATCAGAGCCTGACTTAGGGAGAGCGACAGGGGCTGAGTGAGGCCAAGCATGAGGCCCTTAGCTGAGGACACTCTCAGGGCATGACTTAGGAACAGCATCAGCGCCTCTGTTGGATCACCCTTAGCATCTTAGTTACAGACATGATCAGGGCCTGAGTTAGTCGAAGCGTCAAGGCCTCAGTTAGGGAAAGCTTCAGGGCCTGAGTTAGGGACAGCCTCAGTTCTTAACTTAGGGACAGCATAGGGGCTTACTTTGGGACAGTGTCAGGACCTTGGAAAGACATAGGTCAGGATATTAGCTCAGGATAATGTCAGGACGTTAGATACTGATGGCAGCAGGGCCTTAGTTACAGACAGTTTCAGGGCCTGAGTTAGGCCTAGCATCAGAGACTTTGTTAGGTACAGTGTAAGAGACTGTGTTAGGAGTAGTGTCAGGGCCTTGCTTAGGGACAGTGTCAGGGTCTGATTTAGGTGTACTGTCTGAGACCTAGTTAGGGACAATGCTAGGGCCTGAGTTAGGATTAGTGTCAAGGCCTTATTTAGGACCAAATTCAGGGACTTAGTTTGGACTAGCCTCAGAGCCATTGTTAGGAATGGTATGAGGGCCTCAGTTAGGCCTACTGTCAGGGTCTTAGTTAGGGACAGTGTTAGGGCCTGAGTTAGGATTAGTGTCAAGGCCTTATTTAGGACCAATTTTAGGGCTTTTGTTTGTAGTAGCAACAGAGCCTTTTTTACGTATCATGTCGGGGCCTCAGTTAGGTGTAGTGTCAGGGCCATTGTTAGGGATATTATCAGGGCCTGACTTAGGAGAAGCTCAGGGCCTTAGCCAGGGAAAGTGTCAGGGCCTTAGTTAGTGACATTATCAATGCCGGAATTAGCAGTAGTGTCAAAAGTCCTTAGTGAGGCGAGTAAGGAGTAAGTTAGGAATCAGGCCCTGACACTGTCTTTAACTAAGTCCCTGAAACTACTAGTAACACAGGCCTTGATCTGATTCCTATTATAGGCCATGAGGGTAATCTTAACTAAGGCCCTGACACTGGCCCTAACTAAAACTGTGACACTATTCTTAACTCATTCCCTGACACTGTCACTTACAAACCTCTGACACTATTCCTAACTCAGGCACTGACACTGTCCCTAACTAAGGCCCTGACAATACTCCTAACTCAGGCCCTGACACTGTCTCTAATTAAGGCCCTGATACTACTCTGAACTCAGCAGTGACACAGTCCCTAACTTAGGCCCTGTCTCTACTCCTAACTCAGGAAGTGACACTGTCATTAACTAAAGCCTTGACACTATTCATAACTCACGCCCTAACATTACTCCTAAATCATGCCCTGGCAATGTCCCTAACTTAGGCCCTGACACTATTCCTAAATCAGGTGCTGATACAGTACCTAAGGAAGGCCCGGACATTACTCCTAACTCTGGCCCTGAAAAAGTTCCTAACTAACCCCGACGCAATTCCTAACTCAGGCACTGACACTGTCCCTAAATAAGGCCCTGAAAGTATTCCTAACTGAGGTGCTGATACAATACCTAACGAAGGCACTGATGTTACTCCTAACTAAGGCCCTGACACTACTGCCAACTCAGGCACTGCCAGTGTCCATAACTAAGGCCCTGACACTACTCCTTACTCAGAGTGTCCCTAACAACGGCCCTCACACTACTCCCAACTCAGGCACTGACGCCGTCCCTAAGTAAGGCCCTGACACTACTCTCAACTCAGGCACTGACGCTGTCCCTAACTAAGACTCTGAAACTACTCCCAACTCAGGCACATATGCTGCCCTAAGGCCATAACACTACTCCCAACTCAGGCACTGACACTTTCCCTAACTAAGGCCCTCACACTACTCCTAACTCAGCCTCTGACACTGTCCCTAACTTAGGCCCTCACACGACTCCCTACTTAGGCACTGACATGCTCCCTAATGTAAGCCCTGAGACTATTTCTACCTCAGGCCCTGACACTGTCCCTAACTAAGGCCCTGATAGTACTCACAACATAGGAACTGAGACTATCCCTAAATACGCGCTGAGAGTACTTCCAACACAGGCACTGACACTGTTCCTAACTAAAGCCCTGAGACTACTCCTAACTCACGCCCTGATATTGTCCATAACTAAGGCCCTCACACTATTCCAAACTCAGGCACTGACACTGTCCCTAACTAAGGTCCTGACACTACTCTCAACTCAGGCACTAGCACTGTCCCTAACTAAGGACCTGTCACTACTTTTAACTCAGGCCCTGACACAGTCCTTAACAAAGGTCCTGACACTACCCCCAACTCAGGCACTTACATTGTCCCTAACTATGTCCCTCACACAAGTCCCAACTCAGGCACTGAAGCCATCCCTATCTAAGGCTCTGACACTACTCCCAACTCAGGCAATGACGCTGTCCTTACTACAGCCATAACACTACTCCCAACTCAGGCACTGACACTGTCCCAAATTAAGGCCCAGACAATAGAACCAACTCAGGCACTGACACTGTCCCTAAATAAGGCCCTGACACTACTCCCAACTCAGGCACTGGCGCTGTCCCTAAGTAAGGCTCTGACACTACTCCCAACTCAGGCACTGACACTTTGCTTAACTAAGGCCCAGACAACAGAACCAACTCAGGCACTGACACTGTACCTAACTAAGGCCCTGACATTACTCCCAACCCAGGCACTGACACTGTCCCTAACTAAGGCCCTCACGCTACTCCTAACTCAGGCTCTGACACTGTCCGTAACTTAGGCCTTACACTACTCCTTACTTAGCCACTGACACACCCCTTAACTAAGGCCCGGAGTCTACTTCTACCTCAGGCCCTG
Source organism: Balaenoptera physalus (assembly GCF_965194825.1). Lineage (NCBI taxonomy): Eukaryota > Metazoa > Chordata > Mammalia > Artiodactyla > Balaenopteridae > Balaenoptera > Balaenoptera physalus. The sequence continues at coordinate 1,324,475 of NW_028126514.1, read as the reverse complement.
ACACTGTCCCTAACTAAGGACCTGATACTACTCTCAACTCAGGCACTGACACTGTTCCTAACTAAGGCCTTGACACTACTCTTAACTCATGCCGTGACACTGTCCCTAACAAAGACCCTGACACTATTCCCAACTCAGGCACTGACACTGTCCCTAAGGCTCTGAAACTACTTCCAAATCAGGCACTGACATTGTCACTAGTTAAGGCCCTGACCCTATTCTCAAGTCAGGCACTGACACTTTCCCTATCTAAGCCCAGACACTACGGCCAACTCAGGCACTGACACTGTCCCTAACTATATCCCTGACATTACTCCCAACACCGGCACAGACACATTCGCTAACTAAGGCCCTGAAACTACTAACAACTCAGGCTCTGACACTGTTCCTAACTACCGGTGTCAGATTGCTCCTAACTCAAGCACTGACACTTTTCCTAACACATTCACTGACACTGTTCCTAACTAAAGTCCTGAGACTACTCCTAACTCAGGCCCTAACACTGTCCATAACTTAGGCCCTCGCAATACTCCCAAATCAGGCACTGACGCTGTCCCTAATTAAGGGTCTGACACTACTCACAATGAGACACTGACACTCTTCCAAATTAAGGCCTTGACACTACTCTTAACTCAGGCCCTGACACTGTCCATAATAAAGACCCTGACACTACTCCCAACACAGGTGCTGACACTCTCCATAATTAAGGCCCTGACACTACTCCCACCTCAGGCCCTGACATTGTCCCTAATAAAGGCCCTGACACTAATCCCATCTCAGCCACTGACACTGTCCCTAAATAACGTCCTGACACTATTCCCAACTCTGGCACTGACACTGTCCCTTTTAAGGCCCTGACACAACTACCAACACAGGCACTGACACTTTCGCTAAATAAGGCAGTGAGACTACTCCTTACATAGGCACTGACACCATCCCTAACTGGGCCCTGACACTACTCCCAACTCAGGCACTGACACTGTCCAGAACTACTGCCTTGACATTACTCCCAAATCTGGAACTGAAACTGTCACTAACTATGTCCCTGACAGTACTCACAACTCAGGCCCTGACACTGTCCATCCCTAACTACCGCTCTCACACTACTCCTAACCCAGGCCCTGACACTATTCCTAACACGATCGCTGACACTGTCCGTAACTAAGGTCCTGAGATTACTCTTAACTCACGCCCTGACGTTGTCCCTAACAAAGGCCCTGACTTTTATCCCAACTCAGGCACTGACACAGTCCCTTACTAATGCCATGACACTACTGCCAACACAGGCACTGACACTGTCCGTAACTTAGGCCCTGACACTACTCCCAACTCAGTCACTGATGCTGTACCTAACTAAGGCCCTAAGACTACTCCTACCTCAGGCCCTGACAATGTCCCTAACTAAGGCCCTGATACTTCTCCCAACTCAGGCACTGGCAATGTCCCTAACTGAGGCAATGATACTACTCCCAACTCAGGCACTAAGGCTTTGGACCATTGGGATGACAAGCACCATGGAGCATTGTGATGACAAGGGCATGGAGCATTGTGATGACAGGGGTCATGGAACATTGTGATGACAAGGGTCATGGAGCATTTTGATGACAAAGGCTATGGAGCATTTTGATGAAAGGGGTCATGGAGCATTGTAATGACAGGGGTCATGGAGCATTCTGATGAGAGGGGTTATGGAGCATTGTGATGAAAGAGGTCATGGAGCATTGTGATGACAGGGACCATGGAGCATTGCCGTAACAATTGCCATGGAGCATCGTGATGAAATTGTCATGGAGCATTGTGGTGACAGGGGCCATGGAGCATTGTGATGACAGGGGGCATGGAACATTGTTATGAATGGGGTCATGGAGCATTGTGATGTCAGGGGTCATGTAGCACTGTGATGGCAATTGCCATGGATCATTGTGATAAAAGGGGTCATGGAGAATGGTGATTACAGGGGCCATGGAGCATTGTGATGATAAGGACATAGAGCAATGTGATGACAATGATCAAGGAGCATTGTGATGAAAGGGATCATGGATCATCTTGATGAGAGGGGTCATGGAGCATTGTGATGACAATGATCCTGGAGCAGTGTGATGAAATGTGTCAGGGAGCATTGTGATGAAAGGGACCATGGGCCATTTTGATGACAAAGGCCATGGAGATTTGTGATGAGAGGGGACATGGACCACTGTGATGAATGTGGTCATGGAATATTGTGATGAAAATCGCCATGTGGCATTGTGATGACAGGGGTCCTGGAACATTGGGATGACAGGCGTCATGGAATATTGTGATTACAGGTGTCCTGGAGCATTGGGATGGCAAGGGTCATGGAATATTGTGATGAAAGGCGTCATGGATCATTCTGATGACAGGGTTTACAGGACATTGTGGTGTCAGGGGTCATGGAGCATTGTGATGAAAAGTATACTGGACCACTGTGATTACAGGGGTCCTGGATCATTGTGATGACAAACGCTATGGAACATTATGGTGACATGTGTCATGGACAATTGTGATGACAAGGGCCTGGAGTATTGTAAAGATAAGAGTCAAGGAACATTGTAATGGCAAGGGCCATGGAGCATTGTGATGACAGGGGGCATGGAGCTTTGTGATTACAAGGTCATGGAGCATTGTGAGAAAAGTGTCATGGAGCATTGTGATGACGTGGGTCATGGAGCATTTAGATGACAAGAGTCATGGAGCATTGTGATGAAAGTGGTCAGGGAGCATTGTGATGAAAATGGTCATGGGGCATTGTGATGTAAAGGACCGTGGAGCATTGTGATGACAGGTGTCATGGAGCATTGTGATGATAGGCATGGAGCCTTTATTGCAATGGTCATGGAGCATTGCAATGAAAGGGGTCATAGATCATTGTGATTAAAGGGGTCATGGGGCATTGTGATGAAAAGTGACATGGATCATTATAATTAGAGGTTTCATGGAGGATTGTGACGACAAGCGCCATTGAGCATTGTGATGACAAGGGCCATAGAGCATTGTGATGAAAGTGGTCATGGAGCATTGTGATGAAAGGGGGTATGGAGCATTGTGATGTCAAGGGTCATGGAGCCCTGTCATGACAGGGGTCATGGAGCAGTGTGAGGAAAAGGGCCATGGAGCATTGTGATGACAGCAGTCATGGGGTATTGTGATGAATGTTTTCATGGTGCATTGTGATGACAAGGTCCTGGAGCTTTGTGATGACAATGGCCATGGAACTTTGAGTTTACAAGGGTCGTGGAGCATTGTGATGACTGGGACCATGGAGCAATATGATGACAAGCGCCATGGAGCATTGTGATGACAGGGGTCATGGAGCATTGTGGTGACAGGTGGCATGGGCATTGTGATGAAATGGATACAGCAACGTTGTGATTAAAGGGTTCATGGATCATTGTGATTACAGGGATCATGGATCATTATGATGAAAGAGGTAATGGACCTTTGTGATGACAGCGGTAATAGGGCATTTTGGTGACAGGGGACATGGATCATTGCGATAAAAGTGTAATGGAGCACTGTGATTACAGGGGTCCTAGATCATTGTGATGACAAGAGCCATGGAACACTGTGATGAAAAGGGTCTGGAGCATTGTGATGACAAGGGTCATGGGGCATTGTGATGATAGTGGTCATGGGGCCTTGTGATGACAGAGTGCATGGAGCATTGTGATGAGAGGAGCACTGCAGAATTGTGTTGAAAGGGGTCCTGGATCATTGTGATGACAGGGGTCATGGAACATGGTGATGAATTGGGTCATGGGATATTGTGATGACAAGGGCCATGGAGCATTATGATGTCCGTGGTCATGGGGAATTGTGATGACAGGGGTAATGGAGAATTGTGATGAAAGGTGTCATGGAGCACTGTGATTACAGGGGACATGGAACATTGAAATGACAAAGGCCATGGTGCATTGTGATGACAGGTGTCATGGAGCATTGTCATGAAAGGCATCTTGGAGTATTGTGAGGAAAGGGGTCATGGGGCATTGTGATGACAGGGGCCATGGAGAATTGTGATGAAAATGGTCATGGATGTTTGTGATGAAATGCGCCAGGGAGCATTGTGATGAAAAGGGTCATGGGTCATTGTGATGACAGGGGTCATGGGCATTGTGATGACATAGGCCATGGGGCATTGTGATGACAGTGGTCATATAGCATTGTGAATGACAGGGGCCATGTAGAAGTGTGATGACAAGTGTCATGGAGCGTTGTGATGACAGGGGTCATGGAGCATTGTGATGACATGGTCATGGACCATTCTGATGACAAGTGTTTTGGAGCATTGTGATGAAAAGTGCATAGAGCATTGTGATGACAGGGGTTATGGAGCATTGTGGTGACAGAGGGCATGGAGCATTGTGATAAATTGGGTACTGGAGAATTGTTTTGAAAGTGGACATGGATTATTGTGATGACAGGGATCATGGAGCATTGTGAAGACAACTGTCATGGAGCATTTTGATGACAGTGGTCATGGAGCATTGTGATGACAAGGGCCATGGAGCATTGTGATCAATGGGGTAATGGAGCATTGTGATGAAAGTGGTCATGGATCATTGTGATTACCGGGATCAAGGAGCATTGTGTTGACAAGCGCCATGAATCATTGTGATGAAAGGGGTAATGGACAATTATGATGAAAGGAATCATGGATCATTGTAATGAGAGGGGTCAGGGAGCATTGTGATGACAATTGTCATGGAGAAGTGTGATGAAAGGGGTCATGGAGCATTGTGCTGAAAGTGGTCATGGATTTTTGTGATGACATGTGCCAGGGAGCATTGTGATGCCAAGGGCCATGGAACATTGTGATGACAAGTGGCATGGAGCATTGTGATTATAGGGGTCTTAGAGCATTGTGATTAGAGTGGCCATGGAGCATTGTGATGACAGGGTGCATGGAACATTTTGATGAAATGGGGCCTCGAGCATTGTGGTGAGAGGGGTCATGGAGCACTATGATGACAAGGGTCATGGACATTTTGATGAAAGTGGTCATGGAGCTCTGTGATTTTAAGGGCCATGGAGCACTTTAATGAAAAGGGCATGGAGCAATGTGATGACAATGATCATGGAGCATTGTGTTGACAAGGGCCATGGAGCATTTTGATTAAAGGGGTCATAGGGCATTGTGATGAAACGGGTCATGGATCACTGTGATTACAGGGATCATGGAGCATTGTGATGACAATGGTCATGAAGCATTGTGTTGAAAGACGTCAGGGAGCATTGTGATGAAAGGGGCCATGGGGTATTGTGATGACAAGAGCCATGGAACATTCTGATGAAAGGGGTCATGGACCAATGTGCTGAATGCTCCACAATAATCAAAATGCTCCATGAGCCATGTCATCACAATGCTCCATGACCACTTTCATCACAATGCCCCATGACCACTTTCATCACAATGCCCCATCAACCATTTCATCACAATGCTCCATGACCCCTTTCATCACAATGATCCATGACCACTTTCATCACAATGCTGCATGACCACTGACATCTCAAGGCTCCATGGCCCTTGTCATCACAATGCTCCATGACCCACGACTTCACAATGCTCCATGACCCTTGTCATCACAATCCTCCATGAACTCTGTAATCACAATGATCCATGACCAATTTCATCACAATGTCCCAATACCACATTCATCGCAAAGCTTCATGACACATTTCATCACAATACACCATGACCATTGTCATCACAAGTCTCCATGCCCTTATCATCACAATGTTCCATGACTGCTTTCATCACAATGATCCATGACACTTACCATCACAGTGCTTCATGACCCCTGTCATCACAATGCTCCATGCCACCTTTCATAACAATGTACCATGCCCCCTGTCATCACAATGCTCCATGACTCCTGTCCTTACAATGCTCCATGGACATTGTCATCAAAATGCTCCCTAGCGCTTTTGATCTCAATGCTCCATGACGACATTCATTGCAAAGCTCCTTGACCCTTTCATGACAATGCTCCATGGCCTTGTCAGCAAAATGCTCCATGGCCCTTGTCATAACCATGCTCCATGACCACATTCAACAAAATGCTCCTTGACACCTTTCCTCACAAGGCTCCATGGCCTTGTCATCAGAAATCTCCATGACGCTTGTCGTCACAATGCTCCATGACCCATGTCATCACAATGCTCCACGCCCATATCTTCAGAATCCTCCATGATCCCTGTAATCACAATGTTCCATGACCCCTTTCAGAACAGTGCTCCATGGTCCTTGTCATCACAATCCTCCATGAACTCTGTAATCACAGTGATCCATGACCCCTTTCATCACAATGCCCCAATACCACTTTCATCACAAAGCTACTTGACCCCTTACATCACAATACCTTTGTGATCCATGACCTTTGTCATCACAAGTCCCCATGCCCTTAACATCACAAAGTTCCAAGACCCCTTTCATCACAATGATCCATGACCCTTGTCATCACAATGCTCCATGAGCCCTGTCTTCACAATGCTCCATGCCCCCTTTCATCAGAATGTGCCATGCCCCATGTCATTACAATGCTCCATGCCCTTATCCTGACAATGCTCCATGACACCTGTCATTTCAATGATCCATGACCCCTTTCATCACAATGCTCCATGACCCCTTTCATCACAATGCTCCATGGCCTTATCATCACAATCCTCCATCAACCTTGTTATTGCAATGATCCATTACCCCTTTCATCACAGTGCTCCCTGACCCTTGTCATCACAATGCTCCATGGCCTTTGGAATAACCATGTCCATGACCCCTTCCATCACAATGCTCCATGACCATTGTCATCGCAATGCAACATGATCCCGTTTATCACAATGATCCATGACCTCTTTCATCACAATGCTCCAATGCCACTTTCATCGCAATGCTCCATGCCCCATTTCATCACAATGACACATGACTCCTGTCATCACAATGCTCCATGACTCCTGCCCTCACAATGCTCCATGGACATTGTCATCAAAATGCTCCATAGCACTTTTCATTACAATGCTCCATGAGCCTTGTCTTCACAATGCTCCATGCCCCCTTTCATCACAATGTGCCATGCCCCCTGTCATTTCAATGCTCCATGCCCTTATCCTGACAATGCTCCATGACACCTGTCATCGCAATGACCCATGACCCCTTTCATCACAATGCTCCATGATCCCTCTCATCAGAATGCTCCATGACCCGTCACAATGTTCCATGACCCATTTCATCACAAGGCTCCATGACTCCTTTCATCACAATATTCCATGACCCCTGTCATCCCAATGTTCTAGGACCCCTGTCATCACAATGCCCCATGGCGCTTTTCATCACAATGTGCCATGAACACTTTCATCACAATGCTCCATGCCCCCTGTCATCACAATGCTCCATGGCCCTGTCATCAAAATGCTCCATGACACTTTCATCACGATGCTCCATGGCACTTGTCACGACAATGCTCCAGGTCCCTTCTCATCACAATGATCAATGGCACTTGTCATAACAATGCGCCATGATCCCTGTCATCACTATGCTCCATGACCACATTCATCAAAATGCTCCATGATCACTTTCATCACAATGCTCCAAGGCCTTTGTCATCACAATGCTCCATGGCGCTTTTCTTCACAATCCTCCATTATACCTGTAATCACAATGATCCATGACCCCTTTCATCACAATGCTTCATGACCCCTTTCATCAAAATGCTCCATGACAACTGACATCACAAGGCTCCATGGCCCTTGACATCACAATGCTCCATGGCCCTTGTCATCACAATGCTCCATGACCCCTGACTTCACAATGATCCATGACTGAATTCATCACAAAATTCCATGATCCTTGTCATCACAATGCTCCATGACCCCTGTCTTCACAATCCTCCATTACTCTTGTCATCACAATGCTCCAAGCCCTTATCATCACAATGCTCCATGACCCTTGTCATCACAATCCTCCATGAACTCTGTAATCACAATGATCCATGACCAATTTCATCACAATGCCCCAATACCACTATCATCACAAAGCTACATGACCCCTTTCATCACAATACACCATGACCATTGTCACCACAAGTCTCCATGCCCTTATCATCACAATGTTCCATGACCCCTTTCATCGCAATGATCCATGACCCTTGTCATCACAATGCCCCATGACCCCAATTATCACAATGCTCCATGGCTCGTGTCATCACAATGCTCCATGGGCATATCATCAGAATGCTCCATCACCCCTGTCATTGCAATGATCCATTACCCCTTCCATCACAGTGCTCCTTGACCCTTGTCATCACAATGCTCCATGGTCTTTGGAATAAACATGTCCATGACACCTTTCATCACAATGCTCCATGATCCCTTTTATCACAATGATCCATGACCTCTTTCATCACAATTCTCCAATACCACTTTCATCGCAATGCTCCATGCCCCATTTCATCACAATGACACATGACCCCTGTCATCACAATGCTCCATGGACCTTGTCATCAAAATGCTCCTTTGCGCTTTTCATCACAATGCTCCATGATGATTTTAATCAGAAAGCTCCTTGACCCATTTCATAACAATGCTCCATGGCAATTGTCATCACAATGCCCCATGACCCATTTTATCACAATGCTCCTAGACCCGTGTCATCACAATGTTCCATGGCCCTTGTCAGCAAAATGCTCCATGGCCCTTGTCATAACCGTGCTCCATGACCACATTCATCACAATGCTCCTTTAAACCTTTCCTCACAAGGCTCCATGGCCCTTGTCATCACAAATCTCCATGACGCTTGTCATCACAATGCTCCATGACACATGTCATCACAATGCTCCACGCCCATATCCTCACAGTCCTCCATGATCCCTGTAATCACAATTCTCCATGACCCCTTTCATCACAATGCTCCATGACAATTTTCATCACAATGCTCCATGACCACTGACATCACAAGGCTCCATGGCCCTTGTCCTCACAATGCTCCATGACCCCTGACTTCACAAAGATCCATGACCGAATTCATCACAAAATTCCATGACCCTTGCAATCACAATGTTCCATGACACTGTCTTCGCAATGCTCCATTATTCTTGTCATCACATTGCTCCAAGCCCTTATCCTCACAATGCTCCATGACCCTTCTCATCACAATCCTCCATGACCTCTGTAATCACAATGATCCATGACCAATTTCATCACAATGCCCCAATACCACTTTCATCACAAAGCTACATGACCCCTTTCATCACAATACAGCATGACCTTTGTCATCACAAGTCTCCGTGCCCTTATCATCACAATGTTCCATGACCCCTTTCATCACAATTATCCATGACCCTTGTCATCACCATGCTCCATGACCCCTATTATCACAATGCTCCATCACCCCTGTCATCGCAATGATCCATTACCCCTTTCATCACAGTGCTCCATGACCCTTGTCATCACAATGCTCCATGGCCTTTGGAATAAACATGTCCCTGACACCTTTCATCACAATGCTCCATGACCATTGTCATCACAATGCTCCATGATCCCTTTAATCACAATGATCCATGACCTCTTTCATCACAATGCCCCAGTACCACTTTCAGTGCAATGCTCCATGCCCCATTTCATCACAATGACACATGACCCCTGTCATCACAATGCTCCATGACTCCTGTCCTCACAATGCTCCATGGACCTTGTCATCAAAATTCTCCCTAGCGATTTTCATCACAATGCTCCATGACGACTTTCATCAGAAAGCTCCTTGACCCCTTTCATAACAACGTTCCATGACACTTGTCATCACAATGCCCCATGACCCCTTTTATCACAATGCTGAGTGACCCGTGTCATCACAATGTTCCATGGCCCTTGTCAGCACAATGCTCCATGGCCCATGTCATAACCGTGCTCCATGACCACATTCATCACAATGCTCCTTTACACCTTTCCTCACAAGGCTCCATGGCCCTTGTCATCACAAATCTCCATGACGCTTGTCAACACAATGCTCCATGACCCATGTCATCACAATGCTCCACCCCCATATCCTCACAATCTTCCATGATCCCTGTAATCACAATGCTCCATGACCCCTTTCATCACAATGCTCCATGGTCCTTGTTATCACAATGCCCCATGAACACTTTCATCACAATGCCCCATGACCCCTTCCATCACAATGTTCCCTGACCACTTTCCTGACAATGCTCCATGACCCTTGTCATCACAAGGCTCCATGACCCTTGTCATGGCAATGCTACATGCCATTGTCATCAAAATGCTCCATACCCCCTCTCATCAAAATGCTCCATGACACTTGTCTCACAATGCTCCATGAACTTGTCATCACAATGCTTCATGCCCCCTGTCATCACAATGCTCCATGGCCCTTGCCATTAAAATTCTCCATGACAGTAATCTTTACAATACTCCAGTCCCTTGTCATCACAATGCTCCATGACACTTGTCATCATAATGTTCCATGGTGTTTGTCATCACAAAAATCCAGGAACCCTGTCATCACAATGTTCCATGACCCTTGGCATCACAATGCTCCATGGCCCCTGTCATCAAAATGATCCATGACCCTTGTAATCTCAATGCTCCATGGCCCTTGTCATCACACAGCTCCACGCCCTTGTCATCACAATGTTCCATGACCACTTTCAACACAATGCTCCATGTCCCCTTTCATCACAATGATCCATGGCCCTTGTCATCAAAATGGCCCATGGCCCCTTTCATCACAATGCTCCCTCACATCTTTCATCACAATGCTCCATGACCATTGTCATCACAAGGCTCCATGATCCCTCTAATCAAGATGATCCATGATCCCTTTTATCACAATGCTCCTTGATCATTGTCATTACTTTGCTCCATGGCCCCTGTAATCACCATTCTCCATGAACCCTTTCATCACAATGATCTATGACACTTGCCATCACAGAGCTCCATGACCTCTGTCATCACAATTCTCCATGCCCCCTTTCATAACAATGTTCCATTCCCCCTGTCACCACAATGCTCCATGACACTTTCATCAAAATGCTCAATGAGCATTGTCATCACAAAGCTCCATGCCCTTATCATCACAATGCTCCATGACCACTGACATCATAATGCTCCATGGCCCTTGTCATCACAATGCTCCATGAACCCTGACTTCACAATGATCCATTGCGCTTGCCATAACAAAGCGCCATGATCCCTGTCATCACAGTGCTCCATGACCACATTCATCACAATCTTCCATGACCCCTTTCATCAAAATGCTCCAAGGCCCTTTTCATCACAATGTTCCAAGGGCCTTTTCATCACAATGCCTCATGACCCCTTCATCACAATGCTCCATGACCACTTTCATCAAAATGCTCAATGAGCATTGTCATCACAAAACTCCATGCCCTTATCATCACAATGCTCCATGACCACTGACATCACAATGCTCCATGGCCCTTGTCATCACAGTGTTCCATGATCCCTCTCATCAGAATGCTCCATGACCCATCACAATGTTCCATGACCCATTTCATCACAATGCTCCATTACCCCTTTCATCACAATATTCCATGAACCCTGTCATCCCAAAGTTCCAGGACCCCTGTCATCACAATGCCCCATGGCGATTTTCCTCACAATTTTCCATGACCACTTTCATCACAATGCTCCCTGACCCCTTTCATCACAATGCTTCATGACAATTGTCATCACAATGCTCCATGATGCCTCTAATATAGGTGATCCATGATCCCTTTCATCACAATGATCCTTGATCATTGTCATCCCATTGCTACATGCCCTTAGCATCACAATGCTCCATGGCCCCTGTAATCACCGTTCTCCATGACCCCTTTCATCACAATGATCCATGACACTTGCCATCACAGTGCTCCATGACCCCTGTCATCACAATGCTACATGACTCCTGTCCTTACAATGTTCCATGGACATTGTCATCAAAATGCTCCCTAGCACTTTTGATCTCAGTGCTCCATGACGACATTCATCACAAAGCTCCTTGACCCTTTCATGACAATGCTCCATGGCACTTGTCATCCCAATGCCCCATGACCCCTTTTATCACATTCCTCCGTGACCCTTGTCATCACAATGTTCCATGGCCTTGTCAGCACAATGCTCCATGGCCCTTGTCATAACCATGCTCCATGACCACATTCAACAAAATGCTCCTTGACACCTTTCCTCACAAGGCTCCATGGCCCTTGTCATCAGAAATCTCCATGACGCTTGTCATCACAATGCTCCATGACCCATGTCATCACAATGCTCCATGCCCATATCCTCACAATCCTCCATGATCCCTGTAATCACAATGTTCCATGACCCCTTTCAGCACAGTGCTCCATGGTCCTTGTCATCACAATCCTCCATGAACCCTGTAATCACAATGATCCATGACCCTTTTCATCACAATGCCCCAATACCACATTCATCACAAAGCTACTTTACCCCTTTCATCACAATACACCATGACCATTGTCATCACAAGTCTCCATGCCCTTATCATCACAATGTTCCATGACCCCTTTCATCACAATGCTCCATGAACCTTGTCATCACAATGTTCCATGAGCCCTGTCTTCACAATGCTCCATGCCCCCTTTCATCACAACGTGCCATGCCCCATGTCATGACAATGTTCCATGCCCTTATCCTAACAATGCTCCATGACACCTGTCATCGCAATGACCCATGACCCCTTTCATCACAATGCTCCATGACCCATCACAATGTTCCATGACTCATTTCATCACAATGCTCCATGACCCCTTTCATCACAATATTCCAGGACCCCTGTCATCACAATGCCCCATGGCGCTTTTCTTCACAATGTGCCATGACCACTTTCATCACAATGCTCCATGCCTTTCTCAACACAATATTCCATGCCCCCTTTCATTACAATGTTCCATGCCCCCTGTCATCTCAATGCTCTATGACCCTTGTCATCACAATGCTCCATGGTGCTTGTCATCACAATGATCCAGAGCCTTAGTGCCTGAGTTGGGAGTAGTATCATTGCCTCAGTTACGGACAGTGTCAGTGCCTGAGTTGGGAGTAGTCTCAGCGCCTTAGTTAGGGACAGTGTCAGGGCCTGAGGTAGGAGTAGTCTCAGGGCCTTAGTTAGGGACAGTGTCAGTGAGTGTGTTGGCAGTAAAGTCAGGGCATTAGTAAGGGACAGTGTCAGTGCCTGAGTTGTGAATAGTTTCAGGGCTTTAGATAGGGGCAGTGTCAGTGCCTGAGTTGGGAATAGTGTCAGGGTCTTTGTTAGGGACAATGTCAGGGCGTGAGTTAGGAGTAATCTCAGGGCCTTAGTTAGGGACAGTATCAGTGATTCTGCTAGGAATAGTGTCAGGGCCTGGGTTAGGAGTAGTGTGAGAGCGGTAGTTAGGGACAGTGTCTGTGCCTGAGTTGGGAGTAGTGTCAGGGCCTAATAAGGGACAGTGTCATTGCCTATGTAGGGAGTACTTTCACTGCCTTGTTTAGCGAAAGTGTCAGTGCCTGTGTTGGTAGTTGTGTCAGGGTCTTAGTAAGGGACAATGTCAGTGCCTGAGTTGGGAGTAGTGTCAGGGTCTTAGTTAAGGACAGAGTCAGGACATGAGTTAAATATTCTGTCAAAGCCTTAGTTAAGGAGAGAGTCATTTCTTGAGTTAAGAGTAGTGTAACGGCCTTAGTTATGGGCAGCGCCAGTTCCTGAGTTGGGAATAGTGTCAGGGCCTTAGTCATGCACAATGTCAGTGCCTGAGTTGGGATTAGTGTCAGGGTCTTTATTATGGACAGTGTCAGGGCCTGAGTTAGGAGTAGTCTCAGAGTCTTAGTTAGGGACAGTTTCAGTGACTTTGTTAGAAAGAGTGTCAGGGCATGAGTTAGGAGTAGACCAACATCGGTGGTTTGGAACAGTGACAGGGCCTGAGTTGTGAGTAGTTTCAGGGCCTTAGTTAGGGGCAGTGTCAGTGCCTGCGTTGGGAGTATTGTCAGGGCCTAGTTAGAGACAGTGTCAGTGGCTGAGTTGGCAGTAGTGTCAGGGCATGAGTAAGGGACAGTGTTAGTGCCTGAGTTGGGAATAGGGTCACGGCCTTAAATAGGGACAATGTCAGTGCCTGAGTTGACAATAGTGTCAGGGTCTTTTTTAGGCCCAGTGTCAGGGCATGAGTTAAGAGTAGTGTGAAGGCCTTAGTTAGGGACAGTGTCAGGACCTGAGGTAGAAGTATTCTCAGGGCCTTAGTTAAGGAGCGTGTTAGTGCCTAAGTAAGGAGTAGTGTAAGGGCCGAAGTTAGGGACAATGTCAGAGCCTGAATTAGGAGTACTGTGAGGGCCTTAGTTAGGGACAGTGTCAGTGCCTGAGTGCCACTGCCTGAGTTGGGAGTAGTGTGAGGGCCGTTGTTAGGGACACTGTCAGTGCCTGAGTTGGGAGTAGTGTCAGCGCCTTAGTTAAGGACAATTTCAGGGCTGAGTTAGGAGTAGTCTCAGGGCTTTGGTTAAGGACAGTGTCATTGACTGAGTTGGGAGTATTGTCAGGGCATATTTAAGAACAGTCTCAGTGCCTATGTTGGGAGTAGTGTCAGGGCCTTTGTTAGGAACAAAGTCAGTACCTGAGTTGGGAGTAGTGTCAGGACGTTAGTAAGGGACAGTGTCAGTGCCTGAGTTAGGAGTAGGGTCAGGGCCGCCGTTAAGGACAGTGTCAGTGGCTTAGTTGGGATTAGTTTCAGGGTGTTTGTTACGGACACTGTCAGGGCCTGAGTTAAGAGTAGTATCAAGGCCTTAGTTAGGGAAAGTGTCAGTGCCTGAGTTCGGAGTAGTATCAGAGCCTTAGTTAGGGACAGCGTCAGTGCCTGATTTGGGAAGAGAGTCAGGGCTTTAGTTAGGGACAGCATAAGTGCCTGACTTGGGAATAGTGTCAGGGTCTTTGTTAGGGACAGCGTCATTGCCTGAGTTTGGAGTAGTGTCAGGGCTTTAGTTAGGAACAGTGTCAGTGCCTGAGTTGGGATTAGTGTCAGGGTCTTTATTATGGACAGGGTCATTGTCTGATTTGGGAGTAGCGTCAGGGCCTTAGTTTGAGACAGTGTCAGTGCCTGAGTTGGGAGTAGTGTCAGGGTCTTTGTTAGGGACAGTGTCAGGGCCTTAGCTAAGAGTAGTGTTAAGGCCTTAGTTAGGGAGAGTTTCAGTGCTGGAGTTGGGAGTAGTGTCAGGGTCTATTTTAGGGACAGTTTCAGGGCCTGAGGTTAGAGTAGTCTCATGGCCTTAGGTAGGGAGAGTGTTAGTGCTTGAGTTGGGAGGAATGTCAGGGCCTTAGTTAGGGATAGCATCAGTGCCTGTGTTGGGAGTAGTGTCAGAGCCTTAGTCAGGCACACTCTCAGTGCCTGAGATGGGAGTAGTGTCAGGGCCTTAGTCAGGGACAGTGTCAGTGCCTGAGTTGGGAATAGTGTCAGAGCCTTCGTTAGGGACAGTGTCAGGGCCTGAATTAAGTATTGTGTCAAGTCCACTTAAGGAGAGCATCAGTTCTTGCGTTAAGAGTAGTTAAATGGCCTTAGTTAGTGAAAGTGACAGTGCCTGAGTAAGGAAAGGTGTCAGGGCCTTATTTAGGGTAGTGTCAGTGCCTGAGTTAAGACTAGTGTCAGGGCCTTAGTTAGGGACAGTGTCAGTGCCTGAGTTGGGCGTAGTGTCAGAGACGTAATTAGGGACAGCGTCAGTGCCTGAGTTGGGAATTGTGCCAGGGCCTAATTTAGGGACAGTGTCAGGGCCTGAGGTAGGAGTAGTCTCAGGGCCTTAGTTAGGGACAGTGTCAGTGACTGTGTTAAGAATAGTGTCAGGGCCTGAGTTAGGAGTAGACCGAGACCGGTAGTTAGGAATAGTGTAAGGGCCTGAGTTGTGCATTGTTTCAGGGCCTTAGTTAGCGAAAGTGTCAGTGTCGGAGTTGGGAGTAATGCCAGGACCTTAGTTAGGGACAGTGTCAGTGCCTGCGTTGGGAGTACTGTCAGGGCCTAGTAGGGACAGTGTCAGTGGCTGAGTTGGCAGTAGTGTCAGGTAATTAGTAAGGGACAGTGTTAGTGCCTGTGTTGAGAATAGGGTCAGGGCCTTAAGTAAGGACAATGTCAGTGCCTGAGTTGGAAGTAGTGTCAGGGACTTACGGACAGTGTCAGTTGCTGAGATGGGAGTAGTGACAGGGTCTTAGTTAGGGAGAGTGTCAGTGCCTGAGTTGGGAATAGTATCAGGGTCTTTGTTAGGGACAGTGTCAGGGCATGAGTTAAGAATAGTGTCAAGGCCTTAGTTAGGGTGAGTGTCAGTGCCTGAGTTGGCAGTAGTATCACTGCCTTAGTTAGGGACAGCATCAGGGCCTGAGGTAGAAGAAGTCTCAGGGCCTTAGTTAGGGAGCGTGTCAGTGCCTAAGTAAAGAGTAGTGTCAGAGCCTAAAATAGGGACAGTGTCAGAGCCTGAGTTAGGAGTAGTGTGAGGGCCTTTGTTAGGGACACTGTTAGTGCCTGAGTTGGGCGTAGAGTCAGGGCCTTAGTTAGTGACAATTTCAGGGCTGAGATAGGAGTAGCCTCAGTGCTTTAGTTAGAGACAGTGTCATTGCCTGAGTTGGGAGTTATGTTAGGGCGTATTTAGGGACAGTCTCAGTGCCTATGTGGGAATACTGTCAGGTCCTTTGCTAGGAACAATGTCAGTGTCTGAGTTGGGAGTAGTGTTAGGACATTAGTAAGAGACAGTGTCAGTGCCAGAGTTAGGAGTAGTGTCAGGGCCTAGTTAGGGACAGTGGCTTAGTTGGAAGTAGTGTCAGGGCCGTAGTTAGGGACAGTTTCAGTGGCTTAGTAGGTATTAGTGTCATGGTCTTTGTTAGGGACAGTTTCTGGGACTGAGTTAAGAGTAGTGAAAAGGCCTTAGTTAGGGAGAGTGTCAGTGCCGGAGTGCGGAGTAGTATCAGAACCTTAGTTAGGGACACCGTCAGTGCCGGGGTTGGGAGTAGTGTCAGGATTTTAGTTAGGAACAGTGTCATTGCCTGAGTTGGGATTAGTGTCTGGGTCTTTATTATGGATAGTGTAATTGCCGGAGTGGGGAGTAATGTCAGGGCATTAGTTAGGGACACGTTCACTGTCTGAGTTGGGAGTAATGTCAGGGCCTTTGTTAGTGACAGTGTCAGTTCCTGAGTTAGGAGTAGAGTCAGGGCCTATGTTAGTGACAGTGTCAGTGCTGAGTTCGGAGTAGTATCAGGGCCTTATTTAGAGACAGTGTTAGGGTCTGAGTTTGGAGCAGTGTCAGAGGCATTGTTAGGGACAGTGTCAGGGCCTGAGTGAAGAGTGGTGTCACAGTTTTAGTTTGGACCAGTATCACGGCCTTGGTTAAGACCAGCATCAGGGCCTATGATAGGAATCAGATCCGGGCCTGTTTTACGAGTAGTGTCAGGACCTTAGTTAAGGACAGTGTCAGGGCCTGAGTCCTGACTTACTCCTTACCCTCCTCACTAAGGACTTTTGACACTACTGCTAATTCAGGCGCTGATAATGTCCCTAACTAAGGCCCTGACACTTTCCCTGGCTAAGGCCCTGAACTTCTCCTAAGTCAGGCCCTGATACTGTCCCTAACAATGGCCCTGACACTACACCTAACTGAGGCCCCGACATGATACCTAACAAAGGCTTTGTTGCTAGTCCAAACTAAAGCCCTAAAACTGGTCCTAAATAAGGCCTTGACACTAATCCTAACTCAGGCCCTAGCACTGTCCCTAACTAGGTCTCAGACAGTGCACCTAAATCAGACCCTGACACTGTCCCTAAGCAAGGCCCTGACACTACTCCTAACACAGTCCCTTACACTGTACCTAACAAAGTCTCTGATGCTAGGCCTAACTCAGGCCCTGAAACTGTCTGTAACTAAGGCCCTGCTGCCATCACTATCAAAAGTCCTGACATTATCCTGAGCTAATATCCTGACCTATGTCTTTCCAAGGTCCTGAAACTGTCCCAAAGTAAGCCCTGATGCTGTCCCTAAGTGAAGACCTGAGGCTGTCCCTAACTCAGGCCCTGAAGCTTTCCTTAACTGAAGCCTTGAAGCTGTGACTAATTCAGGCCCTGATCATGTACCTAACGAAGACCTTAATGCTGATCCAGCAAAGACGCTGATGCTGCTCCAAAGTCATGCCCTGACAGTGTGCCCAGCTAAGGGCCTGACGCTAAGCCTCACTCAGGCCCTGTCGCTCTCCCTAAGTCAGGCCCTGACACTGTCACTAACTAAGGCCCTGACTCTACTCCTAACTCACTCCTGTACATTGTACCTAACAAAGGCTCTGCTGCTAGTCCTAACTCAGGGCCTGACACTGTCTCTAACTAAGGGATGCTGCCATCAATATCTGAAGTCCTGACATTATCTGCAGCTAATAACCTGACCCATGTTTTACCAAGGTCCTGAAACTGTCCCAAAGTAAGCCCTGACGCTGTTCCTAAGTGAGGCCCTGAAGCTTTCCCTAACTCAGGCCTTGATGCTGTGACTAACTCAGACCCTGATCATGTCTTTAACTAAGACCCTAAGGCTGATCCAACAGAGGCCCTGATGCTGTTCCTAAGTCATGCCCTGACAGTGTCCCCAGCTAAGGGTCAGATGCTAGGCCTCACTGAGACCCTATCGCTCTCCCTAAGTCAGGCTCTGATGCTGTCCCTATCTGAAGCCCTAACACTGGTTCTGAATAAGGCCCTGAGAGTCTCAGTAACAAAGGTCTTCACACTATCCTTAGGTCATTTCCCGACACTATCCCTAGATGTTAAACTGACACTGTCACTAGCTAATATCATGTCTCTTATGCTAACTGAAGCCCTTAGGCTGTGGCTACCTCAGGGACTGAATTTAGTCCCAAGACCATGAAACTGTCCCGAACTAAGGCCTAGATGCTCGCCCTACATCCGGCCTTGACTCTGTCCCTAACTAAGGCCCTAACACTATTGTTAACTGAGGACCTGACACTGGACCTATCAGAGGCCCGCTACTCCTAACTAACGCCTTGACACTGTCCCTAACTTAGGCCCTGCTACCATTAATATCTAAAGTCCTGACATTATCCTGAGCTAATATCCTGACCCATGTCTTACCAAGGTCCTGAACCTCTCCCAAAGTTAGCCATGACACTGTCCCTAAGTGAGGCCCTGAGGCTGTCCCTCACAGAGGTCCTGATAAAGTCTTTAACTAAGACAGTAATGCTGATCTTACTGAGACACTTATGCTGATCCTATGTCATGCCCTGACGCTGTCCGTAGCTAAGGCCCAGACTCTAGACATCACTCAGGCCCTGTCACTCTCCCTAATTCAGGCTAACACTCTGTCCCTACCTAAAACCCTGACACTGTGCCTAAATTAGGCACTGATGCTCTAATTAGCTATGGAATTGACACTATCCCTAGGTCACTTCCTGACACTATCCCTAGATCTTAACCTAAACTTGTCTTTAGCTATTGTCGAGCCTCTTATGCTAACTAAATCCCTGATGCTGTCTCTAACTAAGAGCCTGAAATTAGTCCCGAGGCCGTCAACCTGTCCTTAACTGAGGCTTGGAGGCTCATCCTAACTGAGGTGCTGACACTGTCCCTAACTAAAGCCCTGACACTACATCTAACTCAGTCCCTGACACAGTGCTTTACAAAGGCTCTGATGCTAGTCCTAACTCAGGCCCTGACACTGTCTCTAAGTAAGGCTCAGAATTTGCCCCTAATATAGGCCCTGCTGTCAGCAATAACTAAAAACTGGACACTAGCCTGAGTTAATATCCTGACATATTTCTAACCAAGGTCCTGACACTGTCCCTAAGAAAGCCCTGTCGCTGTCCCTAAGTTAAGAACTGAGGCTGTCCCTAACTCAGGCCCTGAAGCTTTCCCTAACTGAGGCCTTGACGCTGTGACTAAGTCAGGCCCTGATCATGTCTGTAACTAAGATTCTAAGGCTGATCCAACAGAGGCGCTGATTCTGTTCCTAAGTCATGCCCTGACAGTGTCCTCAGCTAAGGGCCTGACGCTAGGCCTCACTCAGGCCCCGTCGCTCTCCCTAAGTCAGTCTCTGACTCTGACCCTACCCGAAGCCCTGACACTCACTGGTCCTAAATTAGGCCCTGATGCTCTAAGTAACTAAGGTTTTGAAACTATCCCTAGGTCATTTCCTGACACTATCCCTAGACCTTAACTTAACCTTCTCTTTAGCTAATGTCGACATTAGCTAAAGAGATTCTTTAGAACGAGATTCTTTCATCTTCTGAATATAGTTTTCTTCAAAACATAATTTTTATAGTGTTACTAACTTTAAACAAAATGTACTCAACTGCTGTGGAATATTCCTTCATAGGAGCGTGCATGGTTCACTTGTGCATCTGCTTGTGGTGGTGCTCAGGTTGCTTTCAGCTGTAGATCCCCTTATGCTAGCTAAATCCCTGATTCTGTCCCTAAATGAGGCTCTGAATTTAGGTCCGAGGCCGTGAACCTGTCCCTAACTGAGGCCTGGAGCCTCGTCCTAAAGCAGGCCCTGACACTGTCCCTAACGCAGGCCCTGACCCTGTCCCTAACTAAGGCCCTGACACTACACCTAACTCAGTACTGACACTGTACCTAACAAAGGCTCTGATGCTAGTCCTAACTTCGGCCCTGACACTGCCTCTAAGACCCTGCTGCCGTCAATATCTGAACACCTGATATTATCCTGAGCTAATATCCTGACCCATGTCTTACCAAGGTCCTGAAACTTTCCGAAAGTAAGCCCTGACGCTGTCCCTAAGTGAGGCCTTGAGGCTGTCCATAACAGAGGCCCTGATAATATCTTTAATGAAGACCCTAATGCTGATCCTACAGAGGCCTTTATGCTGCTCCTAAGTCATGCCCTGATACTGTCCCTTACTCAGGCCTTAAAGATAGGCCTCACTTACGCCCTGTTGCTGTACCTTAGTTAGGCTCTGATGCTGTCCGTACATCAAGCCCTGGCACAGGTCCTGTTTAAGGCCCTCATGCTGCTGCTAACTAAGGCCCTGATGCTCTCAATAATTAAGGTCTTCTCGTTATCCCTTGGTGATTTCCTTTCACTATCTCTGGCCTGGAACCTGACTCTGTCCCAAGATAATCTCCTGCATCTTATGCTAATTGAAACCCTAATGCTCTCCCTAAATAAGGCCCTGACTACTCCTAACTAAGGCCATGACACTGTCTCTAACAAAGGCCCAGAATCTGTCCCTAATATAGGCCCTGCTGCCAGCAATAACTAACGTCCTGACACTCTCCTAAAGTAATATCCTGACCCATTTCTAACCAAGGTCCTGACACCTTCCCTAAGAAAGCATTGTTGCTGTCTTTAAGTGAAGACCTGAGGCTGTCTGTAACTCAGACCCTGAAGCTTTCCCTAACTGAGGCCTTGACGCTGTGACTAAGTAAGGCTCTTGTCATGTCTTTAACTAAGAGCCTAAGCTGATCCAACAAAGGCACTGATGCTGCTCCTAAGTCATTCCCTGACAGTGTCCCCAGCTAAGGGCCTGACATTAGGTCTCACTCAGGCCCTGTAGCTTTCCCTAAGTCAGGCACCGATGCTGTCCCTACCTGAAGCCTTAACACTGGTTCTGAATAAGGCCTTGATATACCCATTAACAAAGGTCTTCACACTATCCTTAGGTCATTTCCTGACACGATTCGTAGCGTTTACCTTAAGCCTGTCCCGAGCTAATGTCCTACCTCTTATGCTAACAAAAGACCTTATGCTGTGCCTACCTCAGGAACTGAATTTATTCCCAAGGCTTCTAGACTGTCCCTAACTAGGCTCCATGCCCTCATCGTCACAATGCTAGGTGACCACTGTCATCACAATGCCCCATTACGCCTGTCATCACAATTCGCCATTGCCCTTGTCATCATAATGCTCCATGAACCGTTTCATCACAATGTTCCAGGACACTTGTCATCAAAATGGTCCATGACCACTTTCAGCACAATGCTCCATGACCACTCTCATCACAATGTTCCAAGGCCTAAGTATTCGCAATGCTCCCTGGCCCCTGTAATCACATTGCTCCATGATCCCTTTCATCACAATGCTCCTTGACCACTTTCATCACAATGCCCCATGACGCCTGTCATCACAATGCTCTATGAACACTATCATCACAATATTCCCTGCCCTTGTCATCACAAGGCTCCATGGCCCCTGTAATCACAATGCTCCATGTCCTTTTCATCACAATGCTCCAGAATTATTTTCATCAGAATGTTCCATGACAGTGACATCACAATGCTCCATTACCCATGTCATCTAAATTCTCCATGGTCCTTTTCATCACAAATCTCCATTGCTCTTGTCATCACTAGGCTCCTTGGTGCTTTTCATCACAATGCCCCAAAAAATTTCTTCACAGTGCTCTATGCCCCCTGTCATCACAATGCCCAATGCTCCCTGTCATCACAATGTCCCTTAACCCCTGTCATCACAATGCTCCATGAACACTGTCATCAAATATTCCATGTCCCCTGTCATCACATAACTCCCTGATCCCTCTCATCACAATGTCCCTTAACCCTTGTCATCACAATGCCTCATGAACCCTGTCATCACAATGCTCCATGGCACCTGTCATCACATAGCTCCATGACCCTTATCATGACTATGATCCATGACCCCTTTCCTCACAATGTTCCAGTACGCCTTTCATCACAATGCTCCATGCCACTTGTCATCACAATGCACCATGACCTTTTCAGCACAATGCTCCTTGGCCCCTGTAATCAAAATGCTCCATGCACTTGTCATCACAATGCTCCTGATCTCTTCTCCTCCCAATGCTCTATGCCCGTGTAAACACAATGCTCCAGGAACCCTGTCATCACAATGCTCCATGCCCTTGTCATCACAATGCTTCATGAACCTTGCCATCACAATGATCCATGATCCCTGTCATCAAAATATTCCATGACCCTTGACATCTCAATGCTGCATGATCCCTCTCATCACAATTCTCCGTGACCGCTGTCACCACAATGCTCCAGGACCCTTTTCATCACAATGTAACATGACCCCTCTCTTCACAATACTCCATGCCGTTGTCATCACAAAGCTCCATGAACCTTGTAATCACAATACTCCATGCCCTTGTCATCACAATGCTCCAGAACTGTTGTCATCACAACGTTCATAGCCTTTGCCATCACAATGCTCCATGGCTCTTGTCATCACAGTGCCCCATGATACCTATCGTCACAATTTTAGAAGACCACAGTTATCAGAATGCCCCATGACACCTCTCTTCACAATTCGCCATAGCCCTTGTCATCACAATGTTCCATGAACTGTGCCATCACAATGTTCCAGGACACTTATCATTAAAATGATCCATGACCACATTCTTCACACTGCTCAATGACCCCTGTCATCAAAATGCTCCATGGCATATGTATTCACAATGCTCCATGTCCCCTGTAATCACATTGCTCCATGATACCTTTCATCACAATGCTCCATGACCCTTGTCATCACAATGCCCCATGACGCCTGTCATCACAATGCTCCATGTCCACTGTCATGACAATGTCCCATGACACCAGTCATCACAATGCTACAAGGCCACTCTCATAACAAAGTTCCATGATCCCTGTCAGCAAAATGTTCCATGACACTTGTAATCACAATTTTCCATGAACCCTCTTTTGACAATGTCCCTGCTCATATCATCACAATGCTCCATATCCCCTGTAATCACAATGCTCCATGACCTTTTCATCACAATGCTCCAGAATTCTTGTCATCAGAATGTTCCATGACCCCTCTCATCAAAATGTTCCCTGCCCATGTCATCACAATGTTCCTTGTCCTCTGTAATCACAATGCTCCATGCCCCCATTCATTACATTGTTCCATGCCCCCTGTCATCATAATCCTCCATGGCCCCTGTCACCACAATGCTCCATGACACTTTCATCACAATGCCCCATGACACTTGTCACCATCATGTTCCATGGTCCTTGTCATCACAATGATCCATGGCGCTTGTCGTAACAATGCGCAATGATCCCTGTCATCACAATCCTCCATGACCACATTCATCACAATGCTCCATGACCCCTTTCATCACAATGCTCCAATGCCCTTGTCACCAAAATGCTCCATGGCGCTTTTCTTCAAAATCCTCCATTATCCTTGTAATCACAATGATCCATGACCCCTTTCAACACAATGACTCATGACCCCTTTCATCACAATGCTCCATGTCCACTGACATCAAAATGCTCCATGGCCCTTTTCATCACAATGCTCCATGACCCCTGTCTTCACAATGCTCCATTACTCTTGTCATCACAATGCTCCAATCCCTTATCCTCACAATGCTCCATGACCCTTGTCATCACAATCCTCAATGAACGCTGTAATCACTATGATCCAGGACCAATTTCATCACAATGCCCCAATACCACTTTCATTACAAAGCTACATGACCCCATTCAACAAAATACACCATGACCATTGTCATCACAAGTCTCCATGCCCTTTTCATGACAATGTTGCATGACCCCTTTCATCACAATGATTCATGACCCTTGTTATCACAATGCTCCATGAGCCCTGTCTTCCCAATGCTTCATGCCCCATTTGATCACAATGTGCCATGCCCCCGTCATTACAATGCTCCATGCCCTTATCCTGACAGTGCTCCATGACACCTGTCATCGCAATGATACATGACCACTTTCATCACAATGCTCCTTGACCCCTATCAACACAATGCTCCATGACCCCTTTCATCACAATGCTCCATTGCTCTTGTCATCAAAATGCTCCATGGCTTTATCATCACTATGCTCCATCACCCCTGTCATCACAATGATCCATTACCCCTTTCATCACAATTGTATATGACCACTGTCATCACAATGCCCCATGAAACCTGTCATCACGATTGGCCATGGCACTTGTCATCACAATGCTCCATGGCCACTGTCATCACAATTCTTGATGACCCTTGTCATCACAGTTCTCCATGCCCTTGTCATCACAGTGCTCCATGACACTTTTCATCACAATGCTCCATGGTCTTTTTCATCACAATGCTCCATGGCACCTGTCATCACAGTGCTCCTGGATACCTTTCATCACAATGCCAGATGACCTCTGTCATCACAATCCCCCATAACACCTGTCATCACAATTCGCCATGGCCCTTGTCATCACAATGCTCCATGAAACATGTCATGAGAAGGTTACAGGACACTTGTCATCACAATGATCCATGACCACATTCGTCACAATGCTCCATGACCACTGTAATCACAATAATCCATGGCCTATGTATTAACAATGCTCCAAGGCCACTGTAATCACATTGCTCGATGATCCCTTGTCATCCCAATGCTCCATGAACCATGTCATCACAAGGTACTAGGAAACTTGTCATCACAATGATCCATTACAACATTCATCACAATGCACCATGACCACTGTCATCACAATGCCCCATGACGCGTGTCACCACAATGCTCCAAGGCCCCTATCATCAAAATGCTCCATGATCCCTGTAAGCACAATGTACCATGGATATTGTCATCACAATGCTCCATGATGCTTTTCATCACAATGCTCCAGGACAAATTTCATCACAGTGCTCCATGCCCCCTGTCATCACAATGCCCAATGCACCCTGTCATCACAATGCACCCTGACCCCTGTCATCACAATGCTCCTAACACAGTGACTCCTAACACAGTCCCTGACACTGTCCCTAACTAAGGCCCTGAGACTACTCCTAACTCAGGCCCTGACACTGTCCATAACTTAGGCTCTGGCATTACTCCCAACTCAGACACTGATGCTGTCCCTAACTAACGGTCTTACAGTACTCCCAACTGAGACACTGACACTCTCCCAAATTAAGGCCTTGCCACTACTCTTAACTCAGGCCCTGACACTCTCCATAATAAAGACCCTGACAGTAATCACAATTTAGGCACTGACACTGTCCGTAACTAAGGCCCTGACACTACCACCATCT
The DNA here is from genome assembly GCF_965194825.1 of Balaenoptera physalus. Taxonomy (NCBI): domain Eukaryota; kingdom Metazoa; phylum Chordata; class Mammalia; order Artiodactyla; family Balaenopteridae; genus Balaenoptera; species Balaenoptera physalus. The sequence goes on along the minus strand of NW_028126514.1, from coordinate 1,298,460 downwards.
CAGCTACTGACACCGTCCCTAACTATGGCCCTGACACTACTCACAACTCAGGCACTGGCGCTGTCGCTAACTAAGGGAGTGGCACTACTCCAAACTCAGGCACGGACACTGTCCCTAACTAAGGTTCTGACACTACTCCCTACTCAGGCGCTGACAATCTCCCTAATTAATGCCCTGACACGATTCCCAACTGAGGCACTGACACTGACCCTAACTAAGGCCCTGACACTACTCCTAAACCAGGCAATGGCACTAACCTAAATAAGGCCGTGACTCCACTCCTAACTCAGGCACTGTAACTGTCACTAACTAAGGCCATTACACTACTCTTAACACAAGAACTGACACTTTCTGTAACTAAGGCTTTGACACAGTACTTAACTCATGCCCTGACACTTTACTTAACGAAGACCCTGACACTACTCCCAAATAAGTCACTGACTCTGTTCCTAACTAAGGCCCAGAAACTACTCCCAATTCAGGCCCTGACAATGTCCCTAACTAAGGCACTGATACTACTCCCAGCTCAGGCACTGACACTGTCCCTAATTAAGGCACTGACACTACTCCCAACTCAGGCACTGACACTGTCCCTAACTAAGGCCCTGACGCTACTCCCAACTCAAGCACTGACACTGTCACTAATTAAGACACTGAAACTACTCCCAACTCAGGCAATGTCACTGTCCCTTACTAATGCCCTGACACTCCTCCCACCTCAGGCACTGACACTGTCCCTAACTAAGGCCCAGATATTACTCCCAACTCAAGCACTGACACTGTCTCTATCTTAGGCCCTTACACTACTCACAACACAGGCCCTGACACTGCCCCTAAATACTGCACTCACACTACTCTTAAATCAGGCCCTAACACTATTCCTAACACAGTCACTGACACTGTCCATAACTAAGGCCCTGACACTACTCCCAACTAAGCCACTGACATTGTCCCTAACTACGGCCCTGACACTACTCCAAACTCAGGCACTGACACTGTCCTTTTCTAATATCCTGACTCTACTCCCAACTCAGGCACTGACAGTGTCCCTAACTACGGCCCGCACAATACTCCCAACTCAGGCACTGATGTCGTCCCTAAGTAAGGCCCTGCCACTACTCCCAAATAAGGTACTGAAGTTGTCCTTAACTAAGGCTCTGACACTACTACCAACTCAGGCACTGACGCTGTCCCTAACTAAGGCCATAACACTACTCTAAACTCAGGCACTGACAATTTCCCTAACTAATGCCCAGACAATAGAACCAACGCAGGCACTGAAACTGATCCTAACTAAGGCCCTGACACTACTCCCAACCCAGGCACTGACACTCTCCCTAACTAAGGCCCTCACACTACTCCTAACTCAGGCTCTGACACTATCCCTAACTTAGGCCCTGACACTACTCCTTACTTAGGCACTGACATGCTCCCGAACTAAGGCCCTGAGACTACTTCTACCTCAGGACCTGACATGGTCCCTAACTAAGGCCCTGACACTACTCCCAACTCAGGCAATGACGCTATCCCTAAGTAAGGCTCTGACACTACTCCCAACACAGGCATTGACACTGTCCCTAACTAAGGCCATAACACTACTCCCAAATAAGGCACTGACACTGTCCCTAACTAAGGCCCAGAGAATAGAACCAACTCAGACAATGATGCTGTCCCTAACTAAAGCTCTGACTCTCTTCCCAACTCAGGCACTCACACTGTCCCTTACTAATGTCCTGACAGTACTGCCACTCAAGCTCTGACACTGTCCCTAACTAGGCCCTGACACTACTTTCAACTCAGGCACTGACATTGTCCCTAACTAAGGCCCTGACACTATTCTCCACTCAGGCACTAACACTGTCCCTTACTAATGCCCTGACACTACGGGCAACTGAGGCACTGACACTGTCTCTAACTAAGGCCCTGACACTACTCCCAACTCCGGCAGTGACACTGTCCCTTACTAATGCCCTGACACTACTCCCACCTCAGGCACTGACACTGTCCGTAACTAAGGCAGTGAAAACAATCCCATTATAGGCACTGACACTGTCCGTAACTAAACCCTGATACTTCTCCTACCTCAGGCACCTACGCTGTCCCTAACTAAGGCCCAGAAATTACTCCCAACTCAGGCACTGACACTGTCACTAACTTAGGCCCTTACACTACTCACAACACAGGCCCTGAGGCTGTCCCTAAATACTGCTCTCACACTACTCCTAAATCAGGCCCTAACACTATTCCTAACACAGTCACTGACAAGGTCCCTAACAAAGGCCCTGAGATACTCCTATCTCAGGCCCTCACACTACTCCCAACTCAGACACTGAAGCTGTCCCTAAATAAGGCTCTGACACTATGCCCAACTCCGGCAGTGACGATATCCCTAACTAAGGCCGTGACACTGCTCCCAACTCACGCAATGACACTGTCCATAATAAACACCCTGACACTCATCCCAACTCAGGTACTGACTCTACTCCCAACTCAGGCAATGACGCTGTCCCTACCCAAGGCACTGACACTACTCCTAACTCAGGCCCTGATACGATATCTAAGAAAGGCCCTCACACTACTCCTAACTCAGGCACCGACACTGTCCATAACTTAGGCCCTGACACTACTCCTAACTCAGTCACTGACACTCTCCCTAACTAAGGCCCTGAGACTACTCCAACCCATGCGCTGAAACTGTCCCTAACTAAGGCCCTGACACTACTCCCAACATAGGCACTGACACTGTCCCTAACAAGGCACTGACACTACTCCTAACTCAGGCACTGACGCTGTCCCTAACTAAGGCCAAAACACTACTCCCAACTCAATCACAGACACTGTATCTAACTAAGGCCCAGAAAATAGAACCAACTTATGCACTGACACTGTCCCTACATAAGGCCCTCACACAGCTCCTATCTCAGGCTCTGACACTGTCCCTAACTTAGGACCTGACACTACTCCTTACTTAGGCACTGACACTCTCCCTAGCTAAGGCCTTGACACTACTCTTAACTCATGCACTGACACTGTCCCTAACAAGGACCCTGGCACTACTCCCATTGCAGCCAGTGACACTGTCCCTAAGGCCCTGACATTACTTCCAACTCAGGCACTGACATTCTCCCTACCTAAGGCCCTGACCCTATTCTCAACTCATGCACTAACACTGTCCCTTACTAATACCCTGACACTACTGCAAATTAAAGCACTGACACTGTCCCTAACTAGGCCCTGATACTACTCCCAACTCAGACACTGACACTGTCCCTAACTAAGGCACTGACATTACTCCCAACTCCGGCACTGACACTTTCGCTAACTAAGGCCCTGAAACTACTCACAACTCAGGCCCTGACACTGTTCCTAACTACCGGTCTCAGACTACTCCTAACTCAGGCCCTGACACTCTTCCTAACACCGTCACTGACACTGTCGCTAACTAAGGCCCTGAGACTACTCCTAACTCAGGCCCTGACACTGTCCGTGACTTAGGCCCTGGCATTACTCCCAACTCAAGCACTTACTCTGTCCTTAACTAAGGCCATAACACGTCTCACAACTCAGGCACTGCCACTGTCCCTAACTAAGGCCCTTACACTACTCTTAACTCAAGAACTGACATTCTCCGTAACTAAGGCTTTGACACAATACTTAACTCACGCCCTGACACTGTCCTTAACTAAGACCCTGACACTACTCCCATATCAGTCACTGACACTGTTCCTAACTAAGGTCCAGAGACTACTCCCAATTCAGGCCCTGACACTGTCCCTAACTAAGTCACTGATTCTACTCCCAAATCAGGCACTGACACTGTCCCTAACTAAGTCAGTGAAAATACTCCCAACATAGGCACTGACACTGTCCGTAACTAGGCCCTGATACTACTCCCACCTCAGGCACCGACACTGTGCCTAACTAAGGCCCTGACATTACTCCCAACTCAGGCACTGACACTGTCTCTACCTTAGGCCCTTACACTACTCACAACACAGGCCCTGACACTGTTCCTAAATACTGCTCTCACACTACTCCTAAATCAGGCCCTAAAACTATTCCTAACACAGTCACTGACACTGTCCCTAACTAACGCCCTGAGCATACTCTTTACTCAGGCCCTGACTTTGTCCCTAACTAAGGGCGTGACACTACTCCTTACTCAGGCCCTGACACGATAACTAAGAAAGGCCTTTACACTATTCCTAACTCAGGCACTGACACTGTCTATAACTAAGACCCTGACACTACTCCCAACTCAGGCACTGACATTGTCCCTAACAAGGACCTGGCACTACTCCCGACTCAGGCACTGACACTGTCCCTAACTACTGCTCTCACACTACTCCAACTCAAGCCCTGTCACTATTCCTATCTCAGTCACTGGCACTGTCCCTAACTAAGGTCCTGACTCTACTCCCAACTCAGGCACTGACACTGTCCCTTACTAAGGCCCTGACACAACTACCAACACAGGCAGTGACACTTTCGCTAAATAAGGCAGTGAAACTACTCCATACATAAGCAATGACACTGTCCAGAACTAAGGCGCTGACATTACTCCGAAATCAGGCACTGAAACTGTCGTTAACTATACCCCTGACACTAGTCACAAATCAGGATCTGACACTGTCCCTAACTACCGCTCTCACACTATTCCTAACGCAGGCCCTGACCCTATTCCTAACACAGTCACTGACAGTGTCCCTAACTAAGGCCCTGAAATTACTAATAACTCACGCCCTGACATGGTCCCTAAGAAAGACCCTGTCACTTATCCCAACTCAGGCACTGACACTTTCCCTATCTAAGGACCTGAAACTCTTCACAGCTCAGGGTCTGACACTGTCCCTTACTAGTACCCTGACACTACTGCCAACACAGGCACTGACATTGTCCCTAACTAAGGCCCTGAGACTGCGCCTAACTCATGCCCTTACACTGTCTGTAATTTAGGCCCTGACACTACTCCTAATTCAGGCACTGACACTCTCCCTAACTAAGACCCTGATACTACTCCCAACTCAGGCTCTGACAATGTCCCTAACTATGTCCCTGATAATACACCCAAGTCAGACACTGACACTGTCCATAACTGAGGCAATGATACTACTCCAAACTCAGGCACTAAGGCCTGATCATTGTGATGACAAGGGTCATGGAGAATTGTGATGACAAGGGCATGGAGCATTGTGATGACAAGGGTAATGGAGCATTGTGATGACAAGGACCATGGAGAATTGTGATGACAGGGGTCATGGAGAATTGTGATGACAAAGTCCATGGAGCATTGTGATTACAGGGTTCATGGGGCATTGTGATGAAAGTGGTCATGGAGCGTTGTGATGAAAGTGGTCATGGAGCATTGTGATGAAAGTGGTCATGGAGCATTGTGATTACAGGCATCATGGAGCTGTATGTTGAAAGGGGTCATGGAACATTGTGATGACAATGGCCTGGAGCATTGTGATGACAAGGGTTATGGAGCACTATGATGACATTCGCCATGGATCATTGTGATTAATGGAGTAATAGAGCATTGTGATGAAAGGGGTCATGGATCATTGTGATTACAGGGATCAAGGAGCATTGTTTTGACAAGTGCCATGGATCATTGTGATGAAAGGAGAAATGGAGAATTGTGATGAAAGGAATCATCGATCATTGTGATGACAGGTATCATGGAGCATTGTTACGACAAGAGCCAAGGAGCGCTGTGATGACAAAGCCAATGGATCATTGTGATGACAGCGGTCACAGATCATTGTGATGAAAGGGCTCGGGTACCATTGTGATGAAAGGGGCCATGGGGAATTGTGATGACAAGGGCGTGGAACATTGTGATGAATTGGGTCATGAATCATTGTGAAGTCAGTGTTTATGGAGCATTGTGATGAAAGTGGTCCTGCAGCATTGTGATGAAAGGGGTCATGAGGCATTGTGATGAAAGGGGTCATGGATCATTGTGATTACAAGGATAATGGAGGATTGTGAAGAAAAGCACCATGGAGCATTGTGATGACCAGGGCCTTCGAGCAATGTGATGAAAGGGGTCATGGAGTATTGTGAAGAATGTGGTCATGGAGCATTGTGATAACAGGGATCATGGCGCATTGTTATGACAAGTGCCATGGATCATTGTGATGACAAGGGACATGGAGCATCGTGATGAAAGTGTCATGGAGCATTGTGGTGACAAGTGCCATGGAGCATTGTGATGTCACGGGTCCTGTAGCACTGTGATGGCAAGTGTCATAGATCATTGTGATAAAAGGGGTTATGGAGAACGGTGATTACAGGGGCCATGGAGCATTGTGATGGTAAAGACATAGAGCAATGTGATGACAATGATCAAGGAGCATTGTGATGAAAGGGATCATGGATCATCTTGATTAGAGGGCTCATGGAGCATTATGATGACAATGGTCATGTAGCATTGTGATGAAATGTGTTAGGGAGCATTGTGATGAAATGGGACATGGGCCATTTTGATGACAAGGGCCATGGAGCATTGTGATGAAAGGGGACATGGACCATTGTGATGACAGTGGTCATGGAACATTGTGATGAAAAGCGCCATGGGGCATTGTTATGACAGGGGTCCTGGAACATTGGGATGACAGGCCTCATGGAATATTGTGACGAAAGGGGTCATGGAGTATTGTGATGAAAGGGGTCAGGGAGAATTTTGATGAAAGGTGCCATGGGGCATTTTGATGAAAAGGGCCATGGAGCTTTGTGATCACAGGTGTCTTGGAGCATTGGGATGGCAGGGGTCATGGAATATTGTGATGAAAGGGGTCACAGATCATTCTGATGACAGGGTTTACAGGGCATTGTGGTGTCAGGGGTAATGGAGCATTGTGATGGAAAGTGTACTGGAGCACTGTGATTACAGGGCCCATGGAGCATGGTGATGACAAAGGCCATAGAGCACTGTGATGACAGGTGTCAAGGAGCATTTTGATGAAATGGGTGATGGATCATTTTGATAACAGGATTCATAGAGTGCTGTGATTTCAAGGGCCATGGAGCATTGTGATGACAAGGGCATGAAGCCTTGTGATTAAAGGGTTCATGGAGTATTGTGATGAAAAGCACGAGGGAGCATTGTGATGAAAGGCATCATGGATCATTGTGATGATAAGGGCTTGGAACATTGTGATGACAGTGGTCACAGAACACTGTGTCGATAAGGGCATGGAGCCTAGTTTGGGACAGTCTTTCAGCCTTGGACTAAATTCCGTGCCTGAGGTACGCACAGCATAACGTCTTTATTTAGCATAAGAGCTAGGACATTAGCTCGGGACAGGGTTAGGGAAAAGGCTAGGAATTGTGTCAGGAAATGACCTAAGGATAGCGTGAAGACCTCTGTTACTGAGAATATCAGGGCCTTATTCAGAACCAGTGTTAAGGCTTCAGGTCGGGACAGCATCAGGGCCTGACTTAGGGAGAGCGACAGGGCCTGAGTGAGGCCTAATGTCAGGCCCTTAGCTGGGGACACTGTCAGGGAATGACTTAGGAGCAGCATCAGTGCCTTTGTTGGATCAGCTTTAGGTTCTTAGTTAAAGACATGACCGGAGCCCTAGTTAGTCACAGCGTCAAGGCCTCAGTTAGGGAAAGCTTCAGGGCCTGAGTTACAGACAGCCTCAGGTCTTCACTTAAAGACAGCAACAGGGCTTTCTTAGGGACAGTGTCAGGACCTTGGTTAGAAATGGGTCAGGATATTAGCTCAGGAGAGTGTCAGGACGTTAGTTATTGCTGGCAGCAGGGCCTATATTAGGGACAGATTCTGGGCCTTTGTTAGAAACAGTGCCATGGCCTTAGTTAGGAGTAGTCAGGGCCTTAGTTAGGGAGAACATTAGGGTTTCAATTAGCATAAGATGCAGGAGATTATCTCGGGACAGAGTCAGGTTCCAGGCAAGAGATAGTGAAATGAAATGACCAAGGGATAACGAGAAGACCTTAGTTATTGAGAGCATTAGGGCCTTAGTTAGCAGCAGTGTGAGCGCCTTAATCAGGACCAGCGCCAGGGCTTGATGTATGGACAGCATCAGAGCCTAACTAAGGTACAGCAACAGGGCCTAAGTGAGGCCTATCCTTAGGGCCTGAGTAAGGGACAGTATCAGGGCATGACTTAGGAGCAGCATAAAGGCCTCTGTAAGATCAGCATTAGGGTCTTTGTTAAAGATATTATCAGGGCCTCCGTTAGGGACACCCTCAAGGCCTCACTTTGGGACAACTTCAGGGCTTACCTTGGGAAAGTTTCAAGACCTTGGTAAGACATGGGTCAGGCTATTAGCTCAGGATAATATCAGGTGTTCAGATATTGACGGCAGCAGGGCCTTAGTTAGAGGCAGTGTCAGGGCCTAAGTTAGGACTAGCATCAGAGCCTTTGTTAGGTACAGTGTCAGTGACTGAGTTAGGTGTAGTGTCAGGGCCTTAGCTAGGAACAGTGTCAGGGCATGACTTAGGAGCAGCGTAAGAGCCACGGTAGGATCAGCCTAAGGGGTTATGTTAAAGATATTATCAGGGCCTCTGTTAGGGACAGCATCAAGGCCTCACTTAGGGACAGCATCAGGTCTTCCTTAGGGAAAGTTTCAGTACCTTGGAAAGAGATGGGTCAAGAAATTAGCTCAGGATAGTGTCAGGACTTTAGATATTGACGGCAGCAGGGACTTAGTTAGGGACAGTTTCAGCCCCTGACTTAGGACGAACATCGAGGCCTTAGGTAGGGAGAGGGTCACAGACTCAAGACTAATTTCAGGCCCTTAGTTAAGGACAGCAGCAGGGCTTTAGTTAGCATAAGAGGCACAACATTTGCTAGGGACAGTGTCAGGTTACAGTCTAAGGATAGTGTCAGGCAATGACCCAGACATAGTGTCAAAACCTTAATTACTGAGGGTATCAGGTCCTTATTTAGAACCAGTGTCAGGGCTTCAGGTAGGGACAGCATCAGAGCCTGACTTAGGGAGAGCGACAGGGTCTGAGTGAGGCCTAGCGTCAGGGCCTTAGCTAGAGACAGTGTCAGGGCATGACTTAGGAGCAGCATAAGAGCCACGGTAGGATCAGCCGAAGGGGCTATGTTAAAGATATTATCAGGGCCTCTGTTAGGGACAGCCTCAAGGCCTCACTTAGAGACAGCATCAGGGCTTCCTTAGGGACAGTTTCAGGACCTTGGTAAGAGATGGGTCAAGAAATGAGCTCAGGATAGTGTCAGGACTTTAGATATTGATGGCAGCAGGGCCTTAGTTAGGGACAGTGTCAGGCCCTGAATTAGGACGAACATCGAGGCCTTAGGTACGGACAGGGTCACAGCCTCGAGAGTAATTTTAGGCCCTTAGTTAAGGACAGCAGCAGGGCTGTAGTTAGCATAAGAGGCACGACATTTGCTAGGGACAGGGTCAGGTTATGGTCTAGGGATAGTGTCAGGAAAGGACCTAAGCATAGTGTCAAAACCTTAGTTACTGAGAGTATCAGATCCTTATTTAGAACCAGTGTCAGGGCTTCAGGTAGGGACAGCATCAGAGCCTGACTTAGGGAGAGCGACAGGGCCTGAGTGAGGCCTAGCGTCAGGGCCTTAGCTGAGGACACTGTCAGGGCATGACTTAGGAACAGAATCAGCGCCTCTGTTGGATCAGCCTCAGGGTCTTAGTTAAAGACATGATCAGGGTCTGAGTTAGTCACAGCATCAAGGCCTGAGTTATGTAGGGAAACTTCAGGGCCTCACTTAGGGACAGCGTCAGGGCTTACTTCGGGAAAGTTTTAGGACCTTGGTAAAACATGGGTCAGGATATTAGCTCAGGATAATGTCAGGACTTTAGATATTGATGGCAGCAGCCCTTAGTTAGAGACAGTGTCAGGCCCTGAGTTACGACTAGCATCAGAGCCTTTGTTAGGTACAATGTACGGGACTGAGTTAGGAGTAGAGTCAGGGCCGTAGTTAGTGAAAGTGTCTGAACCTGACTTAGGGAGAGCGACAGGGCCTGAGTGATGCTTAGCATCAGGCCCTTAGCTGGGCACACTGTCAGGGCATGACTTTGGAGCAGCATCTGCGTCTTTGCTGGATCAGCATTAAGGTCTTCGTGAAATACATGATCAGGGCCTGAGTTAATCACAGCTTCAAGGCTTCAGTTAAGGAAAGCTTCAGGGCCTGAGTTAGGGACAGCCTCAGGTCTTCACTTAGGGACAGCGTCAGGGCTTACTTTGGGACAGTTTCAGGACCTTGGAAAGACATAGGTCAGGATATTAGCTCAGGATAATGTCAGGACTTTTGATAGTGATGGCAGCAGGGCCTTAGTTACAGAGAGTTTCAGGGCCTGAGTTGGGCCTAGCATCAGAGACTTTGCTAGGTACAGTGTAGGGGACTAAGTTAGGAGTAGTGTCAGGGCCTTGCTTAGGGACAGTGTCAGGGTCTGATTTAGGTGTACTGTCTGAGACCTAGTTAGGGACAGTGCTAGGGCCTGAGTTAGGATTAGTGTCAAGGCCTTATTTAGGACCAATTTCAGGGCCTTAGTTTGGACTAGCATCAGAGCCATTGTTAGGAATCGTATGAGGGCCTGAGTTAGGCATACTATCAGGGCCTTAGTTAGGGACAGTGTTAGGGCCTGAGTTAGGATTAGTGTCAAGACCTTATTTAGGACCAATTTTAGGGCTTTAGTTTGGAATAGCAACCGAGCCTTTGTTAGGTACCATGTCGAGGCCTAAGTTAGGTTTAGTTCCAGGGCCATTGTTAGGGACAGTATCAGGGCCTGACTTAGGAGAATTTCACGACCTTAGCCAGGGAAAGTGTCAGGGTCTTAGTTAGGGACATTATCAGGGCCTGAATTAGCAGTAGTGTCAAAAGTCCTTAGTGAGGAGAGTAAGGAGTATGTCAGGACTCAGGCCCTGACACTGTCCTCAACTAAGGCCCTGACACTACTCGTAACACAGTCCCTGACACTGTCTCTAACTAAGTCCCTGATACTACTCCGAACTCAGCACAGACCCAGTCCCTAACATAGGCCCTGACTCTACTCATACCTCAGAACTGGCACTGTCATTAACTAAAGCCCTGACACTATTCATAACTCATGCTCTAACACTAATCATAAATCAAGCCCTGGCAATATCCCTAACTAAGTCCCAGATACTATTCCTAAATCAGGCGCTGATACAATACCTAAGGAAGGCCCTGACATTACTCCTAACTCAGGCACTGAAAAGGTCCCTAAATAAGGCTCTGAAAGTATTCCTAACTGAGGCGCTGATACAATACCTAACGAAGGCACTGATGCTACTCCTAACTACGGCCCTGACACTACTTGTAACTGAGGCACTGACACTGTCCCTTACTAATGTCCTGACATTACTCCGAACACAGGCACTAATATAGTTCCTTACAAAGGCCCTGACACTACTCCCAACAGAGACGCTGAGACTGTCTCTAACTAAGGCCCTGACACTACTCCCAAATCAGGCACTGACACTCTCCCTAACTAAGGCCCGGACAGTACTCCCAACTCAGGCACTGACACTGTCCCTAACTAAGGGCCTGAAACTACTCACAACTCAGGCCCTGACACTGTTCCTAACTACCGGTCTCAGACTACCCCTAACTCAGGCACTGACACTATTCTTAACACAGTCACTGACACTGTTCCTAACTAAGGTCCTGAGACTACTCCTAATTCTGGCCTTAACACTGTCTGTAACTTAGTCCCTGCTGCTAATCCCAATTCAGGCACTGATGGTGTCCATAACTGAAGGTCGGGCACTGCTCCCAATGAGACACTGACACTCTCCCAAATTAAGGCCTTGACACTACTCTTAAATCAGCCCCTGACACTGTCCATAATAAAGACCCTGACACTAATCCCAACTCAGACACTGACACTGTTCATAGCTAAGGGCGTGACACTACTCCCATCTCAGCCACTGACACTGTCCCTAACTATGGCCCTGACACTACACCCAACTCAGGCACTGGTGCTGTCCCTAACAAAGGCTCTGACACTACTCCCAACACAGGCACTGACACTCTCCCTAATTAAGGCCCTGACACTGCTGCCAACTCAGGCCCTGACATTGTCCCTAATAAAGACCCTGACACTAATCCCATCTCAGCCAATGACACTGTCCCTAAATAAGGCCCTGACGCTACTCCCAACTCAAGCACTGACACTGCCCCTTTTAAGGCCCTGAAACAACTACCAACACAGGCATTGACACTTTCGCTAAATAAGACAGTGAGACTACTCCCTACATAGGCATTGACACTGTCCCTAACTAGGCCCTGACTCTACTCCTAAGTCAGGCACTGAGAGTTTCCCTAACAACAGCCCTCACACTACTCCCAACTCAGGCACTGACGCCGTCCCTAAGTAAGGCCCTGATACTACTCCCAACTCAGGCACTGATGCTGTCCGTAACTAAGGCCTTAACACTACTCCTAACTCAGCCTCTGACACTGTCCCTAACATAGGCCCTTAAACTGCTCCTTATTTAGGCATTGACATGCTCCATAACTAAGGCCCTGAGACTACTTCTACCTCAGGCCCTGACACTGTCCCTAACTACGGACCTGATACTACTCCCAAAATAGGCACTGAAACCGTCCCTAAATACGCCCTGAGAGTACTCCCAACTCAGGCACTGACACTGTCCCTAACTAAGGACCTGTCAGTACCCTTAACTCAGGCCCTGAAACAGTACCTAACAAAGGCCCTGACACTACCACAAACTCAGGCACTGACAGTGTCCCTAACTCCGGCACTCACAAAACTCCCAAATCAGGCACTGATTCCGTACCTGACTAAGTCTCTGACAATACTCCCAACTCAGGCACTGACACTGTCCCTAACTAATGCCCCGACAATAGAACCAACTCAGGCACTAACACTGTCCCTAACTAAGGCCCTGACACTACTCCCTACCCAGGCACTGACATTGTCCCTAACTAAGGCTCTGCACTACTCCCAATCCAGGCACTGACACTGTCCCTAACTAAGGCCCTCACACTACTCCTAACTCAGGCACTGACACTGTCCCTAACGTAGGCCCTGACACTACTCCTTACTTAGGCACTAACCCACTCCTTAACTAAGGCCCTGAGACTATTTCTACCTCAGGCCCTAACACTGTCCCTAACTAAGGCCCTGACACTATTCCCAACTCAGGCACTGACACTCTCCCTAACTAAGATTCTGACACTACTCCCATCTCAGCCACTGACACTGTCCCTAAGGCCCTGACACTACTTCCCACTCAGGAACTGATATTGTCACTACCTAAGGCCCTGACCCTATTCTCAAGTCAGGCACAGACACTGTCCCTATCTAAGCCCTAACACTACGGCCATCTCAGGCACTGACACTGTCCCTATCTAAGGCCCTGACATTACTCCCAACACCGGCACTGACACTTTCGCTAACTAAGGCCCTGAAACTACTCACAACTCAGACCCTGACACTGTTCCTAACTACCGCTCTCAGACTACTCCTAACTCAGGCCCTACCACTGTCTGTAACTTAGGCCCTGGCACTACTCCCAAATCAGGCACTGACGGTGTCCCTAACTAAGGGTCTGACACTGCTTCCAATGAGACACTGACACTCTTCCAAATTAAGGCCTTGATACTACTCATAACTCAGGCCCTGACACTGTCCATAATAAAGACCCTGACACTAATCACAACTCAGGCACTGACACTGTTCCTAACTACCACTCTCAGACTACTCCTAACTCAGGCCCTACCACTGTCTGTAACTTAGGCCCTGGCACTACTCCCAAATCAGGCACTGGCGGTGTCCCTAACTAAGGGTCTGACACTGCTTCCAATGAGACACTGACACTCTTCCAAATTAAGGCCTTGATACTACTCATAACTCAGGCCCTGACACTGTCCATAATAAAGACCCTGACACTAATCACAACTCAGGCACTGACACTGTCCCTACCTATGGCCCTGGCACTACACCGAACTCAGGCACTGGCGCTGTCCCTTACAAAGGCTCTGACACTACTCCCAACACAGGCACTGAAACTGTCCCTTTTAAGGCCCTGACACAACTACCAACACAGGCACTGACACTTTCACTAAATAAGGCAGTGAGACTACTCCCTACATAGGCACTGACACTGTCCCTAACTAGTCCCTGACACTACTCCCAACTCAGGGACTGACACTGTCCAGATCTACGGCCCTGACATTACTCCCAAATCTGGCACTGAAATTGTCACTAACTATGTCCCTGACACTACTCACAAGTCAGGCCATGACACTGTCCCTAACTACCACTCTCACACTACTCCTAACCCAAACCCTGACACTATTCCTATCACAGTCACTGACACTGCCCATAACTAAGGTCCTGAGATTACTCCTAACTCACGACCTGACGTTGTCACTAACAAAGACACTGACTCTAATCCCAACTCAGGCACTGACACTGTCCCTATCTAAGGCCCTGAAATTATTCACAACTCAGGCACTGACACTGTCCCTTACTAATGCCCTGACACTACTGCAAACACAGGCACTGACACTGTCCCTAACTAAGGCCCTGATACTACTCCTAACTCTTGCCCTGACACTGTCCATAACTTAGGCCCTGACACTACTCCTAATTCAGGAACTGACACTCTCCCTAACTAAAGCCCTGAGACTACTCCTAACTCAGTCCCTGACACTGTCCCTCACTAAGGCCCTGATACTACTCCCAACTCATGCTCTGACACTGTCACTTACTGAGGCAATGATACTACTCCCAACTCAGGCACTAAGGCTCTGGATCATTGTGATGACAAGCACCATGGAGCATTGGGATGACAGGGGTCAAGAAGGATTGTGATGACAAGGGCATGGAGCATTGTGATCACAAGGGTAATGGAGCATTGTGATGACAAGGGGCATGGAACATTGTGATGACAAGTGGCATGGAGCATTGTGATTATAGGGGTCTTGGAGCATTGTGATTAGAGTGGCCATGGAGCATTGTGTTGAAAGGGTGCATGGAATATTTTGATGAGATGGGGCATGGAGCATTGTGGTGAGAGGTGTCATGGAGCATTGTGATGAAAAGGGTCATGGACATTGTGATGAAAGGAGTCCTGGAGCTCTGTGATTACAGGGGCCATGGGGCACTGAAATGAAAAGGGCATGGAGAATTGTAATGACAATGATCTTGGAGCATTGTGATGACAAGGGCCATGGAGCATTTTGATTAAAGGGGTCATAGGGCATTGTGATGAAACGGGTCATGGATCATTGTGATTACAAGGATCATGGAGCATTGTGATGAAAGGGGCCATGGGTTATTGTGATGACAAGAGCCATTGAGCATTCTGATGAAAGGGGTCATGGACCTATGTGCTGAATGCTCCACAGTAATCAAAATGCTCCATGAGCCATGTCATCACAATGCCCCATGACCACATTTATCACAATGCCCCGTGACCCCTGTCATCACAATGCTCCATGATCGCTGTAATCACAGTGATCCATGACACCTTTACTCACAATGCTCCAGGACGCCTTTTAGCACAATGCTCCATGCCCTGTGTCATCACAACTGTCCATGACCTTGTCATCAAATGCTCCATGGCCCATGTCATCACAACGCTCCAAGTACTTGTCATCACAATGCTACAGAACCCTTCTCATCACAATTCTCCATGCCCGTGTCATCACAATGCTCCAGGACACTTGTCTTCCCAATGCTCCATCACACTTTTCTTCACAACACCCCATAACACATTTAATCACAATGCTTCATGGCACTTGTCATCACAATGCTCAATGGCCCGTTTACTCACAATGCTCCAGTACCCCTCTCATCACAATACCCCATGATCCCTTTAAACACAATGCTCCATGACCACTTTAATCACAGTGCTTCATGACCATTCTCATCACAGTTCTCCATGGCTTTATCATCACAATGCTCCATGACCCCTGTCATCACAATGATCCATAACCCCTTTCATTACAATGCTCCATGGGCCCTGTAATCACAGTGCTGCATGACCATGTTCCATCACAATGCTCCATGACCCCACTCATCACAATGTCCCAAGACCCCTGTAATCAAAATTCTCCATGGACTTGTCATCACAAAGCTCCATGAACCCTGTCATCACAATGCTCCATGATCGCTGTAATCACAATGACCCATGACACCTTTCCTCACAATGCTCCAGGATGCCTTTCATCACAATGCTCCATGCCACTTGTCATCACAATGCCACATGATCCCTTTAATCACAATGCACCATGGCCCTTGTCATCACAATGACCAATGATCCGTTTTATCTCAATGTTCCATGCCCCCTGTCATCACAGTGCTCCATGATCCCTGTACTCCCAATGATCCATGACCACTTTCATCACAATGCTCAAGGACAATTTTCATCACAATGCCCAAAGCCACCTGTCATCACAATGCTCCATGGCACTTCTCATCACAATGCTCCAGGACACTTCTCATCACAATGCTCCAGGATCCCTGTATTCATAATGATCCATGACCCCTTTCATCACAATGCTCCATGCTCCTTAACATCACAATGCTTCATGCAATTTTCATCAAAATGCTCCATTGCCCCTGTAATCACAATGCTCCATGACCTTATCATGACAATGCTCCAGAACTCTTGTCATCACAATGCTCTATGACCCCTGTCATCACAATACTCCATGATCCCTTTACTCACAATGCTCCATGACCACGTTCATCACAATGCTCCAAGACCACTTACATCACAATGCTCCATGACCACTTTCATCACGATGCTCCATGACCCTTGTAATCAAAATGCTCCAATGACTTGTCATCAAAACGTTCCATGACCCCTGTCATCACAATGCTCCATGATCGCTGTACTCACAATGATCCATGACACCTTTCCTCACAATGCTCCAGGACGCCTTTCATCACAATGCTCCATGCCAATTTTCATCACAATGCTCCATAACCCCTGTCATCGCAATGATCCATGACTCTTTTCATCACAATGCTCCATGACCCCTGTCATCATAATGCTGAATACACTTGCCATCACAATGCTCCATGGTACCTGTAATCACAGTGCTCCATGACCACTTTCATCAAAATGCCCAATGCCCCCTGTCATCAAATGCTCCATGGCGCTTGTCATCACAATGCTCCATGGCCCCTATAATCACAGTGCTCCATGACCCCTGTCATCACAATGCCCGATGATCCCTGTCATCACAATGCTCCATACCAGTTGTCATCACAATGCTCCATGGCGTTTTTCATCACAATGCTCCATGACCACATTCATAACAATGCTCCATGCCCCATGTCATCACAATGCTCCATGGCCCTTGTCATCACAAAGCTCCACGACCCCTGTCTTCACAATGATCCCTGACCCTTGTCATCACAATGCTCCATGATCCCTGTAATCACAATGATCCATTACCCCTTTCATCACAATGCTGCAGTACCACTTTCATCATAATGCTACATGCCCCTTGTTGTCAGAATGGTCCTTGCCTTTGTCATCACGTACTCCATGGCCCCTGTAATGCAAATGCTCCATGCCCTTCTCATCACAATGCTCCAGAACTCTTGTCATTGCAATTCTCCATGCCCATGTCATCACAATGCTCCATGAAAATGTCATCACAATGTTCCAGGACTCTTCTCATCACAATGCTCCATGGCGCTTTTCATCACATGCTCAATGAATATTTTCATCACAATGCTCCTTGACCCTCTCAAAACAATGCTCCATGACCCCTGTCATCACAATAGTCTATGGCCTTTGTCATCACAATTCTCTATGTCCCGTGTCATCACAAAGTTCCTTGATGATTTTCATTGCAATGCTCTTTTACAAATTACGTCACAGTGCTCCATAACCTCTTACATCACAATGCTCCATGGAACTTGCCATCACAGTGCCACCTGTCCCATTTCATCACAGTGCTCCAGTACGCCTTTCATCACAATGCTCCACGTGGCTTGTCATCACAATGCTACATGATCCATTTCTTCACAATGATCCATGACCCCAACTCGTCACAATGCCCCATGACCACTGTAACCACAATGATCCATGGCCCTTATCATCACAATGCTCCATGACCACTGTCATCACAATGCTCCATGATCGCTGTAATCACAATGATCCATGACACCTTTCTTCACTATGCTCCAGTACGCCTTTTATCACAATGCTCCACACCCCTTGTCATCAAAATGTTCAATGCAGCTGTCATCACAATGCTCCATGGCCCCTGTAATCACAATTCTCCATAGTCTTGTCATCAAAATGCTCCAGACCACATGTCATCACAATGCTCCATTCAGTTGTCATCACAATGCTCCATGACCAGTGTCATCACAATGCTCCATGGCCCTTGTTATCACAATGTTCCATCACGCTTTTCATCACAATGCTCCAGTGCCACTTTCATCACAATGTTCCATGACCACTTTCATTACAACACTCCATAATCAATTTGATCACAATGGTCCACGGCCCATGTCATCACAATTCTCCATAGTGCTGTTATTCACAATGATCCATGACCACTTTCATCACAATGCTTCATGACCATTGTCATCACAATTCTCCATGTCCCTATCATCACAAAGCTCCATGACTCCTGCCATCGCAATGATCCATGACCCGTTTCATCACAATGCTCCATGACACCTGTCATCACAATGTTCCAAATCTTTTGTAATCACAATGTTCCATGGCCCCTGCAATCACAGTGCTCCATGACCGTTTCATCACTAGGCTCCATGACACCACTCATCACAATGCCCCATGAACCCTGTAATCACAATGCTAGGTGGCCCTTGTCATCACAATGCTCCATGACCCCTGTCATCACAATGCTCCATGATCGCTGTAAACACAATGATCCATGACACCTTTCCTCACAATGCTCCACGTCCCTTGTCATCACAATGCTCAATGCAGTTCTCCTCACAATGCTCGATGGCCCCTGTAATCACAATTCTCCATGCCCTTTTCACCAAAATACTCCAGAACTCATGTAATCACAGTGCTCCATTCCCTTGTCCTCACAATGCTCTATGACCACTGTCATCACAATGCTCCATGGCCCTTGTCATCACAATGATCCATGACCCCCTTTCATCACAATGCCCCATGACTCTTGTCATCACAATGCTCCATGACCATTGTCATCACAATGTTCAATAATCCCTGTAATCACAATGATCCATGACCCCTTTCATCACAGTGCTCCAGTACTACTTTCATCACAATGCTCCATGCCCCTGGTTATCACAATGGTCCATGCCCTTGTCATCAAATGTTCCATGGCCCTTTTAATCACAATGATCCATGCACTTATCATCCCAGTGCTCCATGCCTGTGTCATCACAATGCTCCATGACCCCTGTAATCACAATGCTCCATGACCCCTTTCCTCACAATGCTCCAACACCTCTTTCATCACAGTGCTCCATTCCATTTGTCATCACAATGCTCCATGCCCTTGTCATCACAATGCTCCCTAGTGCTGTTATTCAAAATGCTCCATGACCACTTTCATCACAATGCTTCACGACCATTGTCATCACAAAGCTGCATGGCCCTATCTTCACAATGCTCCATAACCCCTGTCATCGCAATGATCCATGTCCCATTTCATCACAATGCTCCATGACCAGTTTCATCACAACGCTCCATAACCCATTTGATCACCATGCTCCACGTCCCTTGTTATCACAATGCTCAATAGCGCTTTTTAAAACAGTGTTGCATGACTACTTTCATCACAATGCTCCATGACCCCTTTCATCACAAAGCTCCATGGCCACTTTCATCACAATGCTCCGTGACCCCTGTCATTACAATTATCCATGACCCCTTTCCTCACAATGGTCCAATACCTCTTTCATCACAATGCTCCATTCCACTTGTCATCACAATGCTACATGCCCTTGTCATCACAATGATCCATAGCGCTGTTATTCACAATGATCCATGACCACTTTCATCACAATGCTTCATGACCGTTGTCATCACAATTCTCCATGGCCCTATCATCACAATGCTCCATGACCCTTGTCATCGCAATGATCCATAACCCCTTTCATCACAATGCTCCGTGACACCTGTCATCACAATGCTCTATGATCGCTGTAATCACAATGATCCATGACACCTTTCCTCACAATGCTCCAGTACACATTTCATCACAATGCTTCACTTCCCTTTTCATCACAATGTTGAATGCAGTTGTCATCACAATGCTCCATGGCCCCTGTAATCACAATTCACCATGGCCTTTTCATCAAAATGCTCTAGTAATCATTTCAATACAACGCTCCATTCCCTTGTCATCACAATGCTACATGACCATTGTCATCACAATGATCCATGCGTCTAACATCAGAATGCTCATCGACCACTGTCTCACAATGATCAGTGAATCCTCTAATCACAATGCTCCATGCACTTGTCATCACAATGCTCCAGAGCTCTTGTCAACACAATTCTCCATGCCCGTGTCATCACAATGCTCCAGGACTCTTGTCTTCACAATGCTCCATGGCGCTTTTAATCACAATGCTCCATGACCACTTTCATCACAGCGCTCCATAACTCATTTAATCACAATGCTCCATGTCCCTTGACATCACAATGCTCCATAGAGCTTTTCATCACAATGCTCCATGACCCCATTCGTCACAATGGTCCATGACCATTATCATCACAATGCTCCATGGCGCTTTTATTCACAATGATCCATGACCACTTTCATCACAATGCTCCATGCCCACATCATCACAATGACCCATCACCACTGTCATCGCAATGACCCTTGACCACTTTCACCAAAATGCTCCATGGCCCTTGTCATCCCAATGTCCCATTACCCCTTTTATCTCAATGCTCCATGACCCCTGTCATCACAATGCCTCATGGCACTTGTCTTCACCATACTCCATGACCCCTGTCATCACAGTTTTCCATGATCCCTCTAATCACAATGGTCCATGTCACCTTTCATCTCAGTGCTCCAGTACCATTTTCATAACAATTCTCTGTGGTCCTTGTCATCACAATGCTCCATGCCGTTTTCATCAGAATGCTCCAGAACTCTTGTCATCACAATTCTCCATGCTCATGTCATCACAATGCTCCATGAAAATGTCATCACAATGCTCCAGGACTCTTGTCATCACAATGCTCCATGGCCTTTGTAATCAAAATACCCCATGACCCCTTTCAGCACAGTGCTCCATGACCCCTGTAATCACAATGCTCCATGGCCAATGTCATCACAATGCTCCATGACCTCTGTCATCACAATACTCGATGACCCTTGTCATCACAATGCTCCATAATCCCTGTAAACACAATGATCCATAACCCTTTTCATCACAATGCTCCATGCACTTTTCATCAAAATGCTTCATTCCCCCTGTAATCACAATGCTCCATGCCGTTATCATGAAATGCTCCAGAACTCTTGTCATCACAATTCTCCATACTTGTATCATCACAATGCTTCAGGACCCTTGTCATCACACTGCACCATGATGCCTTTCATCACAATGCTCCATGACCATTGTCATCACAATGCTCCTTGCCCCTATCATCACAATGCTCATCGACCACTGTCATCGCAGTGATCCATGACCCCTTTAATCACAATGCTCCATGGCCTTTGTCATCACAATGCTCTGTGACCCCTGTCATCACCATGTCCCATGATCCCTGTCATCAAAATGGCAATTGTTATAACAATGCTCTATGACACCTGTCATCACAATTCCCCATGACCACTGTCATCAAAATGCTCTAGACGTCATTTCATCACAATGCTCCATTCCCTTGTCATCACAATGCTCCCTGGCACTTGTCATCACAATGCTCTTTGGTGCTTTTCATCACAATGCTGCATGACAACATTCACCACAATGCTCCATGCCCCCTGTCATCACAATGCCCCATGTCGCCTGTCATCACAATGCTCCACGGCCCTTGTCATCACAATGCTCCATGCCCCTGTCTTCACAATGTCCCATGATACCTGTCATCACAATGGCCCATGCTCTTGTCATCAAAATGTTCCATGGCACTTGTCATAACAATGCTCCATTATCCCTGTAATCCCAATGATCCATGACCCCTTTCATCACAATGCTCTATGACCCATTTCATCAAAATGCTCCCAGACCACTTTCATCACTATGCTCCAGGAACCTTGTAATCAAAATGCTCCATACCCTTGTCATCACAATGCTCCATGGTCCTTGTCATCACCATGCTCCATGACCACTATCATCACAAAGCTCCATAACCCATTTAATCACAATGTTCCATGGCCCTTGTCATCACAATGCTCCATAGCACTTTTCATCAAAATGCTCCATGACCACTTTCACCTCAATGCTCCATGACCCCTTTCATCAAAATGCTCTATGGCCCTTGTCATCACAATGTCCCATGAACGCTTTTACCTCAATTCTCTATGAACATTTCATCAAAATGCTCCCTGACTATTGTGATCACAATGCTCCATAACCCATTTGATCACAATACTCCATGGCCCTTGTCATCACAACGCTCCATAACACATTTCATCACAATGCTCCATGACTAATTTCATCACAATGCTCCATTACCCCATTAATCGCAATGATCCATGGCGATGGTCATCGCAATGCTCCATGACCCTTGTCATCACAATGCTCCAGGCCATTGTCATCACAACGTTCCATGACCCCTTTCACCACAAAGCTCCATGATCCCTGTCATCACAATGCTCCATGACTCCTATCATCACAATGCTCCATGGACCTTGTCATCACAACGTTCCATGCCCTTATCATCACAATGTTTCATGAAACTTGTCGTCACAATGTTCCATAACCCCTGTATCACAATGCTCCATGCCACAGTCATCACAATGCTCCAGAACTCTTGTCATGATAATGCTCCACGCCCGTCTCATCACACTGCTCCATGACACTTGTCATCACATTGCTCCAGGGTCCCAGTCATCACAATGCTCCAAGACCCATATCATCACAATAATCCATGTGCTTGTCATCACAATGCTTCATGAACCATGTCATCACAATGCTCCATGACCCTTTTAATCACAAGCTGCATGATCCCTGTCATCACAGTTCTCTCTGACCGCAGTTATCATAATGCTCCAGGACCATTTTCATCACAATGCTCCATGCCCTTGTCATCACAATGTCCCATGACCGCTGACATCACAATGCTTGATGACCCTTGTCATCACAATGTTCCATGCCGTTGTGATCACAATGCTCCATGGCCCTTGTAATCACAATGCTCCATGCCCTTGTCATCACAGTTCTCCAGAACTTTTGTCATCATAATGTTCCATGCCCGTCTCATCACAATGCACCATGACACTTGTCATCAAAATGTTCCATGGTTTTTGTCATCACACTGCTCCATGGCCTCTGTCATGAGAGTGCCCCATGATACCTACCATCACAATTTTAGATGACCAGTGTCATCACAATGCCCCATGACACCTGTCATCACAATTCGTCATTGCCGTTCTCATCACAGTGCTCCATGAACTGTGTCAACACAAGTTTCCAGGACACTTGTCATCACAATGATCCATGACCACTTTCAGCACAATGCCCCATGACCACTGTCATCACAATGCTCCAAGGCCTAAGTATTCTCAATGCTCCCTGGCCGATGTAATCACATTGCTCCATGATCCCTTTCATCAAAATGTTCCATGACCACTGTCATCACAATATTCCCTGCCCTTGTCATCACAATGCTCCATGGCCAGTGTAATCACAATGCTCCATGCCTTTGTCATCACAATGATCCAGAACACATGTCATCATATTGCTCCATGCCCGTGTCATCACAATGCTCCATGATACTTGTCATCACAATGTCCCATATCCTTTGTCATCACAATGCTCCATGACCACTCTCATCACAGTGCTCCATGACACCTTTCGTCACAATGCCAGATGACCAATGTAATCACAATGCCCCATGCCACCTGTCATCAAAATTACTCATGGCACTTGTCATCACAAGATTCCAGGACAATTGTCATCACAGTGATCCATGACCAATTTCATCACAATGCTCCATGGCCTATGTATTCACAATGCTTCAGGGCCCCTGTAATCACATTGCTCCATGATCCCTTTCATCACAATGCTCCAAGACCACTGTCACTACAATGCCCCATGACACCTATCATCATAATGCTCCATGACACCTGTCATCACAATGTTCCATGACAGTTGACATCACAATACTCCATGATCTCTGTCATCACAATGTTCCCTGCCCTTGTCATCACAATGGCCCATGGCCCCTGTAATCACAATGCTCCATGCCCTTGTCATCACAATGCTCCAGAACTCTTGTCATCATAATGCTCCATGCCTGTGTCATCACAATTTTCAATGGCACTTGTCATCACAATGCTCCATGGCCTTTGTCATCACAATGCTCTGTGAACCGTGTCATCACAAGGTTCCAGGACACTTGTCATCACAATAATCCATGACCACTGTTTTCACCATTCTCCATGATCCCTGTCATCTCAATGCTCCATGGCCGATGTATTCACAATGCTCCATGGCCCCTGTAATCAAGGTGCTCCATGACCCCTTTCAACACAATGCTCCATGACCACTTTCATCATAATGCCCCATTAAGCCTGTCATCACAATGCACCAAGGCCCCTCTCATCAAAATGCTCCATGATCCCTGTAATCACAGTGCTCCATGCCCTTTTCATCACAATACTCCCGAATTCTTGTCATCACAATGTTCCATGACCGTGACATCACAAGGCTCCGTGACACATGTCATCACATTTCTCCATGAACTTTGTCTTCAAAATGTTCCATGGCTCTTGTCAGCACTATGCTCCGTGGGGCTTTTCATCACAATGCTCCAGGACAACTTTCATCCTAGTGCTTCATGCCCCCTATCATCCCAATGTCCAATGCCCCCAGTCATCACAATGCCCATTAACCCCTATCATCAAAATGCTCCATGAAACCTGTCATCACAATGCTCCATGGCCCTTTTCATCACATAGCTCCATGACCTTTGTCATCACAATGATCCATGAACCTTTTCCTCACAATGCTCCAGTACCACTTTCATCACAATGCTCCACGCCATTTTTCATCACAATGCACCATGTCCTTGTCAGCACAATGCTCCTTGGCCCCAGTAATAAAAATGCTCCATGTCCTTGTCATCACAATGCTCCAGATCTCTTCTCATCCCAATGCTCCATGCCCGTGGAATCACAATGCTCCAGGAACCCTGTCATCACAAAACCCCATGCCCTTGTCATCACAATGCTGCATGATCCCTGTCATCACAATTCTCCGTGACTGCTGTCATCACAATGCTCCAGGACCAATTTCATCACAATGTTCCATGGCTTTTTTCATGACAATGCTCCATGACCCCTGTCATCACAATGCTCGATGACACTTGTCATTACAATGCTCCATGCCATTGTCATCACAATGCTCCATGGCCTTTGTAATCACAATGCTCCATGCCCTTGTCATCACAATGCTCCCGAACTCTTTTCATCACAATGTTCCATGACGCCTGTCATCACAATGCTCCATGGCCCCTTTCATCACAATGCTCCATGACCCCGTGTTCCCAATGTTCCATGACCTTGTCATCACAATGATCCATGACCCCTGTCCTCACAAAGTTCCCTGCCCATGTCATCACAATGCTCCATGTCCCCTGTATTCACAAAGCTCCATGCCTTTTTCATCGCAATGCTCTAGAATTCTTGTTATCACAATGTTCCTTGACCCATATAATCACAATTCTCCATGACCCTTGTCATCACAATGCTCCATCGTGCTTTTCATCACAATGCTCCAAGGCAACTTTCATTACAGTGCTACATGCCCCCTGTCATCACAATGCCCAATGCCACCTGTAATCACAATTCCCCATGAGCACTGTCATCACAATGCTCCATGGCCCTTGTCATTACAATGCTCCATGACCCCTGTCATCACAATGCTCCATAACCCTTGTCATTACAATGCTGCATGATCCCAGTCATCACAATTCTCTGTGACCGCTGTCATCACAATGCTCCATGCCTTTGTCATCACAATTCTCCAGAACTCTTTTCATCATAATGCTCCATGCCCGTGCCTTCACAATGCTCCATGACAGTTGCCTACAGAATGTTCCATGGTCTTTGTCATCACAATGCTCCATGATTCCTTTCATCACATTTGTAAATGACCACAGTCATCACAATGCCCCATGACACCTGTCATCAGAATTCGCCATGGTCCTTGTCATCACAATGCTCCATGAACCGTGTCATCACAATGTTCCAGGACACTTGTCATCAGAATGATCCATGACCACATTCATCAAAATGATCCATGACCACTGTCATCACAAACCTCCATGGCCTATGTATTCACAGTGCTCCATGGCCCCTGTAATCACAATGCTCCGTGGTCTTCGTCATCACAATGCTCCATGACCACTGTCATCACCATGCCCCATGACCCCAGTCATCACAATGCTCCATAGCCCTTGTCATCACAATGCTCCATGACCCCTGTCATCACAATGTTCCATGACAGTTGTCATTACAATTCTCAATGACCCCTGTCATCACAGTGTACCCTGCCCATTTCATCACAATGCTCCCTGGCCCTTGTAATCACAATGCTCCAAGCCCTTGTCATCACAATGCTCCAGGACAACTTTCATCACAGTGCTCCATGAACCCTGTCATCTCAATGCTCCATGGCCTTTTTATTCACAGTGCTCCATGGACCCTATAATTCACGCTGCTCCATGACCATTTTCATCAGAATGCTCCATGACCACTGTCATCTCAATGCCCCATGACACCTGTCATCACAATTCGCCATGGCCCTTGTCATCACAATGCTCCAAGAAACGTGTCATCACAATGGTCCAGGATAATTGTCATCACAATGATCCATGACCACTTTCATCACAATGCTCCATGACCCCTGTCATCACAATGTTCCATGATACTTTTCATCACAATGCTAGATGACCATTGTCATCACAATCCCTCATGACACCTGTCATCACAATTTGCAATGGCCCTTGTCATCACAGTGCTCCATGAATCGTGTCATGAGAAGGTTACAGGACACTTGTCATCACAATGCTCTATGGTGTTTTTCATCACAATGCTCCAGGACTTCTTTCATCACAATGCACCATGACCCTTGTTATCACAATGCTCTCTGGTGCTTTTCATCACAATTGCTGTGACCACTTTCATCACAATGCTCCATGGCTCTTGTCGTCACAATGCCACATGAGCCCTTTCATCACAATGTTCCATGATGCCTGTCATCAAAAAGCTCCATGGTCTTTTTCAACAAAATGATCCATGTCCCCTGTAATTACAGTGCTACATGACCGCTCTTATCACAATGCTCCAAGACCCCTTTCATTGCAAAGCTCCGTGAACCTTGTCATCAAAATGCCCCATGACAAATTTCATCTCAATGCTCCATGACCATAGTCATAACCATGCTCCATACCCTTATTATAACAAAGCTCCATGACCCTTTCATCACAACGATCCACCACACCTTTCATCACAATGCTCCATGACCCCTGTCAACACAATGCTCCATGGCCCAAGTCATCACAATGCCCTAAGGCCCCTGTAATCACAGTGATCCATGACCCATTTCCTCACAAGTCTTCAATACCTCTTTCATCACAATGCTCCATGCCATTTGTCATCACAGTGCTCCATGGCCTTGTCATCAAATGCTCCTTGGCCTCTGTAATCACAACGCTATATGCACTTGTCGTCACAACACTCCATGACTCTTGTCTTCAATATTCTCCATGGCGTTTTTCATCACAAAGCTCCATAACCCATTTAATCACAATGCTCCATGGCCCTTGTCTTCAATATTCTCCATGGCGCTTTTAATCACAATGCTCCATAACAACTTTCATCACAGTGCTCCATTACCCCTTTTATCACAATGTTCCATAAACATTGTCTTCACAATGCTCCATGCCCCTTTCATCACAATGCTGTATGACCCATGTCATTGCAATGATCTTTAACCCCATTCATCACAATTCTCCATGGCCTTTGTCATCAAAATGCTCCATGGCTCCTGTAATCAAAGTGCTCCACGACACCTTTCATCACAATGCTCTATAACCCCTTACATCACAATGCTCCATGACACCTGTCATCAAAATGCTCCATGGCCCTTCTCATCACAATGCTCCAAAACTCTTGTCTTCACAACGCTCCATGACCACTGTCATCACAATGCTCCATGGCATTGGTAATCACAATGTTAAATGGCCCCATTAAGCACAGTGCTGAATGACCCCTTTCATCACAATGCCCCATGATCCCTGTTATCACAATATTCCATGATCCCTGTCAACAAAATGCTCCATTACCCCTGTCATCTCATTGCTCCATGACCCATGTCATCACAACGCTCCATGCCGCTTCTCATCACAATGCTCCATGACCACTTTCATCACTATGCTCAATGACCCCTTTCATCACAATGCTCCGTGACACTTGTCATCACGATGCTCCATTCCCTTGTTATCACAATGCTCCACGGCCCCTGGAATTACAATGCTACATGCCCGTGTCATCACAATGCTCCATGACCACTGTCATCACAATGCTCCATGACCCTTGTCATCACAATGCTACATGGCCCTTGTCATCACAATGCTCCATGGCTCTTTTCATCATGATGATCCATGACGCCTGTCATCACAATGCTGCATGCCCTTGTCATCACAATGCTCCATGACCCCTGTCATCACAATGCACCACTCTCCTTGTCATCACAAAGTTCCATGAACCCTGTATACACAAGGATCCATGACCCCTTTCATCAAAATGCTCCAGTACCACTTTCATCACAATGCTCTATACCCCTTGTCATCACAATGGTCCCTGCCATTGTCATCACAATGCTCCATGGTCCCTGTAACCACAATGCTCCATGCCCTTCTCATCACAATGCTCCAGAACTCTTGTCTTCACAATGCTCCATGACCACTGTCATCACAATATTCCATGACGCTTGTCATCACAATGCTCCATGGCACTTTTCATCATAATGCTCCATAACCCCTTTCATCACAATGCTCCATGACCATTGTCATCACAATGCTCCATGCCCCTATCATCACAATGCTCCATGACCCCTGTCAACGCAGTGATCCATGACCCCTTTCATCAAAATGCTCCATCACACCAGTCATCACACTTGTGGTGACAAGGGTCATGTAGATTTGTGATAACAAAGGCCATGAAGCATTGGGATGACAGGTGTCATGGAGCACTGCAATGAAAAGGGTCATGGATCATTGCGGTGACAGGGGTCATTGATCATTGTGATGACAAGAGCAATTGAGCATGGTGATGACAGGGGTCATTGGCAATTGTGATGACAGGGGGCATGGAGCATTGTGATGAAAGGGGTCATGGTGCATTTTGATGAGAGGGGTTATGGAGCATTGCGGTGACAAGTGTCATGGAGCTTTATGATGATAGGGGCACTGGAATATTGTGAAGAAAGGGGGCATGGAGAATTATGTTGAATGTAGTAATGGAGCATTGTGATGAAAGGGGTAATGGAACATTGTGATGAAAGTGGTCATGGGGCATTGTGATGACAAGGGGCATGGAGCATTGTGATGACAAGCGCCATGGAGAATTTTGATGATAAGGGCCATGGAGCCTTGTGTTGAAAGGGTTAATGGAGCATTGTGATGAAAGGGGGCATGGAGCATTGTGATGACAAGGGCCATGTGGAATTATGATGACAAATGTCCTGGAGCATTGTAATGACAGGGGTCATAGGTCATTGTGATGACAGGGGGCCTGGAGCATTGTAATGAAAGTGGTCATGGATCATTTTGATTACAGGGGGTATCGAGTATTTTGGTGACATGGGGCATGGAACATTGGGATGAAAGGGGTACTGGAGCATTGTGATGACAAAGGGCTTAGAGCTTTGCGATGAAAGGATTAATTGAGTCTTGTGATGACAGGGGTCATGGATCATTGTGATGACAGGGGGCATGGAGCACTGTAATGAAATGGGTTATGGAGCACTGTGATTACAGGGGTAATTGTGATGCATTGTGATGAAAGGGGTCATGGGACAGGTGTAACGGAGCATTGTGATGAAAGGGGTCATGGCTCATTGTGATGAACTGGGGCATAGAGCATTGTGATGAAAGGGGTTATGGAGCACTGTGATTACAGGGGTAATTGTGAGCATTGTGATTAAAGGGGTCATGGAGCATTCTGATGACAGTGGTCATGGGGAATTGTGATGACAAGGGCCATGGAACTTTGTGATGACAGGCGTCATTTGGCATTGTGAATGACAGGGGCCATGGAGCATTTTGATGACAAGGGTCATGGAGCATTATGATGACAGGGGTCATGGAGCATTTTGGTGAAAGCCGTCATGGAGCATTGTGATGACAAGGGCCATGGAGCATTGTGATGAAAGGGGTCATGGAGCAATGTGATGATAAGGGCATGGAGCCTTGTGATGATAAGGGCATGGAGCCTTGTGATGTCAATGGTCATGGAGCATTGTGATGAAAGGGGTCAGGTAGAATTGTGATGAAAGTGGCCATGGGGCATTGTGATTACAGGGTTCACGGAGCATTGTGATGACAAGTGCCATGGAGCATTGTGATGAAAGGGGTCATGGAGAATTGTGATGATAAGGGCGTGTAGCATTGTGATGACAGTGGTCACAGAGCATTGTGACGATAAGGGCATGAAGCCTAGTTAAAGACAGTCTAGCAGCCTTGGGACTAAATTCAGTGCCTGAGGTAGGCACGGCATAAGGTCTTTGGTTAGCATAAGAGGTAAGACAGGCTTAGGTTAAAGGCTAGGAATCGTGTCAGGAAATGATCTAAGGATAGTGTGAAGACCGTTGTTACTCAGAATATCAGGGCCTTATTCAGAACCAGTGTTAGGACTTCAGGTAGGGACTGCATCAGGGCCTGACTTAGGGAGAGTGACAGGGCCTGAATGAGGCCTAATGTCAGGCCCTTAGCTGGGCACACTGTCAGGGCATGACTTTGGAGCAGCATCAGCGTCTTTGCTGGATCAGCATTAAGGTCTTCGTTAGGTACATGATCAGGGCCTGAATTAGTCACAGCTTCAAGGCTTCAGTTAAGGAAAGCTTCAGGACCTGAGATAGGGACAGCCTCAGGTCTTCACTTAGGGACAGCGTCAGGGCTTACTTTGGGACAGTTTCAGGACCTTGGAAAGACATAGGTCAGGATATTAGCTCAGTATAATGTCAGGACTTTAGATAGTAATGGCAGCTACAGACAGTTTCAGGGCCTGAGTTAGGCCTAGCATCAGAGACTTTGTTAGGTACAGTGTAAGGGACTGAGTTAGCAGTAGTGTCAGGGCCTTGCTTAGGGACAGTGTCAGGGTCTGAGTTAGGAGTACTGTCAGAGACCTAGTTAGGGACAGTGCTAGGGCCTGAGTTAGGATTAGTGTCAAGGCCTTATTTAGGACCAATTTCAGGGCCTTAGTTTTGACTAGCATCAGAACCATTGTTAGGAATCGTATGGGAGCCTGAGTTAGGCATACTGTCAGGGCCTTAGTTAGGGACACTTTTAGGGACTGAGTTAGGATTAGTGTCTAGGCCTTATTTACGACCAATTATAGGGCTTTAGTTTGGACTAGCAACAGAGCCTTTTTTAGGTATCAGGTCAGGGCCTAAGTTAGGTGTACTGTCAGGGCCATTGTTAGGGACAGTATCAGGGTCTGACTTAGGAGAGGTTGAGGACCTTAGCCAGGGAATGTTTCAGGACCTTAGTTAGGGACATTATCAGGGCCTGAATTAGCAGTAGTGTCAAAAGTCCTTAGTGAGGAGAGTAAGGAGTAAGTCAGGACTCAGGCCCTGACACTGTCCTTAACTAAGGCCCTGACACTACTCGTAACACAGGCCCTGATCTGATTCCTATCATAGGCCCTGATGCTGGTCTTAACTAAGACTCTGACACTGGTCCTAACTAAAGCTGTGACACTACACTTAACTCAGGCCCTGACACTGTCCCTAACAAAGCCTCTGACACTATTCCTAACTCAGGCACTGACACTGTCCCAAAATAAGGCCCTGACACTACTCCTACCCCAGGCACTGAAACTGTCCCTAACTAAGACCCTGACACTACTCCCAACTCAGGCACTGACAGTGTCCATAACTAAGGCCATGACACTACTCCTAACTCAGGGGCTGATAATATACCTAACACAGGCACTGATACTTCTCCTCACTTAAGCCCTGATATTTGCCCTAACTAAGGCCTTGACACTACTCCTAACTCAGGCAATGACACTGTTTCTAAATAAGGCCATGGAAGTACTCTTAAGTCAGGAACTCACACTGTCCCTAACTAAGGCCCTGACACTACTCCCAACTCAGGCACTCACACTGTCCCTAACTAAGGCCCTGACACTACTCTCAACTCAGGCACTAACACTGTCCCTAACTAATGACTTGACACTACTCTTTACTCAGGTCCTGCCACAGTCCCTAACAAAAGCCCTGACACTACCCCCAACTCTGGCACTGACAGTGTCCCTAACTACGACCCTCACACTTCTCACAACTCAGGCACTGAAGCGGTCCCTACGTAAGGCCCTGACACTACTCCCAAATCCGGCGCTGATGCTGTCCCTAAATTAGGCCCTGACACTACTCCTTATTAGGCACTGACATGCTCCCTAACTAAGGACCTGAGACTACTTCTACCTCAGGCCCCGACACTGTCCCTAACTAAGGCCCTGATACTACTCCCAACTCAGGCACTGACACTCTCCCTAACTAAGGCCTTGGAACTACTCTTAACTCATACCCTGACACTCTCCATAACTAAGACCCTGACACTAATCCCATCTCAGCCACTGACACTGTCCCTATGGCCCTGACACTATTTCCAACTCAGGCACTGACATTGTCCATACCTAAGGCACTGAAATTCTCTCAACTAATGCACTAACACTGTACCTTACTAATGCGCTAACATTACTGCCAACTCAGGCACTGACATTGTCTCTAACTAGGCCCTGACTCTATAGCCAACTCAGGCACTTACACTGTCCCCGATTAAGGCACTGACATTACTCGCAACTCCGACACTGAAACTGTTCCTAACTACCGGTCTCAGACTACTCCTAACTCAGGGCCTGACACTATTCATAACACAGTCAGTGACACTGTACTGAACTAAGGCCCTGAGACTACTCCTAAATCAGGCCCTGAGACTGTCAGTAAACTAGGCCCTGACACTACACACAACTCAGGCACTGACGCTGGGCCGAACTAAGGGTCTGACACTAGTCCTAACACAGACACTGACACTCTACAAAATTAAGACTTTGACAATACTCTTAACTCAGACTCTGACACTGTGCATTATAAAGACCCTGACACTAATCCCAACTCAGGCACTGACACTGTCCGTAACTAAGACCCTGACACTACTTCCATCTTAGCCACTGACACCGTCCCTAACTATGGCCCTGACACTACTGCCAACTCAGGCACTGGCGATGTCTCTAACTAAGGCACTGGCACTACTCCCAAATCAGGCACTGATGCTGTGCAGAACATAGGCCCTGGCACTACTCCCAACTCAGGCATTGACGCTGTCCGTAACTAAGGGTCTGACACTACTCCCAACGCAGACACTGACACTCTACCAATTTAAGGCCTTGCCACTAGTCTTAACTCAGGCCCTGACACTGTCCATTCTAAGGACCCTGACACTAATCCCAACTCAGGCACTGACACTGTCCATAACTAAGGCCCTGACACTACTCACAACCCAGGTACTGGCGCTGTCCCTAACAAAGGCACTGGCACTACTCCCATCTCAAGCACTGACCCTATCCCTAATTAAGGCCCTGACACTACTCCCAACTCAGGCACTGACACTGTCCCTAACTAAGGTACTGAAATTACTCCCAACTCAGGCAATGACGCTGTCCCTAACTAGGGCCATGACACTACTCCCAAGTCAGGCACTGACACTGTTGATAACTTAGGCCCTTACACTACTCACAACCCAGGCCCTGACACTGTCCCTAAATACCACTCTCACACTACTCCTAAATCTGGCCCTAACAATATTCCTAACACAGTCACTGACACTGTCCCTAACTAAGGCCCTGAGACTACTTCTAACTCAGGCCCTGACACTGTCCCTAACATAGGCCCTGACACTACTTCCAACTCAGGCACTGACATTGTCCCTACCTAAGGCCCTGACCCTATTCTCAACTCAAGCACTAACACTGTCACTTCCTAAAGCCCTGACACTACTGCCAACTCAGGCACTGACACTGTCCCTAACTGAGGCCCTGAGAATACTGTTTACTCAGGCCCTGACACTGCCCGTAAATTTGGCCCTGGCACTACTCCCAAGTTAGGCACTGACGCTGTCCCTAACTAAGGTTTTGAAAATACTCCCAACTCAGGCACTGACACTCTACCAAATTAAGGCCTTGACACTACTCTTAACTCAGGCCCTGACACTGTCCATAATAAAGACCCTGACACTAATCCCAACTCAGGCACTGACACTGTCCGTAACTAAGGCCTTGACACTATTCCCAACCCACACACTGGCGCTATCCCTAACTAAGGCACTGGCACTACTCCCAACTCAGACCCTGACACTATCCCTAATTAAGGCCCTGACACTACTCCCCACTCAGGCACTGACACTGTCCCTAACTAAGGCCCTGAAACTACTCCCAACAGAGGCACTGACACTGTCCCTAACTAAGGCCCTGAAACTACCCCCAACCCAGGCACTGACACTGTCCCTATCTAAGGCACTGACACTTCTCTCAACTCAGGCACTAACACTGCCCTTACTAAGGACTTGACACTACTCTTAACTCAGGCCCTGACACAGTCCCTAACAAAGGCCCTGACACTACATCCAACTCAGACACTGAGAATGTCCCTAACTACGGCCCTCACACTACTCCCAACTCAGGCATTGATGCCATCATCAAGTAGGGCCCTGACACTACTCCCAACTCAGTCACTGACGCTGTCCCTAACTAAGGCCATAACACTTCTCCCAACTCAGTCACTGACACTGTCCCTAACTAAGGTCTTGAAACTACTCACAACTCAGGCCCTGACACTAATCCTATCACAGACACTGACACTGTACCTACCTAAGGACCTGAGAATACTACTTATTCAGGCCCTGACACTGTCCGTAACATTGGCCCTGGCAATACTCCCAAGACAGGCACTGACGCTGTCCCTAACTAATGGTCTGACAATACTCCCAACTCAGGCACTGACACTCTACCAAATTAAAGCCTTGACACTACTCTTAACTCAGGTCTTGACACTGTCCATATTAAACACCCTGACACCAATCCCAACTCAGGCACTGACACTGTCCGTAACTATGGCTCTGACACTACTGCCAACTAAGGCACTGGCGCTGTCCAAACTAAGGCTCTGACACTACTCCCAACTCAGGCACAGGCAATCTACCTAATTAAGGCCCTGACACTACTCCCAACTAAGGCACTAACATTGTCCCTAATTAAGACCCTGACACTACTCCCAACTCAGGCACTAAAACTGTCCCTAACTAAGAACTTGACACTACTCTTAACTCAGTCCCTGACACAATCTCTAGCAAAGACCCTGACAATACCCCCATCTCAGGCACTAAGAGTGTCGCTAAATATGGCACACACAATACTCCCAACTCAGGCACTGATGCCGTCCCTAAGTAAGGTCCTGAAACTACTATCAAATCAGGCACTGACACTCTCCCTATCTAATGCCTTGACACTACTCTTAACTCATGCCCTGACACTGTCCCTAACTAAGACCCTGAAACTACTCCCTTCTCAGCCAATGACACCGTCTCTAACTGTGGCCCTGACACTACTCCAAACTCAGGCACTGGCGCTGTCCCTAACTAAGGCCCTGAAACTACTCCCAACCCAGGCACTGACACTGTCCCTTACTAAGGCCCTGACACTACTCTTAACTCAGGCACTAACACTGCCCTTACTAAGGACTTGACACTACTCTTAACTCAGGCCCTGACACAGTCCCTAATAAAGGCCCTGACACTACCTCCAACTTAGGCACTGACAGTGTCCCTAACTACGGCCCTCACACTACTCCCAACTCAGGCACTGACGCCATCCTTAAGTAAGGCCCTGACACTACTCCCAACTCAGGCACTGACGCTGTCACTAACTAAGGCCATAACACTTCTCCCAACTCAGGCACTGACACTGTCCCTAAATAAGGCCCAGAAAATAGAACCAACTCAGGCTCTGACACTGTCCCTAACTTAGGCCCTGACACTACTCCTTACGTAGGCACTGACATACTCCCTAACTAAGGTCCTGAGACTACTTTTATCTCAGGCGCTGACACTGTCCCTAACTAAGGCCCTGAAAATACTCCCATCTCAGCCACTGACACTGTCCCAAAGGCCCTGACACTACTTCCAACTCAGGCACTGATATTCTCCCTACCTAAGGCCCTGACCCTGTTCTCAACTCAAGCATTAACAGTGTCACTTACTAATGCCCTGACACTACTGCCAACTCAGGCACTGACACTGTCCCTAACTAGTCCTGGACACTACTCCCAACTCAGGCACTTACACTGTCCCTAACTAAGGCCCTGACATTACTCCCAACTCTGGTACTGATACATTTGCTATCTAAGGCCCTGAAACTACTCACAACTCAGGCCCTGACACTGTTCCTAACTACCGGTCTCAGACTACTCCTAACTCAGGGCCTGACACTATTCCTAACAGCGTCACTGACACTGTCCCTAACTAAGGCCCTGAGACGACTCCTAACTCAGGCCCTGACACTGTCAGTAACTTAGGCCCTGGCACTACACCCAACTCAGTCACTGACGCTGGCCCTAACTAAGGTTCTGACACTTGTCCGAACTCAGACACTGACACTCTATCAAATTAAGGCCATGACACTACTCCTAACTGAGGCCCTGACACTGTGCATAATAAAAACCCTGAAACTATTCCCATCTCAGCCACTGACTCTGTCCATAACAAAGGCCCTGACACTACTCCCAACTCAGGCACTGGCGCTGTCCCTAACTAAGGCACTCGCACTACTCTCAGCTCAGGCACTGGTGCTGTCCCTAACTAAGGCTCTGACACTACTCTCAACTCAGGCCCTGACACTGCCCCTAACTAAGGCCCTGACAACACTCGTAACTCAGGCACTGTCACTGTCACTACCTAAGGCCATTACACTCCGCTTAACTCAAGAGATGACACTCTCTGTAACTAAGTCTTTGACACAATATTTAACTCATGCCCTAACACTGTCCTTAACTAAGACCCTGACACTACTCCCATCTCAGGCCCTGACACTATAACTAATAAAGGCCCTCACACTACTCCTACCTCAGGCACTGACACTGTCCATAACTTAGGCCCTGACACTACCCATAAATCAAACACTGACACTCTCCCTACGTAAGGCCCTGAGACTATTCCTACCTCAGGCCCTGACACTGTCCATAATTAAGTCCTTGATACTACTGCCACTCAGGCTCTGACACTATCCCTAACTATGGCCCGGACACTACTCTCAACTCAGGCACTGAGAGTGTCCCTAACTAAAGCACTGACAATACTCCCCACTCAGGTACTGACGCTATCCTTAACTAAGGCCCTGAAACTTCTCCCAAGTCAAGCACTGATGCTGTCCCTAACTAAGGCTCTGACACTACTCCCAACTCAGGCACTAACAACCTCCCTAACTAAGGCCTTGACACTACTCTTAAGTCAGGCCCTGACACTGTCCGTAACAACAACACTGACACTACTCCCAACTCAGCCACTCACATTGTCCCTAACTACGGCCCCGACACTACTGCCAAATCAGCCACTGATATTATCCGTAACTAAGGTGCTGACATTAATCCCAACTCTGGAACTGACACTGTCGCTAAATAAGGCCCTGACACTTTGCCCAACTCAGGCACTGAGACTGTCAGTAACTAAGACCCTGATACTAGTCACAACTCAGGCTCTGACACTGTCCTTTACTAATGTCCTGACACTACACGCACCTCAGGCACTGACACTGTCCCTAACTAATGCAGTGAAAATACTCCAAACATAGGCATTGACCGTGTCCCTAACTAGGCCCTGATACAACTCCCACATCAGGCACTGATACTTTCCCTAACTAAGGTCCTGACATTACCCCCAACTCAGGCACTGACACTGTCGCTAACTTAGGCCCTTACACTACTCACAACACAGGCCCTGACACTGTCCTTAAATACCACTCTCACACTACTCCTAAAACTGGCCCTAACACTATTCCTAACACAGTTACTGACACTGTCCCTAACTAAGGCCCTGAGAATGCACCTTACTCAGGCCCTGACTCTGGCCCTAACTAACGCCGTGACACTACTCCTAACTCAGGCCCTGACACTATAACTAAGAAAGGCCCTCACACTACTCCTAACTCAGACAATGACACTGTCCATAACTTAGGCACTGACACTACTCCTAACTCAGGCACTGGCAATCTCCCTAACTAAGGCCCTGAGACTACTCCAACCTCAGGCCCGGCAACTGACCCTAAGTAAGGCTCTGACACTGCTTGCAAATCCGGCACTAACACTCTCCCTAACTAAGGCCTTAACACTACTCTTAGCTAAGGCCCTGGCACTGTTCGTAACATCGACCCTGACACTACTCCCAACTCCAGCAATGACGCTGTCTCTAACTAAGACCTTGACATGACTCACAAATCAGGCAATGACACTGTCCCTAGCTAAGGCCCTGACACTACTCCCAACTCAGGCACTGACACTGTCCGTAACTAAGGCACTGTCCGTACTCTCAATTCAGGCACTAACACTGTCCCTAAATAAGTACTCTTAACTCAGGCCCTGGCACAGTCCGTAAGAAAGGCCCTGACACTACCCCCACCTCAGGCCCTGACAGTGTCCCTAACTACGGCCCTCACACTACTACCAACTCAGGCACTGACGCCATCCCTAAGTAAGGCCCTGACACTACTCCCAATTCAGGCAGGGACGCTGTCCCTAAATAAGGGTCTGACACTACTCCCAACTCAGGTACTGATGCTGTCCCTAAATAAGGCCATAACAATACTCCAAACTCAGGCACTGACACTCTCCCTAACTAAGGTGCTCACACTACTCCTAACTCAGGCTCTGACACTGTCTGTAACTATGGCCCTGATACTACTCCCAATTCAGGCACTGACACTCTCGCTAACTAAGGCCTTGACACTACTCTTAACTCATGCCCTGACACTGTCCCTAACTAAGACCCTGACATTACTCCCATCTCAGCCACTGACACTGTCCTGAAGGCCCTGACACTACTTCCAACTCAGGCACTCACATTGTCCCTACCTAAACCCCTGAACCTGCTCTCAACTCAGGCACTAACACTGTCCCTTACTAATGCCCTGACACCTCTTCCAAATCAGGCACTGAAGCTGTCCCTAATTAAGGCCCTGGCACTACTCCTAACTCAGGCACTGACACTGTCCATAACTTAGGCCCTGACACTACCCATAAATCAGACACAGACACTCTCCCTAACTAAGGCCTTGAGGCTACCAATAACTCAGGCCCTGACACTGTCCATAACTAAGGCCTTGGTACTATTGCCAACTCAGGCTCTGACACTGTCCCTAACTAAGGCCCTGAAACTACTCCTAAGTCAAGCACTGCTGCTGTCCCTAACTAAGGCTCTGACACTACTCCCAACTCAGGCACTGACACTTTCACTAAATAAGGCCCTGACACTTCTACCAACTCAGGCACTGACACTATCCCTAACTAAGACCTTGATACTACTCCCAACTCAGGCACTGACACTTTCTCTAACTAGGCCCTGATACTACTCCCAACTCAACCACTGACACTGTACCTTACTAGGGCCCGTATATTACTCCCAATTCAGGCACTGACACTGTTGCTAAGTTAGGCTCTTACACCACTCACAACACAGACCCTGACACTGTCCCTAAGTACCGCTCTCACACTACTCCTAAATCAGGCCCTAACACTCTTCCTAACACAGTCACTGACACTGTCCCTAATTAAGGCCCTGAGAATGCTCCTTACTCAGGCCCTGACTCTGGCTCTAACTAACGTCGTGACACTACTTCTAACTCACGCCCTGATATTGTCCCTAACAAAGACCCTGACACTAATCCCAGCTCAGGCACTAACACTGTCCCTATCTAAGGCCCTGAAACAATTCACAACTCAGGCACTGACACTGTCCCTTACTACGGCCCTGAGACTATTCCTATCTCAGGCCCTGACACTGTATGTAACTTAGGCCCTGACACTATTCCTAATTCAGGCACTGACACTCTCCCTAACTAAGGCCCT
This sequence comes from Balaenoptera physalus, assembly GCF_965194825.1. Taxonomy (NCBI): domain Eukaryota; kingdom Metazoa; phylum Chordata; class Mammalia; order Artiodactyla; family Balaenopteridae; genus Balaenoptera; species Balaenoptera physalus. The sequence continues at coordinate 1,257,949 of NW_028126514.1, read as the reverse complement.
GAGACTACTCCCAACTCAGGCTCTGACACTTTCCCTAACTATGACCCTGACACTAATCCCAACTCAGGCACTGAAAGTGTCCCTAAATGAGGCAAAGATACTACTCCCAACTCAGGCACTAAGGCTCTGGATCATTGTGATGACAAGCGCCATGGAGCATTGTGATGAAAAGGGCATGGAGCATTGTGATGAGAAGGGCACTGGAGAATTGTGTTGAAAGGGGTCATGGATCATTGCGATGACAGGGATCATGGATAATTTTGCTGGCAGGGGTCATCGAAAATTGCGATGAATTGGGTCATGAATTTTTATGGTGACAAGGGTCATGGAGCATTGTTATATCAGTGGTCATTGGGCATTGTGATGAAAGGGGTAATGGAGAATTGTGATGAAAGGTTTCATGGAGCACTGTGATTAAAGGGGACATGGAACATTGTCATGATGAAGGCCATGGTGCATTGTGATCACAGGGGTCATGGGGCATTGTGATGAAAGGGGCATGGAGCATTGTGACAACAATGGTCATGGAGAATTGTGATGAAAGGCGCCATGGAGCATTGTGGTGAAGGGGATCATGGGGTATTGTGATGACAAGCGCCAGGGAGCATAGTGATGACAAGAGGCCTGGAGCATTGTGATGACACGGGCATGGAGCATTGTGACAACAATGGTCATGGAGAATTGTGATGAAAAGGGCATGGAGCATTGTGATGACAAATGGCATGGAGGATTGTGATGACAAAGGGCAATGATCATTGTGATGAATGGGGTCATGGATGATTCTGAATACAACGATCGTGAAGAATTGTGATGACAGGTGTCATGGGGCATTGTGATGTCAGGGGTCATGAGGCACTGTGAATACTGGGGCGATGGAGCATAGTGAAGACAAAGCCATGGAGCATTGTGATGACAGTTGTCATGGAGCATTATGATGAAATGGGTCAGCGAGGATTCTGATGAAATTGGTCATTGAGCATTGTGATGGAAAGGGCCATGGAGCATTGTGATGACAAGTGGCATGGAGCATTGTGATGAAAAGTGTCATGGATCATTGTGATGACAAAGGCCATTGAACATTGTGATGACAGGGGTCATGAAGCATTGTGATGAAAGGGTTCATGGATGATTGTGATGACAGTGGTCATGGAGCATTGTGATGATAAGGGCATGGAGCATTGTGATGAGAAGGGCCATGGAATATTGTGATGAAAATGGTCATGGAGCATTGTGATGAAAAGGGTCATGTGGCATTCTGATGACAAGGGCATGAAGCAATGTGATGAAAGCGTTCATGGAGCATTGTGATGAAAAGCACCAGGGAGCATTGTGATGACAAGGGCCATGGAGCATTGTGATGACAAGGGTCATGGACCATTGTGATGACATGGGCATGGAGCATTGTGATGACAAGAGTTCTGGAACATTGGGATGACAAGGGCATGGAGCATTGTGATTACAGGGACCATGGAGCATTGTGATGATGAGGGCATGGAGCATTGTTATGACATCTGGAATGGAGAATTATGATGAAAGGGGCACGGGAGCACTGTGAAGAATGTGGTCATGGATTACTGTGATTACAGTGATCGTGGAGCATTGTTATGACAATGGTCATGGAACATTGTGATGACAGGGTTCATAGAGCATTGTGATGGCGACTGCCATGGAGTATTGTTATGACAGGTGTCAGGGAGCATAGTGATGACAGTGGTCATGGAGCAGTGTGATGAAAGGGGTCATGGAGCACTGTGATTACAGGGCCATGGAGCATTGTAATGACAAGGGCATGGAGAATTGTGATGACAAGTGGCATCGAGCACTGTGATGAAAGGGGTACTGGAGCATTGTGACGAAAGGAGTCATGGATTACTGTGATAACAGGGATTGTGGAGCATTGTGTTGACAAGGGTCATGGAACATTGTTATAACAGGGGTCATGGAGCATTGTGATGACAAGTGCCATGGAGTAGTATGATTACAGGGACCATGGAGTACAGTGATGACAAGGGTATGGAGCATTTTTATGACAATGGTCATGGAGCATTTTGATGAAAGGAGTCATGGAGCATTGTGATGAAAAGGGTCATGTGACATTGTGATGACAAGGGCCAAGGAGCATTGTGATGAAAGAGGTCATGGAGCATTGTGATGAAAGAAGTCATGGAGCATTGTGGTGAAAAAGGTCATCGAGCATTGTGGTGAATGAGGTCATGGATCATTGTGACTACAGGGATCATGGAGCATTTTGATAACAAGTGTCATGGAGCATTTTGAAGAGCAGGGCCATGGTGCATTGTGATGACAGGGTTCATGGGGTCTTGTGATGACAGTGGTCTTGGAGGATTGTGATGAAACGCGTACTGGAAGATTGTGCGGAAACCTGCAGTGGATCACTGTGATTACAAGTGTCATGGAGCATTGTGATGACACTGGCATGGAGCATTGTGATGACAATAGTTCTGGACCATTGTGATGAAAAGGGCATGGAGCATTGTGATTACAGGGGCCATGGAGCATTGTGAAGAAAAGGCATGGCACATTGTGATGACAAGGGGCATGGAACATTGTGATGAAAGTGGTATGGGAGAATAGTGATGAGAGTAGTCATGAATCATTTTGATTACAGGGGTCATGGAGCTTTGTGATTACAAGGGCCTTGGAGCATTTTGATGAGAGGGGCCATGGAGAATTGTGATGAAATGGGTCAGGGAGCATTGTGATGAAAGTGGTCATGGAGCATTGTGATGAAAAACGCCATGTAATATTATGATGACAAGGGTCATGGGACATTGTGATGAAAATGGCATGGAGCATTGTGATGACAATTGGAAAGGAACATTGTGATGAAAGGGATAATGAAACTTTGTGAGGAATGGGGCCACGGAGCATTGTGATGACAAGAGCAAGGATCATTGTGATGACAAGTGGTATGGAACATTGTGATAAACGGGGTTCTGGATCATTGTGAGGAAAGGGATCATGGATCATTGTGATTACAGGGATCATGGAACATTGTGATGTCAAGTGTCATGCAGCATTGTGATGACAGAGGTCATGGAGCACTGTGATGACAAGGGAATGGAGCATTGTGATCACATGGTTCATATAGCATTTTGATGACAGGGGTCATGGAACATTGTGATGACAAGGTTCTTGAAGCACTGTGTTGACACGGGCATGGAGCATTGTGATGAGAAGAGATCTGGTGCATTGTGATGACATGGGCAGGGAACACTGTGATGACAGAGGTCATGGAGCATTGTGATGAGAAGTGTCATGGAGCATTTTGATGAAACGGCTATGGAACATTATGATGAGAAGAATTCTGGAGCATTGTGGTAACAAGGGCATGGAGCATGGTGATTAGAGGGGCCATGTAGCATTCTGATGACAATGGCATGGAGCATTGGGATGACAAGGGTCATCGAGCTTTGTGATGACAGTGGTCATGGACCATTGTGATGACAAAGGCCATGTAGCATTGTGCTGACAGGAGTCAAGGAGCATTGTGATGACAGGGGCCAAGGAGCTTTGTGCTGACAAGGGCTTGGTGCATTGTGATGACAAGTGGAATGGAGCATTGTGATGAAAGGGGTCATGGGGCATTTTGATGACACAGGCATGGAGTATTATTATGACAAGTGTTCTGGATCATTGTGATGACAAAGGCCATGGAGCATTGTGATGACAGCGGTAATTGGGCATTGTGATGTCAGGGGTCCTGGAGCATTGTAATGAATATGGTCCTGGAACAGTGTGATGACAGCGGTCACGGAGAATAGCGATGACAGTGATCATGCAGCATTGTGATGAAAGGGTCAAGGAGCATTGTGTTGACAGGGGTCATAGAACATTTTGATGACAAGGTTCATGACGCATTGCAATAACAAAGGCATGTAGCATTGTGATGACGTGGGTCATCGAGCATTGTGATGAGTGGTGTCATGGAGCATTGTGTTGACACGGGCATGGAACATTGGGTTGAGAAGAGATCTGGAGCATTGTGATGACAAGGGTATGGAGAATTTTGATTAAAAGGGCCAAGGAGCATTTTGCTGACAATGGCATGTTGCAATGTGATGACAAGGGCATGGAGCATTGTGATTACAGGAGACATGGAGCATTGAGATAACAGACTTCATGGAGCATTGTGATGAAAGTGGTCATGGATCACTCTGATGACAAGTGTCCTGCAACCTAATGATGACACGGTTCATACAGCATTGAGATGACAAGGGCCAAGGCGAATTGTGATGACACATGTCATGGGGCATTGTGATGACTTTGGTCATCTTGCATTGTGATGACAGTGGTCATGTAGAATTTTGATTAAAGGTATCATGGAGCACTGTGATGACAAAGGCCAAGGAACATTTTGATGACAAGTGTCATTGAGCAATGGGATGACACGGGAATGGAGTATTATGATGACAAGTGTTCTGGAGCATTGTGATGACAAGGGCATGGAGCATTGTGATTACAGGGGCCATGGAGCATTGTGATGACAACGGCATGGAGCATTGTGATGACAGGGGTCATTGAGCATTGTGATTACAAAGACCATGAGGCATTGTGATGACAGTGGCCTTGGAGCATTGTGATGAGAATGGTTATCAAGCATTGTGATGAGAGGGGTCATAGAGCATTGTGATGAGAAAGACCATGGAGCATGGTGATGAGAGAAGCCATGGAACATTGTGATGACAAGGTCATGTACCATTGTGATTACAATGGTCATGGAGCATTGTGACGAAAAGTGTCATGGAATATTTTGCTGACAGGGATCATGGAGCTTTTTGGTAAGAGTGGCCTTGGAGATTTGTGATGGTAGGCGTCATGGGGCATTGTGATGAAAGCAGTCTTGGAGCATTGTGATGAAAGGGGTCATGGAGCACTGTGATTACAGGGGCCATGGAGCATTGTGAATACAAAGCCTATGGAGCATTGAGATGACAGGGTTCATGGAGCATTGTGATGAAAGTGATCATGGATCATTGTGGTGACAAGTGTCCTGGAACCTTGTGATGACACGGTTCATGGAGGATTATGATGACAAGGACCATGGAGAATTGTGATGACATCGGTCATGGGGAATTGTGATGAAAGGTATCATGGAGCACTGCGACGACAGGGTCCATGGAACATTGTGATGACAAAGGCCATGGAGCATTGTGATGACAAGTGTCATGGGGCATTTTGACGATATTGGCATGGAGCATTATGATGACAAGAGTTCTGGAGCATTTTGATGACAAGGGCATGGAGCATTGTGATGACTGGGTTAATGGAGCATTGTGATGAAGGGGCCATGGAGCATTGAGATGACAGGCGTCATGAGGCATGGTGATGACAGTGGTCATGGAGCATTTTGATGAAATAGATCATGGAGCAATATGATAACAGGGGCCATGGAGCATTGTGATGACAGGTGTATTGGAGCATTGTGATGAAAGTAGTCATGGATCATTGTGATGACATGTGTCCTGGAACACTGTGATGACACGGTTCATCGTGTATTGTGATGATAAGGGTCATAGCGAATTGTGATGACAGGTGTCATGGGGCATTGTGATGACATTGATCATCTAGGAATTGTGAAGAAAGGTATCATGGAGCACTGTGATGCCTGGGGGCATGAAGCATTGTTACGAAAATTGTCCTGGATTATTGTGATGACAGCAGTCATGGAGAATTGTGATGACAGGGATTATGCAGCATTGTGTTGACAAGGGTATGGACTATTGTGATGACAATGGTCATGGAGCAATGTGATGAAAGTTTTCATGGAACATCGTGAAGAAAACTGTCTGGGAGCATTGTGACGATAAAGGCCATGGAGCATTGTGATGACACGTGTCATGGAGCACTGTAATGAAAAATTTCATTGTGCACTGTAATGACAAGGGGGATGGAGTATTGTGATGAAACTGGTCCTGGAGCATTGTGATAACAAAAGCCATGGAGCATTGTGATGACAGGCAACATGGAGCATTGTGATGACAAGTGTCATGCAATATTGGGCTGACACAGATCATGGAGCATTTTGATGAGAGTGGCCTTGGAGCACAGTGATGAGAGACGTCATGGGGCATTATGGTGACAGTGGTCAAGGAGCATTGTGATGAGAGTGTTCATGGAGAAACGCGATTATCGGGACAATGGAGCATTGTGAATACAAAGGCCATGGAGCATTGAGATAACAGTGTTCATGGAGCATTGTGGTGAAAGTGCTCATGGATCACTGTGATGACAAGTGTCCTGGAACCTAGTGATGACACGGTTCATACAGCATTGAGATGACAACGGCCAAGGCGAATTGTGATGTCATGTGTCATGGGGCATTGTGATGACATTGGTCATCTTGCATTGTGATGACTGTGGTCATGTAGAATGTTGATTAAATGTATCTTGGAGGACTGTGATGACAAAGGCTAAGGAAAATTTTGATGACAAGTATCATTGAGCAATGGGATGACACGGGAATGGAGCATTATGATGACAAGTGTTCTGGAGCATTGTGATGACAAGGGCATGGATCATTGTGATTACAGGGGCCATGGAGCATTGTGATGACAACGGCATGGAGCATTGTGATGACAGGGGTCATTGAGCATTGTGATTACAAAGACCATGAGGCATTGTGATGACAGGGGCCTTGGAGCACTGTGATAACCATGGTCATCAAGCATTGTGATGACAGGGATCATAGAGCATTGTGATGAGAAAGACCATGGACAATGGTGATGACAGAGGCTATGGAACATTGTGATGACATGGCCATGTAACATTGTGATTACAAGGGTCATGGAGCATTGTGATGACAACTTTCATGGAACGTTGTGATGACAGGGGTCATGGAGCATTGTGTTGAAAGAGAAAATAGAGCAGTGTGATTACAGGGTCCATGGAGCATTGTGAATACATAGGCCATGGAACAGTATGATGACAGGGGTCATGAAGCATTGTGATGTAAGGGTCATGGAACAATGTGATTACAAGGGTCATGGGGCACTGTGATGACAGGGGGCATGGAGCATTGTGATGAAAATAGTCCTGGAGTATTGTGATGACAGCGGTCACAGAGAATTGGGATGAAAGGTATCATGCAGCATTGTGATGACAACGGTCATGGCTCATTTTGATGACAGGGGTCACGGAACATTCTGATAACAAGGTTCATAAAGCATTTTGATGACAGGGGTCAAGGAGCATTGTGTTGACACTGGCATGGAGCATTGTAATGATAGGATATCTGGAGCATTGTGATGAAAAGGGGATGGAGCATATTTATGACAGTGTCCAAGGAGCATTGTGCTGACAATGACATGGAGCATTGTGATGAAAAGGGTACTGGAGCACTGTGAGGAAAGGAGTCATGGATCATTGTGATGACAGGGGTCATGGAGCTTTGTGAGGACAAGGATCATGGAGCATTGTGATGACACGGTCAAGGAATATTGCGATGACAAGAATTCTGGAGCATTGTGAGGAAAGGGAATGGAGCATTGGGATTAAAGGTGACAAGGAGCATTGTTATGATATGGGCAGAGAACTTTGTGATGACAGGCGTCATGGAGCATTGTGATGAAAAGTGTCATGGAACATTGTGCTGACAGGGATCATGGAGCTTTTTGGTAAGAGAGGCCTTGGAGATTAGTGATGGCAGGTGTCATGGGGCATTGTGATGACAGTGATCTTGGAGCATTGTGATGAAAGGGGTCATGGAGCACTGTGATTACACGGACCATGGAGCATTGTGAATACAAAGGCTATGGAGCATTGAGATGACAGGGTTCATGGAGCATTGTGATGAAAGTGATCATAGATCATTGTGATGACAAGTGTCCTGGAACCTTGTGATGACACTGTTCATGGAGCCTTGTGATGACAAGGACCATGGCGAATTGTGATGACATCTGTCATGGGGCATTGTGATGACAGTGGTCCTCTAGAATTGTTATGAAATGTATCAAGGAGCACTGTGACGACAGGGGCCATGGAACATAGTGATGACAAAGGCCATGGAGCATTGTGATGACAAGTGTCATGGGGCATTTTGATGACATTGGCATGGAGCACTATGATGACAAGAGTTCTGGAGCATTTTGATGACAAGGGCATGGAGCATTGTGATGACAGGGCCCATGGAGCATTGTGATGAAAAGGGCAGGGAACATTGTGATGACTGGGTTCATGGAGCATTGTGATGAAAGGGGCCATGGAGCACTGAGATGACAGGCGTCATGAGGCATGGTGATGACAGTGGTCATGGAGCATTGTGATGAAAGAGATCATGGAGTAATATGATAACAGGGGCCATGGAGCATTGTGATGACAGGTGTATTGGAGCATTGTGATGAAAGTAGTCCTGGATCATTGTGATGACATGTGTCCTGGAACACTGTGATGACACGGTTCATCGAGTATTGTGATGACAAGGGTCATAGCGAATTGTGGTGACATGTGTCATGGGGCATTGTGATAACATTGATCATCTAGGAATTGTGATGAAAGGTATCATGGAGCACTGAGATGACTGGGGGCATGAAGCATTGTTATGAAAATTGTCCTGGTTTATTGTGATGACAGCAGTCATGGAGAATTGTGATGACAGGGATTATGCAGCATTGGGTTGACAAGGGAATGGACTATTGTGATGACAATGGTCGTGGATCAAAGTGATGTAAGTTTTCATGGAACATTGTGATGAAAAGTGCCTGGGAGCAATGTGACGATAAAGGCCATGGAGCATTGTGATGACAAGTGTCATGGAGCATTGTAATGAAAGGTTTCATTGTGCACTGTGATGACAAGGGGGATGGAGTATTGTGATGAAACTGGTCCTGGAGCATTGTGATAACAAATTCATGGAGCATTGTGATGACAGGCATCATGGAGCATTGTGATGACAAGTGTCATGCAATATTGTGCTGACACAGATCATGGAGCATTTTGATGAGAGTGGCCTTGGAAGACAGTGAGACGAGACGTCATCGGGCATTATGGTGACAGTGGTCAAGGAGCATTGTGATGAAAGTGTTCAGGGAGCAATGCGATTATCAGGACAATGGAGCATTGTGAATACAAAGGCCATGGAACATTGAGATAACAGAGTTCATGGAGCATTGTGATGACAAGTGTCCTGGAACCTAGTGATGACACGGTTCATACAGCATTGAGATGTCAAGGGCCAAGGCGAATTGTTATGACACGTGTCATGGGGCATTGTGATGACATTGGTCATCTTGCATTGTGATGACAGTTGTCATGTAGAATTTTGATTAAAGGTATCATGGAGCACTGTGATGACAAAGGCCAAGGAATATTTTGATGACAAGGGTCATTGAGCAATGGGATGACACAGGAATGGCGTATTATGTTGACAAGTGTTCTGGAGCATTGTGATGACAAGGGCATGGAGCATTCTTATTACAAGGGCCATGGAGCATTGTGATGTCAACGGCATGGAGCATTGTGATGACAGGGTTCTTGGAGCATTGTGATGACAATGGTCATCAAGCATTGTGATGACAGGGGTCAAAGAGCATTGTGATGAGAAACACCATAGAGCATAGTGATGACAGAGGCCATGGAACATTGTGATGACAAGGCCATGTACCATTGTGATGACAAGGGTCATGGAGCATTGTGATGACAAGGGCAGGGAACCTTGTGGTGACCAGGGTTATGGAACATTTTGATGACAACTTTCATGGAACATTGTGATGACAGAGGTCATGGAGCATTTTGTTGAAAGGGAACATGGAGCAGTGTGATTACAGGGTCCATGGAGCATTGTGAATACATAGGACTTGGAACAATGTGATGACAGGTGTCATGTAGCATTGTGATGACAGGGTCATGGAGCATTGTGATTACAGGGGTTATGGGGCACTGTGATGACGGAGGCATGGAGCATTGTGATGAAAATTGTCCTGGAGCATTGTGATGACATCGGTCACAGAGAATTGGGATGAAAGGTATCATGCAACATTGTGATGACAACGGTTATGGATCATTTTGATGACAGGGGTCATGGAACATTCTTATAACAAGGTTCATAAAGCATTCTGATGACAGGGTTCATGGAGCATTGTGTTGACACGGGCATGGAGCATTGTAATGATAGGATATCTGGAGCATTGTGATGAAAAGGGGATGGAGCATTTTGATGACAGTCTCCAAGGAGCATTGTGCTGACAATGGCATGGAGCATTGTGATGAAAGGGGTACTGGAGCACTGTGAGGAAAGGAGTCATGGATCATTGTGTTGACACGGTCAAGGAACATTGCGATGACAAGAATTCTGGAACATTGTGATGAAAGAGCATGGAGCATTGTGATGAAAAGTGAGAAGGAGCATTGTGATGATATGGGCAGAGAACTTTGTGATGACAGGGGTCATGGAGCATTGTGATGAAAAGTGTCATGGAACATTTTGCTGACAGGGATCATGGAGCTTTTTGGTAAGAGAGGCCTTGGAGATTTGTGATGGCAGGTGTCATGGGGCATTGTGATGACAGTGGTCTTGGAGCATTGTGATGAAAGGTGTCATGGAGCTCTGATTAGAGGGGCCATGGAGCATTGTGAATACAAAGCCTATGGAGCATTGAGATGACAGGTTTCATGGAGCATTTTGATGAAAGTGATCATGGATCATTGTGATGACAAGTGTCCTGGAACCTTGTGATGACACAGTTCATGGAGCATTTTGATGACAGGGACCATGGTGAATTGTGATGACATCTGTCATGGGGCATTGTGATGACAGTGGTCATGGAACATTGTGATGAAAGAGATCATGGAGCAATATGATAACAGGGGCCATGGAGCATTGTGATGACAGGTGAATTGGAGCATTGTGATGAAAGTGGTCATGGATCATTGTGATGACATGTGTCCTGGAACACTGTAATGACACGGTTCATTGAGTATTGTGATGACAAGCGTCATAGCGAATTGTGATGACAGGTGTCAGGGGGCATTGTGATGACATTGATCATCTAGAAAGTGTGATGAAAGGTAACATGGAGCACTGAGATGACTGGGGGAATGAATCATTGTTATGAAAATTGTCCTGGATTATCGTGATGACAGCAGTCAAGGAGAATTGTGATGACAGGGATTATGCAGCATTGTGTTGACAAGGGTATGGACTATTGTGATGACAATGGTCATGGAGCAATGTGATGAAAGTTTTCATGGTACATCGTGAAGAAAAGTTCCTGGGAGAATTGTGACGATAAAGGCCATGGATCATTGTGATGACAAGTGTCATGGAGCATTGTAATGAAAGGTTTCATTGTGCACTGTGATGACAAGGGGGATGGAGTATTGTGATGAAACGGGTCCTGGAGCATGGTGATAACAAAAGCCATGGAGCATTGTGATGACAAGGGCCATGGAGCATTGTGAATACAAGTGACATGAAGCCTTGTGATGACAATGGTCATGGATCATTGTAAAAACAGGTATCATTGGGCATTGTGATGACAGGGACATGGAGCATTTTAATGTAATTTGCCATGGAGATTTGTGATGAAACGGATCATGTGGATTTGTAATGTCAAGGGCCATGGAGCATTGTGATGAAACAAATCTTGGAGTATCTTGATGAAAGTTGTCATGGAGCATTGCGATGAAAAGCACCAAGGAATATTGTGATGACAAGGGCCATCGAGCATTGTGATGACAAGTGTCATGGAGTATTGTGGTGACAGGTGTCATGGAGCAACGTGATGACAAATGCCATGGAGAATTGTGATGAGAGGTGGCATTGGGCATTGTGATGAAAGGGGTCATGGATGATTCTAATGACAAGTGTCCTAGAACCTTTTGATGACACGGTTCATGAGGCATTGTGATGACAAGGACCATGGCGAATTGTGATGACATCTGTCATGGGGCATTGTGATGACAGTGGTCATCTAGAATTGTGATGAAAGGTATCAAGGAGCACTGTGATGACAGGGGTCATGGGGCATTGTGCTGAAAGCGGTCATGGAGCATTGCGAAGAAAAGCGCTATGGAGCATTGTGATGACAAGGGCCATGGAGCATTGTGAATACAAGGGACATGGAGCCTTGTGATGACAAGGGTTAGGGAACATTGTAAAAACAGGTATCACTGGGCATTGTGATGACAGGGGCATGGAGCATTTTTATGTAAGTTGCCATGGAGAATTGTGATGAAATGGATCATGTGGATTTGTAATGACAAGGGCCATGGAGCATTGTGATGAAACAAATCTTGGAGTATCTTGATGAAAGTTGTCATGGAGCATTGCGATGAAAAGCACCAAGGAACATTGTGATGACAAGGGCCATCGAGCATTGTGATGACAAGTGTCATGGAGCATCGTGACGACAAATGCCATGGAGAATTGTGATGAGAGGTGGCATTGGGCATTGTGATGAAAGGGGTCATGGAGTATTGTGATTACAGAGGCCATGGAGCATTGTGATAACAAGTGACATGGAGAATAGTGATGACAGGCGTCATAGAGCATTGTGATGACAAGTGCCATTTTGCATTTTGATGACAGGGGTCATCAGGCATTGTGTTGACAGGGGTCACAGAGCATTGTGATGACAAAGGCCATAGAGCATTGTGATGACAGGGGTCATGGAGCATTGTGATGACATGGGCCATGGAGCATTGTGAAGACAAGATTCATGGAGTATTGTGATGACACGGGCATGAAGCATGGTGATGACAACAGACCGGGAGCATTGTGATGATAAGGGCATGGAGCATTGTGATTAGAGGAGGCGTGGAACATTGTGATGATATTGGCAGGGATCATTGTGATTACAGGGATCATGGAGCATTGTGATGACAAGTGTCATGCAATATTGTGCTGACACAGATCATGGAGCATTTTGATGGGATGGCCTTGGAGCACAGTGATGAGAGATGTCCTGTGGCATTATGGTGAGAGTGGTCAAGGAACATTGTGATGAATGTGTTGATGGAACAACGCGATTTTCGGGACAATGGAGCATTGTGAATACAAAGGCCATGGAGCATTGAGATAACAGAGTTCATGGAGCATTGTGATGAAAGTGGTCATGGATTACTGTGATAACAGGTGTCCTGGAACCTAGTGATGACACCGTTCATACAACATTGAGATGACAAGGGCCAAGGTGAATTCTGATGACACGTGTCATGGGGCATTGTGATGACATTGGTCACCTTGCATTGTGATGACAATGGTCATGTAGAATTTTAACTAAAGTTATCATGGATCACTGTGATGACAAAGGCCAAGGAACATTTTGATGACAAATGTCATTGAGCAATGGGATGACACGGGAATGGAGTATTATGCTGACAAGTGTTCTGGAGCATTGTGATTACAGGGGCCATGGAGCATTGTGATGACAAAGGCATGGAGCATTGTGATGACAGGGGTCATTGAGCTTTGTGATTACAAGACCATGAGTCATTGTGATGACAGGGGCCTTGGAGCATTGTGATGACAATGGTCACCAAGCATAGTGATGACAGGGGTCATAGAGCATTGTGATGAGAAAGACCATGGAGCATGGTGATGACAGAGGCCATGGAGTATTGTGGTGACAAGGCCATGTAACACTGTGATTACAAGGGTCATGGAGCATTGTGATGACAAGAGCAGGGAACCTTGTGGTGACCAGGGTCATGGAGACTTTTGATGACAACTTTTATGGAACTTTGTGATGACAGGGTTCATGAACCATTGTGTTGAAAGGGAACATGGAGCAGTGTGATTACAGGGTCCATGGAGCATTGTGAATACATAGGCCATGGAACAATGTGATGACAGGGGTCATGTAGAATTGTGATGACAGGTTCATGGAGCATTGTGATTACAGGTGTTAAGGGGCACTGTGATGACAGGGGGCATGGAGCATTGTGATGAAAATTGTCCTGGAGCATTGAGATGACAGTGGTCACAGAGAGTTGGGATGAAATGTATCATGCAGCATTGTGATGACAACTGTCATGGATCATTTTGATGACAGGGGTCATGGAATATTCTGATAACAAGGTTCATAAAGCATTTTGATGACATGGCTCATGGAGCATTGTCTTGACACGGGCATGGAGCATTGTAATGATAGGATATCTGGAGCATTGTGATGAAAAGGGGATGGAGCATTTTGATGACAGGGTCCAAGGAGCATTGTGCTGACAATGGCATGGAGCATTGTGATGAAAAGGGTACTGGAGCACTGTGAGGAAAGGAGTCATGGATCAATGTGATGACAGGGGTCATGGAGCTTTGTGATAACAACGGTCATGGAGCATTGTGATGACAGTGGTCATGGAGCTTTGTGATGACATGCGTCATGGATCATTGTGATGACAGGGGTCATGGAGCTTTGTGATGACAAGGGTCATGGATCATTGTGATGACAGGGGTCATGGAGCTTTGTGATGACAAGGTTCATGGAGCATTGTGATGACACGGTCAAGGAACATTGCGATGACAAGAATTCTGGAGCATTGAGATGAAAGGGCATGGAGCATTGTGATTAAAGGTGACAAGGAGCATTGTGATGATATGGGCAGAGAACTTTGTGATGACAGGGGTCATGGAGCATTGTGATGAAAATTGCCATCGAATATTGTGCTGACAGGGATCATGGAGCATTTTGGTAAGAGAGGCCTTGGAGATTTGTGAAGGCAGGCGTCATGGGGCATTGTGATGAAAGCGGTCTTGGAGCAATGTGATGAAAGGGGTCATGGAGCTCTGTGATTACAGGAGCCATGGAGCATTGTGAAAACAAAGACTATGGAGCATTGAGACAAAAGGGTTCTTGGAGCATTGTGATTAAAGTGATCATGGATCATTGTGATGACAAGTGTCCTGGAACCTTGTGATGACACGGTTCATGGAGCATTGTGATGACAAGGACCATGGCGAATTGTGATGACATCTGTCATGGGGCATTGTGATGACAGTGGTCATCTAGAATTGTGATGAAAGTTATCTTGGAGCACTGTGATGACAGGGGCCATGGAACATTGTGATGACATAGGCCATGGAGCATTGTGATGACAAGTGTCATGGGGCATTTTGATGACATTGGCATGGAGCATTATGATAACAAGAGTTCTGGAGCATTTTGATGACAAGGGCATGGAGAATTCTGATGACAGGGGCCATGGAACTTTGTGATGACAAAGGCCATGGAGCATTGTGATGACAAGTATCATGGGGCATTTTGATGATATTGGCATGGAGCATTATGATGACAACAGTTCTGGAGAATTTTGATGACAAGGGCATGGAGCATTGTGATGACAGGGCCCATGGAGCATTGTGATGAAAAGGGCAGGGAACATTGTGATGAATGAGTTCATGGAGCATTGTGATGAAAGGGGCCATGGAGCATTTAGATGACAGGCGTCATGTGGCATGGTGATGACAGTGGTTATGGAGCATTGTGATCAAAGAGATCATGGAGCAATATGATAACAGGGGCCATGGAGCATTGTGATGACAGGTGTATTGGAGCATTGTGATGAAAATAGTCATGGATCATTATGATGACATGTGTCCTGGAACACTGTGATGACACGGTTCATCGAGTATTGTGATGACAAGGGTCATAGCGAATTGTGATGACAGGTGTCATGGGGCATTGTGATGACATTGATCCTCTAGGAATTGTGATGAAAGGTATCATGGATCACTGTGATGACAGGGGGCATGAAGCATTGTTATGAAAATTGTCCTGGATTATTGTGATGACAGCAGTCATGGAGAATTGTGATGACAGGTATTTTGCAGCATTGTGTTGACAAGGGTATGGAATATTGTGATGACAATGGTCATGGAGCAATGTGATGAAAGTTTTCATGGAACATCATGATGAAAAGTGCCTGGGAGCATTGTGACGATAAAGGCCATTGAGCATTGTGATGACAAGTGTCATGGAGTAATGTAATGAAAGGTTTCATTGTGCACTGTGATGACAAGGGGGATGGAGGATTGTTATGAAACTGGTCCTGGAGCATTGTGATAAAAAAAGCCATGGAGCATTGTGATGACAGGCATCAGGGAGCATTGTGAAGAAAGGGGCCATGGGGAATTGTAATGACAATAGAGAAATGTGATGAAAATGGTCAGCGAGCATAGTGATTAAAGTGGTCATTGAGAATTGTGATGAAAAGCGACATAGAGCATTGTGATGACAAAGGTCATGGAGAACTGTGATGACCAGGGTTATGTAGCATTGTGATGACATGGTCATGGAACATTGTGATGACAAGAATTCTGGAGAAATGTGAGGAAAAAGTCATGGAGCATTGTGATTATAGGGGACATGGAGAATTTTGATGACATGGGCCATGGAGCATTGTGATGCTACGGTCATGTAACATTGTGATGACAAGAATTCTGGAGCATTGTGAGGAAGAAGGCATGGAGCATTGCGATTATAGGGGACATAAATCATTGTGATGACAAAGGCCATGGAGCATTGTGATGACAGGTGTCATGGAGCATTGAGATGAAACGGGTCATGGACCATTATGATGACAGGGGTCATGGAGAATTGTGATGACAGTGGCCCTGGGGAATTTGGATGAAAGGCGTACTGGAGCATTGTGAGGAAATGTTTCATGGAGCACTGTGATGACAAGGGCCATTGAGCATCATGATGACCGGGGTCATGGGGTGTTGCTCTGAAAGCGGTCATGGAGCATTGCGATGAAAAGCGCTATGGAGCATTTTGATAACAAGGGCCATGGAGCAATGTGAATACAAGGGACATGGATCCTTGTGATGACAAGGGTCATGAATCATTGTAAAAACAGGTATCATTGGGCATTGTGATGACAGGGGCATGGAACATTTTTATTTAAATTGCCATGGAGATTTGTGATGAAAGGGATCTTGTGGATTTGTAATGAGAAGTGGCATGGAGCATTGCGATAAAACAAATCTTGGAGTATTTTGATGAAAGTTGTCATGGAGCATTGCGATGAAAAGCACCAAGGAACATTGTGATGACAAGGGCCATCGAGGATTGTGATGACAAGTGTCATGGAGCATTGTGATGACAGGTGTCATGGAGCATCGTGATGACAAATGCCATGGAGAATTGTAATGAGAGGTGGCATTGGGCATTGTGATGAAAGGGGTCATGGAGTACTGGGAATACAGGGGCCATGGAGCATTGTGATAAAAAGTGACATAGAGAAAAGTGATGAGAGGCGTCATAGAGCATTGTGATTACAAGTGCCATTTAGCATTTTGATGACAGGAGTCATCAGGCATTGTGATGACAGGGGTCACGGAGCATTGGAATGACAAAGGCCATAGAGCATTGTGATGACAGTGGTCATGGAGCATTGAGATGACATGGGCCATGGAGCATTGGGAAGACAAGATTCATGGAGCATTGTGATGACACGGGCATGAAGCATGGTGATGACAACAGACCTGGAGCATTGTGATGACAAGGGCATGGAGCATTGTGATTACAGGAGACATGGAACATTGTGATGATATTGGCAGGGATCATTGTGATTACAGGGATCATAGAGCATTGTGATGTCAAGTGTCATGCAATATTGGGCTGACACAGATCATGGAGCATTTTGATGAGAGTGGCCTTGGAGCACAGTGATGAGAAACGTCATGGGGCATTACGGTGACAGTGGTCAAGGAGCATTGTGATGAAAGTGTTCATGGAGCAATGCGATTATCGGGACAATGGAGCATTGTGAATACAAAGGCCACGGAGAATTGAGATAACAGAATTCATGGAGCATTGTGATGAATGTTGTCATGGATCACTGTGATGACAAGTGTCCTGGTACCTAGAGATGACACTGTTCATACAGCATTGAGATGACAAGGGCCACGCAAATTGTGATGACACGTGTCTTGGGGTATTGTGATGACATTGGTCATCTTGCATTGTGATGACAGTGGTCATGTAGAATTTTGATTAAAGATATCATGGATCACTGTGATGACAAAGGCCAAGGAAGATTTTGATGACAAGGGTCATTGAGCAATGGGATGACACGGGAATGGAGTATTATGCTGACAAGTGTTCTGGAACATTGTAAATACAGGGGCCATGGAGCATTGTGATGAAAAGGCATGGAGCATTGTGATGAGAGGGGTCATTGAGCATTGTGATTACAAAGACCATGAGGCATTGTGATGACAGTGGCCTTGGAGCATTGTGATGACAAGGCCATGTACCGTTGTGATTACAAGGGTCATGGAGCATTGTGATGACAAGAGCAGGGAACCTTGTGGTGACCAGGGTCATGGAGCCTTTTGATGACAACTTTCATGGAACGTTGTGATGACAAGGGTCATGGAGCATTGTGTTGAAAGGTAACATGGAGCAGTGTGATTACAGGGTCCATGGAACATTGTGAATACATAGGCCATGGAAAAATGTGATGACAGGTGTCATGTAGCATTGTGATGACAGAGTCATGGAGCATTGTGATTACAGGTGTTAAGGGGCACTGTGATGACAGGGGGCATGGAGCATTGTGATGAATATTGTCCTGGAGCATTGTGATGACAGCAGTCACAGAGAGTTGGGATGAAAGGTATCATGTAGCATTGTGATGACAACTGTCATGGATCATTTTGATGACAGGGGTCATGGAACATTCTGATAACAAGGTTCATAAAGCATTTTGATGACAGGGGTCATGGAGCATTGTGTTGACACTTGCATGGGGCATTGTAATGAGAGGATATCTGGAGCATTGTGATGAAAAGGGGATGGAGCATTTTGATGACAGGGTCCAAGAAGCATTGTACTGACAATGGCATGGAGCATTGTGATAAAAAGGCTACTGGAGCACTGTAAGGAAAGGAGTTATGGATCATTGTGATGACAGGGGTCATGGAGCTTTGTGATGACAAGGGTCATGGAGCATTTTGATGACACGGTTAAGGAACATTGCAATGATAAGAATTCTGGAGCATTGTGATGAAAGGGCATGGAGCATTGTGATTAAAGGTGACAAGGAGCATTGTGATGATATGGGCAGAGAACTTTGTGATGACAGGGGTCATGGAGCATTGTGATGAAAAGTGTCATTGAACATTGTGCTGACAGGGATCATGGAGCTTTTTGGTAAGAGAGGCCTTGGAGTTTTGTGATGGCAGCCGTCATGGGGCATGGTGATGACAGCGGTCTTGGAGCATTGTGAGGAAATGTTTCATGGAGCAATGTGATGACAAGGGCCATGGAGCATCGTGATCACATGGGTCATGGGGCATTGAGCTGGAAGTGGTCATGGAGCATTGCGATGAAAAGCGCTATGGAGCCTTGTGATGACAATGGCCAGGGAGCATTGTGAAAACAAGGGACATGGAGCATTGTGAATACAAGGGACATGGAGCCTTGTGATGATAAGGGTCACGGATCATTCTAAAAAGAGTTATCATTGGGCATAGTGATGACAAGGGCATGGAGCATTTTTATTTAAGTTGCCATGGAGAATTGTGATGAAAGGGATCATGTGGATTTGTAATGACAAGGACCATGGAGCATTGTGATGAAACAAATCTTGGAGTATTTTGATGAAAGTTGTCATGGAGCATTGCGATGAATAGCACCAAGGAACATTGTGATGACAAGGGCTATCGAAAATTGTGATGACAAGTTTCATGGAGCATTGTGATGATAGGTGTCATGGAGCATCATGATGACAAATGCCATGGAGAATTTTGATGAGCGGTGGCATTGGGCATTGTGATGAAAGGGTCATGGAGTACTGTGATTACAGGTACCATGGAACATTGTAATAAAAAGTGGCATGGAGAATAGTGATGACAGGCGTCATAGAGCATTGTGATGACAAGTGACATTTAGCATTTTGATGACAGGTGTCATCAGGCATTGTGTAGACAGGTGTCAGGGAGCATTGTGATGACAAAGGCCATAGAGCATTGTGATGACAGGGGTCATGGAGCACAGTGATGACAAGGGCCATGGAGCATTGTGATGACGCGGGCATGAAGCATGGTGATGACAACAGACCTGGAGCATTGTGATGACAAGGGCGTGGAACATTGTGATTACAGGAGACATGGAGCATTGTGATGACATTGGCAGGGAGCATTGTGATTACAGGGATCATGGAGCATTGTGATGACAAGTGTCATGCAATATTGTGCTGACACAGATCATGGAGCATTTTGATGAGAGTGGCCTTGGAGCACATTGATGAGAGATGTCATGGGGCATGATGGTGACAGTGGTCAAGGAGCATTTTGATGAAAGTGTTCATGGAGCAACGTGATTATCAGGACAATGGAACATTGTGAATAGAAACGCCATGGAGCATTGAGATAACAGATTTCATGGAGCATTGTGATGTAAATGGTCATGGATCACTGTGAAACAAGTGTCCTGGAACCTATTGATGACATGGTTCATACAGCATTGAGATGACAAGGGCCAAGGCGAATTGTGATGAAACGTATCATGGGGGATTGTGGTGACATTGGTCATCTTGCATTGTGATGTCAGTGGTCATGTAGAATTTTGATTAAAGGTATCATGGGGCACTGTGATGACAAAGGCCAAGGAAGATTTTGATGACAAGTGTCATTGAGCAAAGGGTTGACACGGGAATGGAGTATTATGATGACAAGAGCTCTGGAGCATTTTGATGAAAAAGGCATGGAGCATCGTGAAGACAGTGCCCATGGAGCATTGTGATGAAAAGGGCAGGGAACATTGTGATGTCTAGGTTCATGGAGCATTGTGATGAAAGTGGCCATTGAGCATTGAGATGACAGGCGTCATGAAGCATGGTGATGACAGTGGTCATGGAGCATTGTGCTGAAAGCGGTCATGGATCATTGCGATGAAAAGCGCTATGGAGCATTGTGATGACAAGGGCCATGGATCATTGTAAAAACAGGTATCATTGGGCATTGTGATGAAAGGGGCATGGGGCATTTTTATGTAAGTTGCCATGGAGAGTTGTGATGAAAGGAATCATGTGGATTTGTAATGACAAGGGCCATGGAGCATTGTGATGAAACAAATCTTGGAGTATCTTGATGAAAGTTGTCATGGAGCATTGCGATGAAAAGCACCAAGGAACATTGTGATGACAAGAACCATCGAGCATTGTGATGACAAGTGTCATGGAGCATTGTGATGCCAGGTGTCATGGAGCATCGTGATGACAAATGTCATGGAGAATTGTGATGAGAGGTGGCATTGGGCAATGTGACGAAAGGGATCATGGAGTACTGTGAATACAGGGGACATGGAGCATTGTGATAACAAGTGACATGGAGAATAGTGATGACAGGCGTCATAGAGCATTGTGATGACAAGTGACATTTAGCATTTTGATGACATGGGTCATCAGGCATTGTGTTGTCAGGGGTCATGGAGTATTGTGATGACAAAGGCAATAGAGCATTGTGATGACAGGGGTCATGGAGCACTGTGATGACATGCGCCATGGAGCATTGTGAAGACAAGATTCATGGAGCATTCTGATGACACGGGCATGAAGCATGGTGATGACCACAGACCTGGAGCATTGTGATGACATTGGCAGGGATCATTGTGATTACAGGGATCATGGAGCATTGTGATGACAAGTGTCATGCAATATTGTTCTGACAGAGATCATGGAGCATTTTGATGCGAGTGGCCTTGGAGCGCAGTGATGAGAGACGTCATGGGGCATTATGGTGGCAGTGGTCAAGGAGCATTGTGATGAAAGTGTTCATGGAGCAACGCTATAATCGGGACAATGGAGCATTGTGAATACAAAGGCCATGGAGCATTGAGATAACAGAGTTCATGGAGCATTGTGATGAAAGTGGTCATGGATCACTGTGAAGACAAGTATCCTGGAACCTTGTGATGACACGGTTCATACAGCATTGAGATGACAAGGGCCAAGGAGAATTGTGATGACACGTGTCATGGGGCATTGTGATGACATTGGTCATCTTGCATTGTGATGACAGTGGTCATGTAGAATTTTGATTAAAGGTATCATGGAGCACGGTGATGACAAAGGCCAAGGAAGATTTTGATGACAAGTGTCATTGAGCAATGGGATGACACGAGTTACGAGTATTATGATGACAAGTGTTCTGGAGCATTGTGATGACAAGGGCATGGAGCATTGTGATTACAGAGGCCATGGAGCATTTTGATGACAACGGCAGGGAGTATTGTGATGAAAGTGGTCATTGAGCATTGTGATTACAAAGACCATGAGGCATTGTGATGACAGGGGCCTTGGAGCATTGTGATGACAATGGTCATCGAGCCTTGTGATGAGAGGGGTCATAGAGCATTGTCATGAGAAAGACCATGGAGCATGGTGATAACAGAGGCCATGGAACATTTTGATGACAAGGCCATGTACCATTTTGATTATATCGGTCATGGAGCATTGTGATGACAAGGGCAGGGAACATTGTGGTGACCGGGGTCATGGAGCATTTTGATGACAACTTTCATGGAACGTTTTGATGACAGGGATCATGGAGCATTGTGTTGAAAGGGAACATGGAGCAGTGTGATTAGAGGTTCAATGGAACATTGTGAATACATAGGCCATGGAACAATGTGATGACAGGGGTCATGTAGAATTGTGATGACAGGGTCATGGAGCATTGTGATTACAGGGGTTATGGGGCACTGTGATGACAGGGGGCATGGAGCATTGTGATGAAAATTGTCCTGGGGCATTGTGATGGCAGCAGTCACAGAGAATTGGGATGAAAGGTATTATGCAGCATTGTGATGACAACGGTCATGGACCATATTGATGACAGGGGTCATGGAACATTCTGATAACAAGGTTCATAAAGCATTTTGATGACAGGGGTCATGGAGCATTGTGTTGACACGGGCATGGAGCATTGTAGTGATAGGATATCTGAAGCATTGTGATGAAAACGGGATGGAGCATTTTGACGACATGGTCCAAGGAGCATTGTGCCAACAATGGCATGGAGCACTGTGATGAAAACGGTACTGGAGCACTGTGAGGAAAGGAGTCATGGATCATTGTGATGACAGGGGTCAAGGATCTTTGTGATGACAAGGGTCATGGAGCATTGTGATGACACGGTCAAGGAACATTGCGATGACAAGGTTTCAGGAGCATTGTGATGAAAGGGCATGGAGCATTGTGATTAAAGGTGACAAGGAGCATTGTGATGATGTGGGCAGAGAACTTTGTGATGACAGGGGTCATGGAACATTGTGATGAAAAGTGTCCTGGAACATTGCGGTGACAGGGATCATGGAGATTTTTGGTAAGAGAGTCCTAGGAGATTTGTGATGGCAGGCATCATGGGGCATTGTGATGACAGCCGTCTTGGAGCAATGTGATGACAAGTGTCATGGAGCATTTTGATGACATTGGTATGAAACATTATGATGACAAGTGTTCTGGAACATTTTGATGACAAGGGCATGGAGCATTGTGATGATAGGGCCCATGGAGCATTGTGATGAAAAGGGCAGGGAACATTGTGATGACTGGGTTCATGGAGCATTGTGATGAAATGGGCCATGAAGCATTGAGGTGACAGGCGTCATGAGGCATGGTGATGACAGTGGTCATGGAGCATTGTGATGAAAGTGATCATGGAGCAATATGATAAAAGCGGCCATGGAGCATTGTGATGACAGTTGTATTGGAGCATTGTGATGAAAGTCGTCATGGATCCTTGTGATGACATGTGCCCTGGAACACTGTGATGACACAGTTCATCGAGTATTGTGATGACAAGGGTCATAGCGAATTGTGATGAGAGGTGTCATGGCGCATTGTGATGACATTGATCATCTAGGAATTGTGATGAAAGGTATCATGAAGCACTGTGATGGCTGGGTGCATGAAATATTGTTATGAAAATTGTCCTGGATTATTGTGATGACAGCCGTCATGGAGAATTTTGATGACAGCAGTCATGGAGAATTGTGATGACAGGGATTATGCAGCATTGTGTTGACAAGGTATTGGACTATTGTGATGACAATGGTCGTGGAGCAATGTGATGAAAGTTTTCATGGAACATCATGAAGAAAAGTGCCTGGGAGCATTGTGACGATAAATGCCATGGAGCATTGTGATGACAAGTGTCATGGAGCATTGTAAAGAAAGGTTTCATTGTGCACTGTGATGACAAGGGGGATGGAGTATTGTGATGAAACTGGTCCTGGAGCATTGTGATAACAAAAGCCATGGGGCATTGTGATGACAGGCATCATGGAGCATTTTGAAGAAAGGGGCCATGGGGAATTTTAAAGACAATAGAGAAATGTGATAAAAATGGTCAGCGAGCATAGTGATTAAACTGGTCATTGAGAATTGTGATGAAAAGCGACATAGAGCATTGTGATGACAAAGGTCATGGAACATTGTGATGAGCAGGGTCATGTAGCATTGTGATGCCACGGTCATGGAACATTGTGTTGAAAAGAATTCTGGAGCATTGTGAGGAAAAAAGAATGGAGCATTGTGATTATAGGGGACATGGAGCATTGTGATGACATGGGCAAGGAACACTGTGATGACAGGTGTTATGGAGCAATGTGATGACAAGTGTCATGGAACATTGTGATGAGAGGTGCCTTGGAGAATTGTGATGACAGGCGTCATGGGGCATTGAGATGACAGTGGTCATGGAGCATTATGATGAAAGGTGTTATGGAGCACTGTGATTACAGGAGCCATGGAGCATTGTGAATACAAATGCCATAGAGCATTGAGATTACACTGATCATGGAGCATTGTGATGAAAGCATCATGGGTCATTTTGATGACAGCGGTCTTGGAGCATTGTGATGAAAGGGGTCATGGAGCACTGTGATTACAGGAGCCATGGAGCATTGTGAATAGAAAGCCTATGGAGCATTGAGATGACAGGTTTCATGGAGCCTTTTGATGAAAGTGATCATGGATCATTGTGATGACAAGTGTCCTGGAACCTTGTGATGACACGGTTCATGGAGCATTGTGATGACAAGGACCATGGCGAATTGTGATGACATCTGTCATGGGGCATTGTGATGACAGTGGTCATCTAGAATTGTGATGAAAGGAATCATGGAGCACTGTGATGACAGGGGCCATGGAACATTGTGATGACAAAGGTCATGGAGCATTGTGATGACAAGTGTCATGGGGCATTTTGATGACATTGGCATGGAGCATTATGATGACAAGTGTTCTGGAGCATTTTGATGACAAAGGCATGGAGCATTGTGATGAAAGTGCCCATGGAGCATTGTGATGAAAAGGGCAGGGAACATTGTGATGACTGGGTTCATGGAGCATTGTGATGAAAGGGACTATGGAGCATAGACATGACAGGCGTCATGAGGCATGGTGATGACAGTGGTCATGGAGCATTGTGATGAAAGAGATCATGACGCCATATGATATCAGGGGCCATGGAGCATTGTGATGACAGGGGTCATGGGGCATTGTGCTGAAAGCGGTCATGGAGCATTGCGATGAAAAGCGCTATGGAGCACTGTGATGACAAGGGCCATGGATCATTGTGAATACAAGGGACATGGAGCCTTGTGATGACACGGGTCATGGATCATTGTAAAAACAGGTATCATTGGGCATTGTGATGACAGGCGCATGGAGCATTTTTATGTAAGTTGCCATGGAGAATTGTGATGAAAGGGATCATGTGGATTTGTAATGACAAGGGCCATGGAGCATTGTGATGAAACCAATCTTGGAGTATTTTAATGAATGTTGTCATGGAGCATTGCGATGAAAAGCACCAAGGAACATTGTGATGACAAGGGCCATCGAGCATTGTGATGACAAGTGTCATGGAGCATTGTGATGACAGGTGTCATGGAGCATCGTGATGACAAATGCCATGGAGAATTTTGATGAGAGGTGGCATTGGGCATTGTGATGAAAGGGGTCATGGAGTACTGTGATTACAGGGGCCATGGAGCATTGTGATAACAAGTGACATGGAGAATAGAGATGACAGGCGTCATAGAGCATTGTGATGACAAGTGCCATTTAGCATTTTGATGACAGGGGCCATCAAGCATTGTGTTGACAGTGTCACGGAGCATTGTGATGAAAAAGGTCATAGAGCATTGTCATGACAGGGGTCATGGAGTATTTTGATGATATGGGCCATGGTGCATTGTGAAGACAAGATTCATGGAGCATTGTGATGACACAGGCATGAAGCATGGTGATGACAACAGACCTGGAGCATTGTGATGACAATGGCATGGAGCATGGTGATGAAACGGACATGGAGCATTATAATGACAAGGGTTCTGGAGCCTTGTGATGACAAGGGCATGGAGCATTGTAATTACAGGGGCCATGGAGCAGTGTGATGACAAAGGCTTTGAGCACTGTGATGACAAGGGCTATGGAGAATTGTGATTACAGGGGTCATGGGGCATTGTGATGAGTGAGGTCATGGAGCAGTGAGATGAAACGAGTCATGGAGCACTGTGATTACAGGGCCATGGAGCATTGTGATGACAAAGGCCATGGAGCATTTTGATGACAGGTGTCATGGAACATTGAGATGAAATGGGTCATGGAGCATTACGATGACAGGGGTCATGGAGAATTGTGATGACTGTGGCCATGGGGAAATTGGATGAAAGGCGTACTGGAGCATTGTGAGTAAATGTTTCATGGAGCATTGTGATGACAAGGGCCATGGAGCATCGTGATGACACTGGTCATGTGGCATTGTGCTGAAAGCGGTCATGGAGCATTGCGATGAAAAACGCTATGGAACATTGTGATGACAAGTGCCATTTAGCATTTTGATGACAGGGGTCATCAGTCATTGTGTTGACAGGGGTCACGGATTACTGTGATGAAAAAGGCCATAGAGCATTGTGATGACATGGGTCATGGAGCATTGTGATAACAAGTGACATGGAGAATAGTGATGACAGGTGTCATAGAGCATTGTGATGACAAGTGCCATTTAGCATTTTGATGACAGGGGTCATCAGTCATTGTGTTGACAGGGGTCACGGAGCATTGAGATGACAAATGCCATAGAGCATTGTGATGACAAGGGGCATGGAGCATTGTGAGGACATGGGCCATGGAACATTGTGAAGACAAGATTCATGGAGCATTGTGATGACACGGGCATGAAGCATGGTGATGACAACAGACCTGGAGCATTGTGATGACAAGGGCGTGGAGCATTGTGATTACAGGTGACATGGAGCATTGTGATGACATTTGCAGGGATAATTGTGATTACAGGGATCATGGAGCATTGTGATGACAAGTGTCATGCAATATTGTGCTGACACAGATCATGGAGCATCTTGATGAGAGTGGCCTTGGAGCACATTGATGAGAGACGTCATGGGGCATTATGGTGACAGTGGTCAAGGAGCATTTTGATGAAAGTGTTCATGGAGCAACGTGATTATCAGGACAATGGAGCATTGTGAATACAAAGGCCATGGAGCATTGAGATAACAGAGTTCATGGAGCATTGTGATGAAAATGGTCATGGATCACTGTGATGACAAGTGTCGTGGAACCTACTGATGACATGGTTCATACAGCATTGAGATGACAAGGGCCAAGGCGAATTGTGATGAAACGTATCATGGGGCATTGTGATGACATTGGTCATCTTGCATTTTGATGTCAGTGGTCATGTAGAATTTTGATTAAAGATATCATGGAGCACTGTGATGACAAAGGCCAAGGAAGATTTTGATGACAAGTGTCATTGAGCAAAGGGATGACACGGGAATGGAGTATTATGATGACAAGAGTTCTGGAGCATTTTGATGACATAGGCATGGAGCATTGTGATGACAGTGCCCATGGAGCATTGTGATGAAAAGTGCAGGGAACATTGTGATATCTAGGTTCATGGAGCATTGTGATGAAAGTGGCCGTGACGCATTGAGATGACAGGCGTCATGAGGCATGGTGATGACAGTGGTCATGAAGCATTGTGATTAAAGAGATCATGGAGCAATATGATATCACAGGCCATGGAGCATTGTGATGACAGGGGTCATGGGGCATTGTGCTGAAAGCGGTAATGGAGCATTGCGATGAAAAGCGGTATGGAGCATTGTGATGACAAGGGCCACGGATCATTGTAAAAACAGGTATCATTGGGCATTGTGATGACAGGGGCATGGAGCATTTTTATGTAAGTTGCCATGGAGAGTTGTGATGAAAGGGATCATGTGGATTTGTAATGACAAGGGCCATGGAGCATTGTGATGAAACAAATCTTGAAGTATCTTGATGAAAGTTTTCATGGAGCATTGCGATGAAAATCACCAAGGAACATTGTGATGACAAGGGCCATCGAGCATTGTGATGACAAGTGTCATGGAGCATTGTGATGACAGGTGTCATGGAGCATCGTGATGACAAATGCCATGGAGAATTGTGATGAGAGGTGGCATTGGGCAATGTGACAAAAGGGATCATGGAGTAATGTGATTACCGGGGCCATGGAGCATTGTGATAACAAGTGACATGGAGAATAGTGATGACAGGCGTCATAGAGCATTGTGATGACAAGTGACATTTAGCATTTTGATGACAGGGGTCATCAGGCATTGTGTTGACAGGGGTCACAGAGTATTGTGATGATAAAGGCAATAGAGCATTGTGATGACAAGGGTAATGGAGCATTGTGATGACATGGGCCATGGAGCATTGTGAAGACAAGATTCATGGAGCATTGTGATGACACGGGTATGAAGTATGGTGATGACAACAGACCTGGAGCATTGTGATGACATTGGCAGGGATCATTGTGATTACAGGGATCATGGAGCATTGTGATGACAAGTGTCATGCAGTATTGTGCTGACACAGATCATGGAGCATTTTGATGAGAGTGGCCTTGGAGCTCAGTGATGAGAGACGTCATTGGGCATTATGGTGGCAGTGGTCAAGGAGCATTGTGATGAAAGTGTTCATGGAGCAACGCTATTATCGGGACAATGGAGCATTGTGAATACAAAGGCCATGGAGCATTGAGATAATAGAGTACATCGAGCATTGTGATGAAAGTGGTCATGGATCACTGTGATGACAAGTGTCCTGGAACCTAGTGATGACACGGTACATACAGCATTGAGATGACAGGGGCCAAGGTGAATTGTGATGACACGTGTCATGGGGCATTGTGATGACATTGGTCATCTTGCATTGTGATGACAGTGGTCATGTAGAATTTTGATTAAAGTTAACATGGAGCACTGTGATGACAAAGGCCAAGGAAGATTTTGGTGACAAGTGTCATTGAGCAAAAGGATGACACGGTATTGAAGTATTATAAAGACAAGTGTTCTGGAGCATTGTGATGACAAGGGCATGGAGCATTGTGATTACAGAGGCCATGGAGCATTTTGATGACAACGGCATAGAGTATTGTGATGACAGGGGTCACTGAGCATTGTGATTACAAAGACCATGAGGCATTGTGATGACAGGGGCCTTGGAGCATTGTGATGACAATGGTCATCGAGCATTGTGACGAGAGGGGTCATACAGCATTGTGATGAGAAAGACCATGGAGCATGGTGATGACAGAGGCCATGGAACATTGTGATGAAAAGGCGATGTACCATTGTGATTACAAGGGTCATGAAGCATTGTGATGACAAGGGCAGGGAACATTGTGGTGACTGGGGTCATGGAGCATTTTGATGACAACTTTCATAGAACGTTG
Source organism: Balaenoptera physalus (assembly GCF_965194825.1). Classification (NCBI taxonomy): domain Eukaryota; kingdom Metazoa; phylum Chordata; class Mammalia; order Artiodactyla; family Balaenopteridae; genus Balaenoptera; species Balaenoptera physalus. Next base: position 1,228,224 of record NW_028126514.1, on the reverse strand, counting down.
TGATGACAGGGTTCATGGAGCATTGTGTTGAAAGGGAACATGGAGCAGTGTGATTACAGGGTCCATGGAACTTTGTGAATACATAGGCCATGGAACAATGTGATGACAGGGGTCATGTAGAATTGTGATGACAGGGTCATGGAGCATTGTGATTACAGGGGTTATGGGGCACAGTGATGACAGGGGGCATGGAGCATTGTGATGAAAATTGTCCTGGAGCATTGTGATGACAGCGGTCACAGAGAATTGGGATGAAAGGTATCATGCAGCATTGTGATGACAACGGTCATGGATCATATTGATGACAGGGGTCATGGAACGTTCTGATAACAAGGTTCATAAAGCATTTTGATGACTGGGGTCATGGAGCATTGTGTTGACACGGGCATGGAGCATTGTAGTGATAGGATATCTGGCGCATTGTGATGAAAAGGGGATGGAGCATTTTGATGACAGGGTCCAAGGAGCATTGTGCCGACAATGGCATGGAGCACTGTGATGAAAACGGTACTGGAGCACTGTGAGGAAAGGAGTTATAGATCATTGTGATGACAGGGGTCATGGAGCTTTGTGATGACAAGGGTCATGGAGCATTGTGATGACACGGTCAAGGAACATTGCAATGACAAGAATTCTGGAGCATTGTGATGAAAGGGCATGGAGCATTGTGATTAAAGGTGACAAGGAGCATTGTGATGTTATGGGCAGAGAACTTTGTGATGACAGGGGTCATGGAGCATTTTGATGAAAAGTGTCATGGAACAATGTGCTGACAGGGATCATGGAGTTTTTGGTAAGAGAGGCCTAGGAGATTAGTGATGGCAGGCATCATGGGTCATTTTGATGACAGCGGTCTTGGAGCATTGTGATGAAAGGGGTCATGGAGCACTGTGATTACAGGAGCCATGGAGCATTGTGAATAGAAAGCCTATGGAGCATTGAGATGACAGGTTTCATGGAGCCTTTTGATGAAAGTGATCATGGATCATTGTGATGACAAGTGTCCTGGAACCTTGTGATGACACGGTTCATGGAGCATTGTGATGACAAGGACCATGGCGAATTGTGATGACATCTGTCATGGGGCATTGTGATGACAGTGGTCATCTAGAATTGTGATGAAAGGAATCATGGAGCACTGTGATGACAGGGGCCATGGAACATTGTGATGACAAAGGTCATGGAGCATTGTGATGACAAGTGTCATGGGGCATTTTGATGACATTGGCATGGAGCATTATGATGACAAGTGTTCTGGAGCATTTTGATGACAAAGGCATGGAGCATTGTGATGAAAGTGCCCATGGAGCATTGTGATGAAAAGGGCAGGGAACATTGTGATGACTGGGTTCATGGAGCATTGTGATGAAAGGGACTATGGAGCATAGACATGACAGGCGTCATGAGGCATGGTGATGACAGTGGTCATGGAGCATTGTGATGAAAGAGATCATGACGCCATATGATATCAGGGGCCATGGAGCATTGTGATGACAGGGGTCATGGGGCATTGTGCTGAAAGCGGTCATGGAGCATTGCGATGAAAAGCGCTATGGAGCACTGTGATGACAAGGGCCATGGATCATTGTGAATACAAGGGACATGGAGCCTTGTGATGACACGGGTCATGGATCATTGTAAAAACAGGTATCATTGGGCATTGTGATGACAGGCGCATGGAGCATTTTTATGTAAGTTGCCATGGAGAATTGTGATGAAAGGGATCATGTGGATTTGTAATGACAAGGGCCATGGAGCATTGTGATGAAACCAATCTTGGAGTATTTTAATGAATGTTGTCATGGAGCATTGCGATGAAAAGCACCAAGGAACATTGTGATGACAAGGGCCATCGAGCATTGTGATGACAAGTGTCATGGAGCATTGTGATGACAGGTGTCATGGAGCATCGTGATGACAAATGCCATGGAGAATTTTGATGAGAGGTGGCATTGGGCATTGTGATGAAAGGGGTCATGGAGTACTGTGATTACAGGGGCCATGGAGCATTGTGATAACAAGTGACATGGAGAATAGAGATGACAGGCGTCATAGAGCATTGTGATGACAAGTGCCATTTAGCATTTTGATGACAGGGGCCATCAAGCATTGTGTTGACAGTGTCACGGAGCATTGTGATGAAAAAGGTCATAGAGCATTGTCATGACAGGGGTCATGGAGTATTTTGATGATATGGGCCATGGTGCATTGTGAAGACAAGATTCATGGAGCATTGTGATGACACAGGCATGAAGCATGGTGATGACAACAGACCTGGAGCATTGTGATGACAATGGCATGGAGCATGGTGATGAAACGGACATGGAGCATTATAATGACAAGGGTTCTGGAGCCTTGTGATGACAAGGGCATGGAGCATTGTAATTACAGGGGCCATGGAGCAGTGTGATGACAAAGGCTTTGAGCACTGTGATGACAAGGGCTATGGAGAATTGTGATTACAGGGGTCATGGGGCATTGTGATGAGTGAGGTCATGGAGCAGTGAGATGAAACGAGTCATGGAGCACTGTGATTACAGGGCCATGGAGCATTGTGATGACAAAGGCCATGGAGCATTTTGATGACAGGTGTCATGGAACATTGAGATGAAATGGGTCATGGAGCATTACGATGACAGGGGTCATGGAGAATTGTGATGACTGTGGCCATGGGGAAATTGGATGAAAGGCGTACTGGAGCATTGTGAGTAAATGTTTCATGGAGCATTGTGATGACAAGGGCCATGGAGCATCGTGATGACACTGGTCATGTGGCATTGTGCTGAAAGCGGTCATGGAGCATTGCGATGAAAAACGCTATGGAACATTGTGATGACAAGTGCCATTTAGCATTTTGATGACAGGGGTCATCAGTCATTGTGTTGACAGGGGTCACGGATTACTGTGATGAAAAAGGCCATAGAGCATTGTGATGACATGGGTCATGGAGCATTGTGATAACAAGTGACATGGAGAATAGTGATGACAGGTGTCATAGAGCATTGTGATGACAAGTGCCATTTAGCATTTTGATGACAGGGGTCATCAGTCATTGTGTTGACAGGGGTCACGGAGCATTGAGATGACAAATGCCATAGAGCATTGTGATGACAAGGGGCATGGAGCATTGTGAGGACATGGGCCATGGAACATTGTGAAGACAAGATTCATGGAGCATTGTGATGACACGGGCATGAAGCATGGTGATGACAACAGACCTGGAGCATTGTGATGACAAGGGCGTGGAGCATTGTGATTACAGGTGACATGGAGCATTGTGATGACATTTGCAGGGATAATTGTGATTACAGGGATCATGGAGCATTGTGATGACAAGTGTCATGCAATATTGTGCTGACACAGATCATGGAGCATCTTGATGAGAGTGGCCTTGGAGCACATTGATGAGAGACGTCATGGGGCATTATGGTGACAGTGGTCAAGGAGCATTTTGATGAAAGTGTTCATGGAGCAACGTGATTATCAGGACAATGGAGCATTGTGAATACAAAGGCCATGGAGCATTGAGATAACAGAGTTCATGGAGCATTGTGATGAAAATGGTCATGGATCACTGTGATGACAAGTGTCGTGGAACCTACTGATGACATGGTTCATACAGCATTGAGATGACAAGGGCCAAGGCGAATTGTGATGAAACGTATCATGGGGCATTGTGATGACATTGGTCATCTTGCATTTTGATGTCAGTGGTCATGTAGAATTTTGATTAAAGATATCATGGAGCACTGTGATGACAAAGGCCAAGGAAGATTTTGATGACAAGTGTCATTGAGCAAAGGGATGACACGGGAATGGAGTATTATGATGACAAGAGTTCTGGAGCATTTTGATGACATAGGCATGGAGCATTGTGATGACAGTGCCCATGGAGCATTGTGATGAAAAGTGCAGGGAACATTGTGATATCTAGGTTCATGGAGCATTGTGATGAAAGTGGCCGTGACGCATTGAGATGACAGGCGTCATGAGGCATGGTGATGACAGTGGTCATGAAGCATTGTGATTAAAGAGATCATGGAGCAATATGATATCACAGGCCATGGAGCATTGTGATGACAGGGGTCATGGGGCATTGTGCTGAAAGCGGTAATGGAGCATTGCGATGAAAAGCGGTATGGAGCATTGTGATGACAAGGGCCACGGATCATTGTAAAAACAGGTATCATTGGGCATTGTGATGACAGGGGCATGGAGCATTTTTATGTAAGTTGCCATGGAGAGTTGTGATGAAAGGGATCATGTGGATTTGTAATGACAAGGGCCATGGAGCATTGTGATGAAACAAATCTTGGAGTATCTTGATGAAAGTTTTCATGGAGCATTGCGATGAAAATCACCAAGGAACATTGTGATGACAAGGGCCATCGAGCATTGTGATGACAAGTGTCATGGAGCATTGTGATGACAGGTGTCATGGAGCATCGTGATGACAAATGCCATGGAGAATTGTGATGAGAGGTGGCATTGGGCAATGTGACAAAAGGGATCATGGAGTAATGTGATTACCGGGGCCATGGAGCATTGTGATAACAAGTGACATGGAGAATAGTGATGACAGGCGTCATAGAGCATTGTGATGACAAGTGACATTTAGCATTTTGATGACAGGGGTCATCAGGCATTGTGTTGACAGGGGTCACAGAGTATTGTGATGATAAAGGCAATAGAGCATTGTGATGACAAGGGTAATGGAGCATTGTGATGACATGGGCCATGGAGCATTGTGAAGACAAGATTCATGGAGCATTGTGATGACACGGGTATGAAGTATGGTGATGACAACAGACCTGGAGCATTGTGATGACATTGGCAGGGATCATTGTGATTACAGGGATCATGGAGCATTGTGATGACAAGTGTCATGCAGTATTGTGCTGACACAGATCATGGAGCATTTTGATGAGAGTGGCCTTGGAGCTCAGTGATGAGAGACGTCATTGGGCATTATGGTGGCAGTGGTCAAGGAGCATTGTGATGAAAGTGTTCATGGAGCAACGCTATTATCGGGACAATGGAGCATTGTGAATACAAAGGCCATGGAGCATTGAGATAATAGAGTACATCGAGCATTGTGATGAAAGTGGTCATGGATCACTGTGATGACAAGTGTCCTGGAACCTAGTGATGACACGGTACATACAGCATTGAGATGACAGGGGCCAAGGTGAATTGTGATGACACGTGTCATGGGGCATTGTGATGACATTGGTCATCTTGCATTGTGATGACAGTGGTCATGTAGAATTTTGATTAAAGTTAACATGGAGCACTGTGATGACAAAGGCCAAGGAAGATTTTGGTGACAAGTGTCATTGAGCAAAAGGATGACACGGTATTGAAGTATTATAAAGACAAGTGTTCTGGAGCATTGTGATGACAAGGGCATGGAGCATTGTGATTACAGAGGCCATGGAGCATTTTGATGACAACGGCATAGAGTATTGTGATGACAGGGGTCACTGAGCATTGTGATTACAAAGACCATGAGGCATTGTGATGACAGGGGCCTTGGAGCATTGTGATGACAATGGTCATCGAGCATTGTGACGAGAGGGGTCATACAGCATTGTGATGAGAAAGACCATGGAGCATGGTGATGACAGAGGCCATGGAACATTGTGATGAAAAGGCGATGTACCATTGTGATTACAAGGGTCATGAAGCATTGTGATGACAAGGGCAGGGAACATTGTGGTGACTGGGGTCATGGAGCATTTTGATGACAACTTTCATAGAACGTTGTGATGACAGGGTTCATGGAGCATTGTGTTGAAAGGGAACATGGAGCAGTGTGATTACAGGGTCCATGGAACTTTGTGAATACATAGGCCATGGAACAATGTGATGACAGGGGTCATGTAGAATTGTGATGACAGGGTCATGGAGCATTGTGATTACAGGGGTTATGGGGCACAGTGATGACAGGGGGCATGGAGCATTGTGATGAAAATTGTCCTGGAGCATTGTGATGACAGCGGTCACAGAGAATTGGGATGAAAGGTATCATGCAGCATTGTGATGACAACGGTCATGGATCATATTGATGACAGGGGTCATGGAACGTTCTGATAACAAGGTTCATAAAGCATTTTGATGACTGGGGTCATGGAGCATTGTGTTGACACGGGCATGGAGCATTGTAGTGATAGGATATCTGGCGCATTGTGATGAAAAGGGGATGGAGCATTTTGATGACAGGGTCCAAGGAGCATTGTGCCGACAATGGCATGGAGCACTGTGATGAAAACGGTACTGGAGCACTGTGAGGAAAGGAGTTATAGATCATTGTGATGACAGGGGTCATGGAGCTTTGTGATGACAAGGGTCATGGAGCATTGTGATGACACGGTCAAGGAACATTGCAATGACAAGAATTCTGGAGCATTGTGATGAAAGGGCATGGAGCATTGTGATTAAAGGTGACAAGGAGCATTGTGATGTTATGGGCAGAGAACTTTGTGATGACAGGGGTCATGGAGCATTTTGATGAAAAGTGTCATGGAACAATGTGCTGACAGGGATCATGGAGTTTTTGGTAAGAGAGGCCTAGGAGATTAGTGATGGCAGGCATCATGGGTCATTTTGATGACAGCGGTCTTGGAGCATTGTGATGAAAGGGGTCATGGAGCACTGTGATTACAGGAGCCATGGAGCATTGTGAATAGAAAGCCTATGGAGCATTGAGATGACAGGTTTCATGGAGCCTTTTGATGAAAGTGATCATGGATCATTGTGATGACAAGTGTCCTGGAACCTTGTGATGACACGGTTCATGGAGCATTGTGATGACAAGGACCATGGCGAATTGTGATGACATCTGTCATGGGGCATTGTGATGACAGTGGTCATCTAGAATTGTGATGAAAGGAATCATGGAGCACTGTGATGACAGGGGCCATGGAACATTGTGATGACAAAGGTCATGGAGCATTGTGATGACAAGTGTCATGGGGCATTTTGATGACATTGGCATGGAGCATTATGATGACAAGTGTTCTGGAGCATTTTGATGACAAAGGCATGGAGCATTGTGATGAAAGTGCCCATGGAGCATTGTGATGAAAAGGGCAGGGAACATTGTGATGACTGGGTTCATGGAGCATTGTGATGAAAGGGACTATGGAGCATAGACATGACAGGCGTCATGAGGCATGGTGATGACAGTGGTCATGGAGCATTGTGATGAAAGAGATCATGACGCCATATGATATCAGGGGCCATGGAGCATTGTGATGACAGGGGTCATGGGGCATTGTGCTGAAAGCGGTCATGGAGCATTGCGATGAAAAGCGCTATGGAGCATTGTGATGACAAGGGCCATGGAGCATTGTGAATACAAGGGGCATGGAGCCTTGTGATGACAAGGGTCATGCATCATTGTAAAAACAGGTATCTTTGGACATTGTGATGACAGGGGCATGGAGCATTTTTATGTAAGTTGCCATGGAGAGTTGTGATGAAAGGGATCATGAGGATTTGTAATGACAAGGGCCATGGAGCATTGTGATGAAACAAATCTTGGAGTATCTTAATGAAAGTTGTCATGGAGCATTGCGATGAAAAGCACCAAGGAACATTGTGATGACAAGGGACATCGAGCATTGTGATGACAAGTGTCATGGAGCATTGTGATGACAGGTGTCATGGAGCATCGTGATGACAAATGCCATGGAGAATTGTGATGAGAGGTGGCATTGGGCAATGTGACGAAAGGGATCATGGAGTACTGTGATTACAGGGGACATGGAGCATTGTGATAACAAGTGACATGGAGAATAGTGATGACAGGCCTCATAGAACATTGTGATTACAAGTGCCATTTAGGATTTTGATGACAGGGGTCATCAGGCATTGTGTTGACAGGGGTCACGGAGTATTGAGATGACAAAGGCAATAGAGCATTGTGATGACAGGGGTCATGGAGCACTGTGATGACCTGGGCCATGGAACATTGTGAAGACAAGATTCATGGAGCATTGTGATGACACGGGCATGAAGCATGGTGATGACAACAGACCTGGAGCATTGTGATGACATTGGCAGGGATCATTGTGATTACAGGGATCTTGGAGCATTGTGATGACAAGTGTCATGCAATATTGTGCTGACACAGATCATGGAGCATTTTGATGAGAGTGGCCTTGGAGCACAGTGATGAGAGACGTCATGGGGCATTATGGGTACCGTGGTCAAGGAGCATTGTGGTGAACTTCTTCATGGAGCAACGCTATTATCGGGACAATGGAGCATTGTGAATACAAAGGCCATGGAACATTGAGATAACAGAGTTCATCGAGCATTGTGATGAAAGTGGTCATGGATCACTGTGATGACAAGTGTCCTGGAACCTAGTGATGACACGTTTCATACAGCATTGAGATGACAAGGTCCAAGGAGAATTGTGATGACACGTGTCATGGGGCATTGTGATGACATTGTTCATCTTGCATTTTGATGACAGTGGTCATGTAGTATTTTGATTAAAGATATCATGGAGCACTGTGATGACAAAGGCCAAGGAAGATTTTGATGACAAGTGTCATTGAACAATGGGATGACACGAGATTGGAGTATTATGATGACAAGTGTTCTGGAGCATTGTGATGACAAGGGCATAGAGCATTGTGATTAAAGAGGCCATGGAGCATTGTGATGACAATGGCATGGAGTATTGTGATGACAGTGGTCATTGAGCATTGTGATTACAAAGACCATTAGGCATTGTGAGGACAGGGGCCTTGGAGCATTGTGATGACAATGGTCATCGAGCATTGTGATGAGAGGGGTCATAGAGCATTGTGATGAGAAAGGCCATGGAGCATGGTGATGAAAGAGGCCATGGAACATTGTGATGACAAGGCCTTGTACTATTGTGATTACAAGGGTCATGGAGCATTGGGATGACAAGGGCAGGGAACCTTGTGGTGACTGGGGTCATGGAGCATTTTGATGACAACTTTCATGGAACGTTGTGATGACAGGGGTCATGGAGCATTGTGTTGAAAGGGAACATGGAGCAGTGTGATTACAGGGTCCATGGAACATTGTGAATACATAGGCCATGGAACAATGTGATGACAGGGGTCATGTAGCATTGTGATGACAGGGTCATGGAGCATTGTGATTACAGGGGTTATGGGGCACTGTGATGACAAGGGGCATGGAGCATTGTGATGAAAATTGTCCTGGAGCATTGTGATGACAGCGGTCACAGAGAATTGGGATGAAAGGTATCATGCAGCATTGTGATGACAACGGTCATGGATCATATTGATGACCGGGGTCATGGAACATTCTGATAACAAGGTTCATAAAGCATTTTGATGACTGGGGTCATGGAGCATTGTGTTGACACGGGCATGGAGCATTTTAGTGATAGGATATCTGGAGCATTGTGATGAAAAGGGGATGGAGAATTTTGATGACAGGGTCCAAGGAGCATTGTGCTGACAATGGCATGGAGCACTGTGATGAAAACGGTACTGGAGCACTGTGAGGAAAGGAGTCATGGATCATTGTGATGACAGGGGTCATGGAGCTTTGTGATGACAAGGGTCATGGAGCATTGTGATGACACGGTCAAGGAACATTGCGACGACAAGAATTCTGGAGCATTGTGATGAAAGGGCATGGAGCATTGTGATTAAAGGTGACAAGGAGCATTGTGATGATATGGGCAGAGAACTTTGTGATGACAGGGGTCATGGAGCATTGTGATGAAAAGTGTCATCGAACATTGTGCTGACAGGGATCATGGAGCTTTTTGGTAAGAGAGGCCTTGGCGATTTGTGATGGCAGGCGTCATGGGTCATTTTGATGACAGCGGTCTTGGAGCATTGTGATGAAAGGGGTCATGGAGCACTGTGATTACAGGAGCCATGGAGCATTGTGAATAGAAAGACTATGGAGCATTGAGATGACAGGGTTCATGGAGCATTGTGATGAAAGTGATCATGGATCATTGTGATGACAAGTGTCCTGGAACCTTGTGATGACACGGTTCATGGAGCATTGTGATGACAAGGACCATGGCGAATTGTGATGACATCTGTCATGGGGCATTGTGATGACAGTGGTCATCTAGAATTGTGATGAAAGGAATCATGGAGCACTGTGATGACAGGGGCCATGGAACATTGTGATGACAAAGGTCATGGGGCATTTTGATGACATTGGCATGGAGCATTATGATGACAAGTGTTCTGGAGCATTTTGATGACAAAGGCATGGAGCATTGTGATGAAAGTGCCCATGGAGCATTGTGATGAAAAGGGCAGGGAACATTGTGATGACTGGGTTCATGGAGCATTGTGATGAAAGGGACTATGGAGCATAGACATGACAGGCGTCATGAGGCATGGTGATGACAGTGGTCATGGAGCATTGTGATGAAAGAGATCATGACGCCATATGATATCAGGGGCCATGGAGCATTGTGATGACAGGGGTCATGGGGCATTGTGCTGAAAGCGGTCATGGAGCATTGCGATGAAAAGCGCTATGGAGCATTGTGATGACAAGGGCCATGGAGCATTGTGAATACAAGGGGCATGGAGCCTTGTGATGACAAGGGTCATGCATCATTGTAAAAACAGGTATCTTTGGACATTGTGATGACAGGGGCATGGAGCATTTTTATGTAAGTTGCCATGGAGAGTTGTGATGAAAAGGATCATGAGGATTTGTAATGACAAGGGCCATGGAGCATTGTGATGAAACAAATCTTGGAGTATCTTAATGAAAGTTGTCATGGAGCATTGCGATGAAAAGCACCAAGGAACATTGTGATGACAAGGGACATCGAGCATTGTGATGACAAGTGTCATGGAGCATTGTGATGACAGGTGTCATGGAGCATCGTGATGACAAATGCCATGGAGAATTGTGATGAGAGGTGGCATTGGGCAATGTGACGAAAGGGATCATGGAGTACTGTGATTACAGGGGACATGGAGCATTGTGATAACAAGTGACATGGAGAATAGTGATGACAGGCCTCATAGAACATTGTGATTACAAGTGCCATTTAGGATTTTGATGAAAGGGGTCATCAGGCATTGTGTTGACAGGGGTCACGGAGTATTGAGATGACAAAGGCAATAGAGCATTGTGATGACAGGGGTCATGGAGCACTGTGATGACCTGGGCCATGGAACATTGTGAAGACAAGATTCATGGAGCATTGTGATGACACGGGCATGAAGCATGGTGATGACAACAGACCTGGAGCATTGTGATGACAAGGGCGTGGAGCATTGTGATTACAGGAGACCTGGAGCATTGTGATGACATTGGCAGGAATCATTGTGATTACAGGGATCATGGAGCATTGTGATGACAAGTGTCATGCAATATTGTGCTGACACAGATCATGGAGCATTTTGATGAGAGTGGCCTTGGAGCACAGTGATGAGAGTCGTCATGGGGCATTATGGTGACAGTGGTCAAGGAGCATTGTCATGAAAGTGTTCATGGAGCAACGCTATTATCGGGACAATGGAGCATTGTGAATACAAAGGCCATGGAGCATTGAGATAACAGAATTCATGGAGCATTTTGATGAAAGTGGTCATGGATCACTGTGAAGACAAGTGTCCTTTAACCTAGTGATGACACGGTTCATACAGCATTGAGATGACAAGGGCCAAGGAGAATTGTGATGACACGTGTCATGGGGCATTGTGATGATATTGGTTATCTTGCATTGTGATGATAGTGGTCATGTAGAATTTTGATTAAAGGTATCATGGAGCACTGTGATGACAAAGGCCAAGGAAGATTTTGATGACAAGTGTCATTGAGCAATAGGATGATACGAGAATGGAGTATTATGATGACAAGTGTTCTGGAGCATTGTGATGACAAGGGCATGGAGCATTGTGATTACAGAGGCCATGGAGCATTTTGATGACAACGGCATGGAGTATTGTCATGACAGGGGTCATTGAGCATTGTGATTACAAAGACCATGAGGCATTGTGATGACAGGGGCCTTGGAGCATTGTGATGACAATGGTCATCGAGCATTGTGATTAGAGGGGTCATACAGCATTGTGATGAGAAAGACCATGGAGCATGGTGATGACAGAGGCCATGGAACATTGTGATGACAAGGCGATGTGCCATTGTGATTACAAGGGTCATGAAGCATTGTGATGACAAGGGCAGGGAATATTGTGGTGACCGGGGTCATGGAGCATTTTGATGATAACTTTCATAGAACGTTGTGATGACAGGGGTCATGGAGCATTGTGTTGAAAGGGAACATGGAGCAGTGTGATTACAGGATCCATGGAACATTGTGAATACATAGGCCATGGAACAATGTGATGACAGGGATCATGTAGAATTGTGATGACAGGGTCATGGAGCATTGTGATTACAGGGGTTATGGGGCACTGTGATGACAGGGGGCATGGAGCATTGTGATGAAAATTGTCCTGGAGCATTGTGATGACAGCGGTCACAGAGAATTGGGATGAAAGGTATCATGCAGCATTGTGATGACAACGGTCATGGATCATATTGATGACAGGGGTCATGGAATGTTCTGATAACAAGGTTCATAAAGCATTTTGATGACTGGGGTCATGGAGCATTGTGTTGACACGGGCATGGAGCATTGTAGTGATAGGATATCTGGAGCATTGTGATGAAAAGGGGATGGAGCATTTTGATGACAGGGTCAAAGGAGCATTGTCCTGACAATGGCATGGAGCACTGTGATGAAAACAGTACTGGAGCACTGTGAGGAAAGGAGTCATGGATCATTGTGATGACAGGGGTCATGGAGCTTTGTGATGACAACGGTCATGGAGCATTGTGATGACACGGTCAAGTAACATTGTGACGACAAGAATTCTGGAGCATTGTGATGAAAGGGCATGGAGCATTGTGATTAAAGGTGACAAGGAGCATTGTGATGATATGGGCAGAGAACTTTGTGATGACAGGGGTCATGGAACATTTTGATGAAAAGTGTCATGGAACATTGTGCTGACAGGGATCATGGAGTTTTTGGTAAGAGAGGCCTAGGAGATTAGTGATGGCAGGCGTCATGGGGCATTGTGATGACAGTGGTCTTAGAGCAATGTGATGACAAATGTCATGGGGCATTTTGATGACATTGGCAAGGAACATTATGGTGACAAGTGTTCTGGAGCATTTTGATGACAAGGGCATGGAGCATTGTGATGACAGGGCCCTTGGAGCGTTGTGATGAAAAGGGCAGGGAACATTGTGATGACTGGGTTCATGGAGCATTGTGATGAAAGAGGCCATGGAGCATTGAGATGACAGGTGTCATGAGGAATGGTGATGACAGTGGTCATGGAGCATTGTGATGAAAGTGATCATGGAGCAATATGATAACAGGGGCCATGGAGCATAGTGATGACAGGTGTATTGGAGCATTGTGATGAAAGTCGTCATGGATCATTGTGATGACATGTGCCCTGGAACACTGTGATGACACGGTTCATCGAGTATTGTGATGACAAGGGTCATAGCGAATTGTGATGACAGGTGTCATGGGGCATTGTGATGAAATTGATCATCTAGGAATTGTGATGAAAGGTATCATGGAGCACTGTGATGACTGGGGGCATGAAGCATTGTTATGAAAATTGTCCTGGATTATTGTGGTGACAGCAGTCATGGAGAATTGTGATGACAGGGATTATGCAGCATTGTGTTGACAAGGGTATGGACTATTGTGATGACAATAGTCGTGGAGCAATGTGATGAAAGTTTTCATGGAACATCGTGATGAAAAGTGCCTGGGAGCATTTTGATGAAAAAGGCCATGGAGCATTGTGATGACAAGTGTCATGGAGCATTGTAATGAAAGGTTTCATTGTGCACTGTGATGACAAGGGGATGGAATATTGTGATGAAACTGGTCCTGGAGCATTGTGATAACAAACTCCATGGAGCATTTTGATGACAGGCATCATGGAGCATTGTGAAGAAAGGGGCCATGGGGAATTGTAATGACAATAGAGAAATGTGATAAAAATTGTCAGCGATCATAGTGATTAAAGTGGTCATTGAGAATTTTGATGAAAAGCGACATAGAGCATTGTGATGACAAAGGTCATGGAGAATTGTGATGAGCAGGGTCATGTAGCATTGTGATGCCATGGTCATGGAACATTGTGTTGAAAAGAATTCTGCAGCATTGTGAGGAAAAAGGCATGGAGCATTGTGATTATAGGGGACATGGAGCATTGTGATGACATGGGCAGGGAACACTGTGATGACAGGTGTTATGGAGCAATGTGATGACAAGTGTCATGGAGCATTGTGATGAGAGGTGCCTTGGAGAATTGTGATGACAGGCCTCATGGGGCATTGAGATGTCAGTCGTCATGGAGCGTTATGATGAAAGGTGTTATGCAGCCCTGTGATTACAGGGGCCATGGAGCATTGTGAACACAAAGGCCATGGAGCATTGAGATGACAGTGGTCATGGAGCATTGTGATGAAAGTGGTCATGGATCATTGTGATGACAAGTGTCCTGGGACCCTGTGATGACATGGTTCATGGAGCATTGTGATGACAATGGTAATGGCGAATTGTGATGACAATGTCATGAGGCATTGTGATGGCAGTGGTCATCTAGAAATGTGATTAAATTTATTATGGAGCACAGTAATGAGAGGGGCCATGGAGCATTGTGATGACAAGTGTCATGGAGCATGGTGATGAAACGGACATGGAGCATTATAATGACAAGAGTTCTGGAGCCTTGTGATGACAAGGGCATGGAGCATTGTGATTACAGGGGTCATGGAGCAGTGTGATTACAAAGGCTTGGAGCACTGTGATGACAAGGTCCATGGAGCATTGTGATTACAGGGGTCATGGGGCATTGTGATGAGTGAGGTCATGGAGCATTAAGATGAAACGAGTCATGGAGGACTATGATTACAGGGGCCATGGCGCATTTTGATGCCAAAGGCCATGGAACATTGTGATGACAGGTGTCATGGAACACTGAGATGAAACGGGTCATGGACCCTTACGATGACAGGGGTCATGGAGAATTGTGATGACTGTGGCCATGGGGAATTTGGGTGAAAGGCGTACTGGAGCATTGTGAGGAAATGTTTCATGGAGCATTGTGATGACAAGGGCCATGGAGCATCGTGATGACAGGGTTCATGGGGCATTGTGCAGAAAGCGTTCATGGAGCATTGCGTTGAAAAGCACTATGGATCATTGTGATGACAAGGGCGATGGAGCATTGTGAATATAAGGGACATGGAGCCTTGTGATGACAAGGGTCATGGATCATTGTAAAAACAGGTATCATTGGGCATTGTGATGACCGGGTCATGAAGCATTTTTATGTAAGTTGCCATGGAGAATTGTGATGAAAAGGATCATGTGAATTTGTAATGACAAGGGCCATGGAGCATTGTGATGAAACAAATCTTGGAGTATTTTGATGAAATTTGTCATGGAGCATTGCGATGAAAAGCACCAAGGAACATTGTGATGACAACGGCCATCGAGCATTGTGATGACACGTGTCATGGAATATTGTGATGACAGGTGTCATGGAGTATCTTGATGACAAATGCCATGGAGTATTGTGATGAGAGGTGGCATTGGGCATTGTGATGAAAGGGGTCATGGAGTACTGTGATTACAGGGGCCTTGGAGCATTGTGATGACAATTGACATGGAGAAGAGTGATGACAGGCGTCATAGAGCATTGTGATGACAAGTGCCATTTAGCATTTTGATGACAGGGGTCATCAAGCATTGTGTTGACAGGGTCACGGAGCATTGTGATGACAAAGGCCATAGAGCATTGTGATGACAGGGGTCATGGAGCTTTGTGATGACATCGGCCATGAAGCATTGTGAAGACAAGATTCATGGAGCATTGTGATGACACGGGCATGAAGCATGGTGATGACAACAGACCTGGAGCATTGTGATGACAAGGGTATGGAGCATGGCGATGAAACGGACATGGAGCATTATAATGACAAGTGTTCTGGAGCCTTGTGATGACAAGAGCATGGATCATTGTGATTACAGGGGCCATGGAGCTGTGTGATGAAAAAGGCTTGGAGAACTGTGATGACAAGGGCCATGGAGCGTTGTGATTACAGGGGTCATGGGGCATTGTGATGAGTGAGGTCATGGAGCATTTATGTGAAACCGGTCATGGAGCACTGTGATTACAGGGGCCATGGAACATTGCGATAACAAGTGACATGGAGAATAGTGATGACAGGTGTCATAGAGCATTGTGATGACAAGTGCTATTTAGCATTTTGATGACAGGGGTCATCAGTCATTGTGTTGACAGGGGTCACGGAGCATTGTGATTACAAGGGCAGGGAACCTTGTGGTGACCGGGGTCATAGAACTTTTGATGACAACTTTCATGGAACGTTGTGATGACAGGGGTCATGGAGCATTGTGTTGAAAGGGAACATGGAGCAGTGTGATTACCGGGTCCATGGAGCACTGTGAATACATAGGCCAGGGAACAATGTGATGACAGGGGTCATGTAGCGTTGTGATGACAGGGTCATGGAGCATTGTGATTACAGGGGTTATGGGGCACTGTGATGACGGGGGCATGGAGCATTGTGATGAAAATTGTCCTGGAGCATTGTGATGACAGCGATCACAAAGAATTGGGATGAAAGGTATCATGCAGCATTGTGATGACAACGGTCATGGATCATTTTGATGACAGGGGTCATGGAACATTCTAATAACAAGGTTCATAAAGCATTTTGATGACAGGGGTCATGGAGCATTGTGTTGACATGGGTATGGAGCAATGTAAGGATATTATATCTGGAGCATTGTGATGAAAAGGGGATGGAGCATTTTGATGACAGTATCCAAGGAGCATAGTGCTGACAATGGCATGGAGCATTGTGATGAAAGGGGTACTGGAGCACTGTGAGGAAAGGAGTCATGGATCATTGTGTTGACATGGTCAAGGAACATTGCGATGACAAGAATTCTGGAGCATTGTGATGAAAGAGCATGGAGCATTGTGATGAAAGGTGACAAGGAGCATTGTGATGATATGGGCAGAGAACTTTGTGATGACATGGGTCATGGAGCATTGTGGTGAAAAGTGTCATGGAACATTGTACTGACAGGGATCATGGAGCTTTTTGGTAAGAGAGGCCTTGGAGATTTGTGATGGCAGGCGTCATGGGGCATTGTGATGACAGCGGTCTTGGAGCATTGTGATGAAAGGGGTCATGGAGCTCTGTGATTAGAGGGGCCATGGAGCATTGTGAATACAAAGCCTATGGAGCATTGAGATGACAGGTTTCATGGAGCCTTTTGATGAATGTGATCATGGGTCATTGTGATCACAAGTGTCCTGGCACCTTGTGATGAAACAGTTCATGGAGCATTTTGATGACAGGGACCATGGCAAATTGTGATGACATCTGTCATGGGGCATTGTGATGACAGTGGTCCTCTAGAATTGTGATGAATGGTATCATGGAGCACTGTGATGACAGGGGCCATGGAACATTGTGATGACAAATGACGTGGAGCATTGTGATGACAAGTGTCATGGGGCATTTTGATGACATTGGCATGGAGCATTATGATGACAAGAGTTCTGGAGCATTTTGATGACAAGCGCATGGAGCATTGTGATGACAGGGCCCATGGAACATTGTGATGAAAAGGACAGGGAACATTGTGATGACTGGGTTCATGGAGCATTGTGATGAAGGTGCCATGGAGCATTGAGATGACAGGCGTCATGAGGAATGGTGATGACCGTGGTCATGGAGCATTGTGATGAAAGTGATCATGGAGCAATATGATAACAGGGGCCATGGAGCATTGTGATGACAGGTGTATTGGAGCATTGTGATGAAAGTCGTCATGGATCATTGTGATGACATGTGCCCTGGAACAGTGTGATGACATGGTTCATCGAGTATTGTGATGACAAGGGTCATAGCAAATTGTGATGACAGGTGTCTTGGGGCCTTGTGATGACATTGATCATCTAGGAATTGTGATGAAAGGTATCATGGAGCACTGTGATGACTGGGGGCATGAAGCATTCCTATGAAAATTGTCCTGGATTATTGTGGTGACAGCAGTCATGGAGAATTGTGATGACAGGGATTATGCAGCATTGTGTTGACAAGGGTATGGACTATTGTGATGACAATGGTCGTGGAGCAATGTGATGAAAGTTTTCATGGAACATCGTGATGAAAAGTGCCTGGGAGCATTGTGACGATAAAGGCCATGGAGCATTGTGATGACAAGTGTCATGGAGCATTGTAATGAAAGGTTTCATTGTGCACTGTGATGACAAGGGGGATGGAGTATTGTGATGAAACTGTTCCTGGAGCATTGTGATAACAAACTCCATGGAGCATTGTGATGACAGGCATCATGGAGCATTGTGAAGAAAGGGGCCATGGGGAATTGTAATGACAATAGAGAAATGTGATAAAAATTGTCAGCGATCATAGTGATTAAAGTGGTCATTGAGAATTGTGATGAAAAGCGACATAGAGCATTGTGATGACAAAGGTCATGGAGAATTGTGATGAGCAGGGTCATGTAGCATTGTGATGCCACGGTCATGGAACATTGTGTTGAAAAGAATTCTGCAGCATTGTGAGGAAAAAGGCATGGAGCATTGTGATTATAGGGGACATGGAGCATTGTGATGACATGGGCAGGGAACACTGTGATGACAGGTGTTAGGGAGCAATGTGATGACAAGTGTCATGGAGCATTGTGATGAGAGGTGCCTTGGAGAATTGTGATGACAGGCCTCATGGGGCATTGAGATGACAGTCGTCATGGAGGGTTATGATGAAAGGTTTTATGGAGCACCGTGATTACAGGGGCCATGGAGCATTGTGAATACAAAGGCCATAGAGCATTGAGATGACAGTGGTCATGGAGCATTGTGATGAAAGTGGTCATGGATCATTGTGATGACAAGTGTCCTGGCACCCTGTGATGACATGGTTCATGGAGCATTCTGATGACAATGGTAATGGCGAATTGTGATGACAATGTCATGAGGCATTGTGATGGCAGTGGTCATCTAGAAATGTGGTTAAAGTTATTATGGAGCACAGTAATGAGACGGGCCATGGAGCATTGTGATGACAAGTGTCATGGAGCATGGTGATGAAACGGACATGGAGCATTATAATGACAAGAGTTCTGGAGCCTTTTAATGACAAGGGCATGGAGCATTGTGATTACAGGGGTCATGGAGCAGTGTGATGACAAAGGCTTGGAGCACTGTGATGACAAGGTCCATGGAGCATTGTGATTACAGGGGTCATGGGGCATTCTGATGAGTGAGGTCATGGAGCATTAAGATGAAACGAGTCATGGAGCACTGTGATTACAGGGGCCATGGCGCATTGTGATGCCAAAGGCCATGGAGCATTGTGATGACAGGTGTCATGGAACATTGAGATGAAACGGGTCATGGACCATTCATGGACCATGAACCGTTTCATCACAAGGTGCCAGGACACTTGTGATCACAATGACCCATGATCACATTCATCAAAAGGCTCCATGAAACCTGTCATCTCAATGCTCCATAGGCTTTGTATTCACAATGCTCCATGGCCCCTCTAATCACAGAGCTCCATGACCCCTTTCATCACAATGCTCCAAGACCGCTGTCATCACAATGCCCCATGACGCCTGCCATCACAAATCTCCAAGGCCTCTCTTACCAAAAAGCTCCATGATCCCTGTCAGTACAATGTTCCATGACACTTTTCACCACAATGCTCCATGACCCATGTCATCACAAAGTTCTCTGCCCATATCATCACAATGCTCCTTGTCACCTTTCATCACAATGCTCCATGCTCTTTCATCACAATGCTCCAGAATTCTTGTCATCGCAATGTTCCTTGACCGTGTCAACACAATGATCCATGACTCCTTTCCTCACAGTGCTCCAGTACCCCTTTCATCACAATGCTCCATGCCATTGTCAGCACAATGCTCCTTGGAGACTGTCATCAAAATGCTCCAGCCCCTTTTCATCACAATGCTCCAGATATAATATCCTTACAATGCTCCATGCCCGTGTCAACACAATGCTCCATGACCCCTGTCATCAAAATGCTTTATGAACCTTGTTATTAGAATGTTCCATGACCCCTGTCATCAAAATGATCCATGACCGTTGTCATCACAATGCTGCATGATACCTTTCATCCCAATTCTTTGTGACCACTGTCATCACAATGCTCCAGGACAATTTTCATCACAATGCTCCATGCCCCCGTCATCACAGTGCCCCATAACCCCTGTAATCACAATGCTCCATGACCCTGTCATCACAATGCTACATGACCCCTGTCATCACATTGTTCCCTGGCCTATGTATTCACAATGCTCCATGGACCCTGTAATCACACTGATACATGTTCCCTTTCAACACAATGCTCCATGACCCCTGTCATCACAACGTTCCATGAAAGTTGTCATCAAAATATTCCATGACCCCGGTCACCACAAGGTTCCCTGCCCTTGTAATCACAATGCTCTTTTACCCCTGTCAACACAATGACTGATGAACACTGTCATCAAAATGCTAAATGGCACTTGTCATCACAATGCTCTATGACACCTGTCATCACTATTCTCCATGTCACTTGTTATCGCAATGTTCCATGGCCCCTGTAATCACAGTGCTCCATGACCCGTTTCACATAAATGCTCCATGACCTCACTCATCACAATGCCCCATGACCCCTGTAATCGCAATGCTCCATGGCCCTTGTCATCACAGTGCCCCAAGCCTTTGTCATCACACTGCTCCATGGTCCCTGTAATCACAATGCTCCTTGCCCTTGTCATCACAAGGCTCCAGAACTCTTGTCATTATAATGCTCCATGTCCGTTTCATCACCATGCTCCATGCCCTTGTCATCACAATGCTCCAGGTCTGTTGCCATCACCATGCTTCATGCCCGTGTCATCACAATGCTCCATGAAACTTGTCTTCACAATGCTTCATGGCCCATGTCATCACAATGCTCCATGACCCCTGTCATCACAATGCTCTATGGCCTTTTTCATCACAATGCTCCGTGACCCTGTCAACACAATGCTTGATGACCCCTGTCATCAAAATGCTAAATGGCACTTTTCATCACAATGCTCTATGACGCCTGTCATCACTATTCTCCATGTCACTTGTCATCACAATGCTCCATGGCCCCTGTAATCACAGTACACCATGACCCCTTTCATCACAATGCCCAATGCCACCTCTCATCACAATTCTCCATGGCATTTGTCATCAAGATGCTCCTTGACACCTGTCATCACAATACTCCATGACACTTGTCATCACAATGCTAGATGGCCCTTGTCATCACAATGTTCCTTGGTGCTTTTCATCGCAATGCTCCATGACAACTTTCATCAAAATACTCCAAGATTTGTTTCATCACAATGCTCCATGGCCCTTGTCATTACAAATTCACATGATCCTTTTCATCACAATTCTCCATGGCAACTTACATAAAAATGCTTCATGACCCTGTCATCACAATGCCCAATGATTCCTGTTTTTACAATGATCCATGACCCTTGTCATCACAAGGCTCCATGTCCCTTGTATTCACAATGCTCCATGGCCCTTGTCATCACAATGATCCATAGTGCTTTTCATCGCAATGCTCCATGAACGCTTTCTGCACAATGCCCCATGAACCCTGTCATCACGATGCTCCATGGCCCTTGTCATCACAATGCTCCATGAAACATTTCCTCACAATGCTCCAGTACGCCTTTCTTCCAAATTCCCCATGGCCACAGTCATCACAATTCTCCATGACCCCTGTCATCGTAATGGTCCATGACCCGTTTCATCTCAATGCTCCATGACACCTGTCATCACAATGCTCCATGGCCTTTGGCATCACAATGCGCCATGGCCCCTGTAATCACAGTGCTCCATGACTCGTTTCATCTTAATGCTCCATGACCTCACTCATCACAATGCCCCATGACCCCTGTAATCACAATGCTCCATGGCCCTTGTCATCACAGTTCTCCAAGCCTTTGTCATCACACAGCTCCATGGCCCCTGTAATCACAATGCTCCATGCTCTTGTCATCACAAGGCTCCAGAACACTTGTCATTATAATGCTCCATGTCCGTTTCATCACCATGCTCCATGCCCTTGTCATCACAATGCTCCAGGTCTGTTGTCATCACCATGCTTCATGCCCGTGTCATCACAATGCTCCATGACCCCTGTCATCACAATGCTCTATGGCCTTTGTCATCACAATGCTCCGTGACCCTGTCAACACAATTCCTGATGACCCCTGTCATCAAAATTCTAAATGGCACTTGTCATCACAATGCTCTATGACGCCTGTCATCACTATTCTCCATGTCACTTGTCATCACAATGCTCCAAGGCCCCTGTAATCACAGTACTCCATGACCCCTTTCATCACAATGCCCAATGCCACCTCTCATCACAATTCTCCATGGCATTTGTCATCAAGATGCTCCATGACACCTGTCATCACAATACTCCATGACACTTGTCATCACAATGCTCGATGGCCCTTGTCATCACAATGTTCCTTGGTGCTTTTCATCGCAATGCTCCATGACAACTTTCATCAAAATACTCCAAGATTTGTTTCATCATAATGCTCCATGGCCCTTGTCATTACAAATTCACATGATCCCTTTCATCACAATTCTCCATGGCAACTTACATAAAAATGTTCCATGCCCCTGTCATCACAATGCCCAATGATACCTGTTTTTACAATGATCCATGACCCTTGTCATCACAAGGCTCCATGTCCCTTGTATTCACAATGATCCATGGCCCTTGTCATCACAGTGCTCCATAGCACTTTTCATTGCAATGCTCCATGACCTCTTTCATCACAACGCCCCATGACCCCTGTCCTCACGATGCTCCATGGCCCTTGTCATCACAATGCTCCATGAAACATTTCCTCACAATGCTCCAGTACGCCTTTCATCCAAATTCCCCATGGCCACAGTCATCACAATTCTCCATGACCCCTGTCATCGTAATGGTCCATGACCCGTTTCATCTCAATGCTCCATGACACCTGTCATCACAATGATCCATGGCCTTTGGCATCACAATGCGCCATGGCCCCTGTAATCACAGTGCTCCATGACTCGTTTCATCTTAATGCTACATGACCTCACTCATCACAATGCCCCATGACTCCTGTAATCACAATGCTCCATGGCCCTTGTCATCACAGTGCCCCAAGCCTTTGTCATCACAATGCTCCATGGTCCCTGTAATCACAATGCTCCATGCCCTTGTCATCACAAGGCTCCAGAACTCTTGTCATTATAATGCTCCATGTCCATTTCATCACCATGCTCCATGCCCTTGTCATCACAATGCTCCAGGTCTGTTGCCATCACCATGCTTCATGCCCGTGTCATCACAATGCTCCATGACCCCTGTCATCACAATGCTCTATGGCCTTTGTCATCACAATGCTCCGTGACCCTGTCAACACAATTCCTGATGACCCCTGTCATCAAAATTCTAAATGGCACTTGTCATCACAATGCTCTATGACGCCTGTCATCACTATTCTCCATGTCACTTGTCATCACAATGCTCCAAGGCCCCTGTAATCACAGTACTCCATGACCCCTTTCATCACAATGCCCAATGCCACCTCTCATCACAATTCTCCATGGCATTTGTCATCAAGATGCTCCATGACACCTGTCATCACAATACTCCATGACACTTGTCATCACAATGCTCGATGGCCCTTGTCATCACAATGTTCCTTGGTGCTTTTCATCGCAATGCTCCATGACAACTTTCATCAAAATACTCCAAGATTTGTTTCATCATAATGCTCCATGGCCCTTGTCATTACAAATTCACATGATCCCTTTCATCACAATTCTCCATGGCAACTTACATAAAAATGTTCCATGCCCCTGTCATCACAATGCCCAATGATACCTGTTTTTACAATGATCCATGACCCTTGTCATCACAAGGCTCCATGTCCCTTGTATTCACAATGATCCATGGCCCTTGTCATCACAGTGCTCCATAGCACTTTTCATCGCAATGCTCCATGACCTCTTTCATCACAACGCCCCATGACCCCTGTCCTCACGATGCTCCATGGCCCTTGTCATCACAATGCTCCATGAAACATTTCCTCACAATGCTCCAGTACGCCTTTCATCCAAATTCCCCATGGCCACAGTCATCACAATTCTCCATGACCCCTGTCATCGTAATGGTCCATGACCCGTTTCATCTCAATGCTCCATGACACCTGTCATCACAATGCTCCATGGCCTTTGGCATCACAATGCGCCATGGCCCCTGTAATCACAGTGCTCCATGACTCGTTTCATCTTAATGCTACATGACCTCACTCATCACAATGCCCCATGACCCCTGTAATCACAATGCTCCATGGCCCTTGTCATCACAGTGCCCCAAGCCTTTGTCATCACAATGCTCCGTGGTCCCTGTAATCACAATGCTCCATGCCCTTGTCATCACAAGGCTCCAGAACTCTTGTCATTATAATGCTCCATGTCCATTTCATTACCATGCTCCATGCCCTTGTCATCACAATGCTCCAGGTCTGTTGCCATCACCATGCTTCATGCCCGTGTCATCACAATGCTCCATGAAACTTGTCTTCACAATGCTTCATGGCCCATGTCATCACAATGCTCCATGACCCCTGTCATCACAATGCTCTATGGCCTTTGTCATAACAATGCTCCATGAAACATTTCCTCACAATCCTCCAGTACGCCTTTCATCCAAATTCCCCATGGCCACAGTCATCACAATTCTCCATGACCCCTGTCATCGTAATGGTCCATGACCCGTTTCATCTCAATGTTCCATGACACCTGTCATCACAATGCTCCATGGCCTTTGGCATCAGAATGCACCATGGCCCCTGTAATCACAGTGCTCCATGACTCGTTTCATCTTAATGCTCCATGACCTCACTCATCACAATGCCCCATGACCCCTGTAATCACAATGCTCCATGGACCTTGTCATCACAGTGCTCCAAGCCTTTGTCAACACACTGCTCCATGCACCCTGTAATCACAATGCTCCATGCCCTTGTCATCACAAGGCTCCAGAAGGCTTGTCATTATAATGCTCCATGTCCGTTTCATCACCATGCTCCATGATACTTGTCATCACAATGCTCCATGGCCCCTCTCATTACTGTGCTCCATAATAACTTTAATCACATTTCTAGATGACCACTGCCATCACAATGCCTCATGACATTGTCATCACAATTCGCCATTACCATTGTCATCACAATGCTCCATGAACCATGTCATCACAGGGTCCCAGGACACTTGTCATCACAATGATCCATGACCACTTTCATCACAATGCTCCATGACCACTGTCATCTCAATGCTCCATGGCCTTTGTGTTCACCATGCTCCATCGCCCCTGTAATCACAGTGCTCCATAACACCTTTCATCATAATGCTCCATGACGACTGTCATCTCAATGCCCCATGAGGCCTGTCCTCACAATTCTCCAAGGCACCTCTCATCACAATGCTCCATGACACTTGTCATCACATTGCTCCATAACACCTGTCATCACAGTGTTCCCTGCCCATGTCATCACAATGCTCCATGTCCCCTATAATCACAATGCTCCATGCCTTTTTCCTCACAATGCTGCAGAATTCCTTTCAACAAAATGTTCCATGACCGTGGCATCACAATCCTACATGACCCTGCTCATCACAATTCTCCATGACCTTTGTCATCACAATGCTCTATGTCGCTTTTCATCACAATTCTCAATGACCACTTTAATCACTATGATCGCTGGCAATTTTTATCACATTTCTCTATTGTCATTACAATTCCCCATGGCCCCTTTCTTCACAATGCTCCATGATGCCTGTCATCACAATGCTCCATGGAGTTTGTTATCACAATGCTCCAGGACCAGTTTCATCACAATACTCCATCCCCCTTGTCATCACAGTGCACAATGAAACCTTTCATTACAATGCTCCATGACACTTGTCATCACAATGCTCCATGGCCTTTATCGTCACAATGCTCCCAGGCACTTTTCATCACGATGTTCCATGAAAACTTTCATCACATTGCTCCACGACCATTGTCATCACAATAGTCCATACCCTTGTCAACACAATGCTGCATAATCCCTGTCATCACAATTCTCCATGACTGCTGTCACCACAATAATCCAGGACAATTTTCATAACAATGCTTCATGCCCCCAGTCATCACAGTGCTCCATGATACCTTTCATCACAATTCCTAGATGATCAATGTCATCACAATGCCCCATGACACCTGTCATCACAATTCGCTATGACCCTTGTCATCACAATACTCGATGAACCGTGTCATCACAGTGTTCCAGGGCACATGTCATCACAAAGATCCATGACGACTTTCATCACAATGCTCCAATACACCTGTCATTACAATGCTCCATGGCCCCTGTTATCATATTGCTCCATGATCACTTTCATCACAATGCTCCATGACCACTGTCATCACCATGCCTCATGACGCCTGTCTTCTCAATGCTCCATGGCCCCTTCATCACAATGCTCCATGAACCCAGTCATCACAATGTTCCCTGTCCTTTTCATCACAATGTTCCATGGGCCCGGTCATCACAATGCTCCATGCGCTTGTCATCAAAATGCTCCAGAACTCTTGACATCATAATGCTCCATGCCAATGTCATCAAAATGCCCCATGACACTTGTCATCACAATGCTCCACGTCATTTGTCATCACAATGTTCCATGGCCCCTGTCATCACAGTGCTCCATGATACCATTCATCACAATTCTAGAGGACCACTGTCATCACAATGCCCCATGACAGATGTCATCACAATTTGCCATGGTCCCTGTCATCAAAATGCTCCATGAACCGTTTCATCACAAGGTGCCAGGACACTTGTCATCACAATGATCCATGATCACTTTCATCAAAAGGCTCCATGAAACCTGTCATCTCAATGCTCCATAGGCTTTGTATTCACAATGCTCCATGGCCCCTCTAATCACAGAGCTCCATGACCCCTTTCATCACAATGCTCCAAGACCGCTGTCATCACAATGCCCCATGACGCCTGCCATCACAAATCTCCAAGGCCTCTCTTACCAAAAAGCTCCATGATCCCTGTCAGTACAATGTTCCATGACACTTTTCACCACAATGCTCCATGACCCATGTCATCACAAAGTTCTCTGCCCATATCATCACAATGCTCCTTGTCACCTTTCATCACAATGCTCCATGCTCTTTCATCACAATGCTCCAGAATTCTTGTCATCGCAATGTTCCTTGACCGTGTCAACACAATGATCCATGACTCCTTTCCTCACAGTGCTCCAGTACCCCTTTCATCACAATGCTCCATGCCATTGTCAGCACAATGCTCCTTGGAGACTGTCATCAAAATGCTCCATCCCCTTTTCATCACAATGCTCCAGATATAATATCCTTACAATGCTCCATGCCCGTGTCAACACAATGCTCCATGACCCCTGTCATCAAAATGATCCCTGACCGTTGTCATCACGATGCTGCATGATACCTTTCATCCCAATTCTTTGTGACCGCTGTCATCACAATGCTCAAGGACAATTTTCATCACAATGCTCCATGCCCCCGTCATCACAGTGCCCCATATCCCCTGTAATCACAATGCTCCATGACCCTGTCATCACAATGCTACATGACCCCTGTCATCACATTGTTCCCTGGCCTATGTATTCACAATGCTCCATGGACCCTGTAATCACACTGCTCCATGTTCCCTTTCAACACAATGCTCCATGACCCCTGTCATCACAACGTTCCATGAAAGTTGTCATCAAAATGTTCCATGAACCCGGTCACCACAAGGTTCCCTACCCTTGTAATCACAATGCTCCATGACCCCTGTCAACACAATGACTGATGACCCCTGTCATCAAAATGCTAAATAGCACTTGTCATCACAATGCTCCATGACCCCTGTCATCACCATTTTCCATGACAGTTGTCATCATAACGTTCCATAACCCCTGTCTTCACAATGCTCCATGCCCTTGTCATCACAATGATCCAGAACACTTGTCATAA